>NW_004524627.1:6011361-6063651 GCF_000260255.1 Octodon degus | reverse complement strand
TTTAACACCAATTTATTTATTATAAAGGTTGCATAAGATATTTTCTTTTTATATATTTGGTGGCAACAGGGTCTCACTACACAGCTCAGACTCATAGTGATCCTCCTGTTTTCAGTCTCCCCAGTGCTGGGATTACAGGCGTATACCACCAAGCCCAGTTTCAGTGACCAGCTCAGCACAATGCTGGGATTACAGGCATACACCACCAAGCCCAGTTTCAGTGACCAGCTCAGCACACCTGGGGCAGAGCTGGCATGGCATGTGGTGCTGGGATTGAACCACAGTCCTTGTCCTTGCTTAAGCAGGAGCTCAGTCCATTGAGCTATTGCATTAGCCCTGCGTGAATGTTTAGGTTTTAACAGAAAGAGAGTTTCAAAGGTTTTAAAAAATGTGTCACTAACATTACACAATATAAAGGACTTAGAAATAATCTAGCAAAATAGTTCAACATTATATGTGAGGATGGGAAATGAGATGAGAAACTCTCCCAAATAGCAGAATTATTGCAGTTCAGTTCTCCAGAAATGTCACAAGAACATTGGATTGGTCAAAATCAACCTTTTCAAAACTCTGGAAGTTGGGCCAAGGAGATACCTCAGGGGCATGAGAGCCTACGTGGTAAGTGCAAGGTCTGAGTTTGATCCCTGGTACCCACCCCCAAAAAAGAACTCTAGAAGTTAACAAAAGGCAGTAATCAATGAGGTGCTTACATTAAGAAATGCACTTTAATCTCAATGAGAATAACATGCTTTCTGCTGTCATAACTTGCATCAACGCCACCCTCTTCCCCCCAAGCCTACTGTAAACCTGAAACCCGTTTGCCTCACTGTGATCATAACTATGAAAAACAGCTGCCCAGAAGCTGCATGTAGGGAAATAACTGGTTGGGTTTTAGGGTCTCTCAAAAGCTCCAGGCCCCCCCAAAAAAAACACTTACCATTGAACCTATTGGAAAGCTCATGTACAGAAAAAAATAGAACTCCCTGTAACTAGAATGGATGGGGCTGAGACAGGAGTCTCATTTTGCATATTGACTTCTCCTGCCTTTAGACTCAGACTTGGCCCCGGACTTACACTACTGGCCCTCTTGATTGTTAGTCACATAGACATGATTGGGAGAGGCTCCAGGTGGTCAGCTACTAATCTTAGAACTCTCAGCCTCTGGAATCCTGTGTTCTGTGAGCTTATTACAGAGAGAGAGAGAGAGAGAGAGAGAGAGAGAGAGAGAGAGAGAGAGAGAGAGAGAGATTCATAAACACATATTTTTCTATTTCTGTACAAGTTAATATGCATACTTCAAAAAAATAGTCCAAAAATTCATTAAATATAAAAACAACAATAATAAAGGAAGGGGAGTGAGTCCAGAATTACTATGTTAGTTAAAATATCAAGTTTTCAACAACAGCAAAGTATTAAAAGTGAACAGGACAGTATGAGCAACACACAGAGGAAATAACACAGTCAACAGAAACTGCCTGAGGAGCCCAGTGCAAGACTAAGAGACAAAACTTTGTATCAGCTCTAGTAAAATGCTCAAGTACAGGAAACAACTTCTAAGAGAAATAAATGAAAATGAGAAAAAGGTAGTTCACAAAATAGAGATTATCAATAAAATCATTAAATGACTGAATAGCAATTCTGGAATTGAAAAGTAAAATAACCATATAACTGAAAGAAAATTTTCTTACAGTGATCCACCTTCAGACGTAAATTGAAGAAAAAAAGTTCAGCAAATTTGAAGTCAAGTCTATTGTAACTATCCTATCTGAAGACAATCAGAAAGAAGAAAGATCATAAACAGAAACTTGTATCTCCTGGACACCAGAAAAGTAGCCGAAGGAAGAAATAATAGCCTAAAAATTTCCAAATTTAGTGAAAAACAAACTGAGTATCCAAGAAGATGAACCAAATCCAAGGGGAAAACTACAATTATACACCCCAGAACATATGACAGCTGAACTGCTGAAAGACACGGAGGAAAGTTACATTTTCAGAGCAGCAAGGAGAGCAACTCACCATACAGAAAGGGCCCCACGAAGCAGGAACACTCGGCTTCTCATCAGAAATCGCAGAGATCAGAGACAGACAGACTGACACATTCAAGAATCTGGAAGGCACAGAGTGTCAACTAAGAATTCTATATGTAGCAAAATTGTCCTTTAGAAAATAAGGAGAAATTAATACACTCCCATTTAAGCAAAACTGAGAGATTTTGTCACTAGCTGACTTGCCCTACAAGAAATTCCTGAGGTAGGTGAGTGGAGGGGGTTTCCAGCTGAAATGGAAGGATGCAGGACAGGGATGTGGATGCACCTGAAGTTAAAAGCACTGGCAGAGGTAACAACACAGAGAAATAAAATGTTTTCATATTTTTATTTCCAATGGTTATTTTTTCTCACTGCAATTATAAATGACCACTGCTAAAATTGTGTTGGGGGGCTTGTAATGTACAAAGGTGTCACTTTTAAGAAAGTTGCAGCATCCAGATGGGGAAGCAGTGGGGACATTTTAAAGTAATTTTTTTAATATACTGTGTTCAAGATAGTATTAATTAAAACTAACTTGTTTTAAATTAACTGAAAAAGTAAATTAATTTCACCAAACAGGGGCCGGGGAGATGGCTCAGTAGTATAAGCACTTGACTGGCAAACGCAAGGATATGAGTTCAATTTCTGGTTCTGAAAAAAAAAAAAAAAAAAGAAAAAAAATTCACCAAAGAGCTAAATGACTTACACAATGAAAACTACAGAACATCGATGAAAAGAGTTAAATAATACATACATAAAAGCAAATGCTCATGAATTAGAATTAGTACTGATAGGTGGTTGATATTACCTAAAGCAATCTATGGGTTCAATGTAGTCTCTTTCAAAAGCCCTATGCTTTTTTTTTACAGAAATAGAAAAACTCATTCTACAGTTTGTATGGAATCTTAACATACACTCATGCACCAAAACAATCCTAAAATTGAAAAACAAAGATGGAGAACTCATGCTTCTGATCACAAAACTTACTATAATTTTTTACTATTCAAATAATTCAGTGTTGACATAAAGACAGATAAGTAGAACAATGAAATAAAATAGAGAGCCACCAAAATTCTTCACATCTATTGTCAGACAATTTTGACAATTATTCCAAGATCGTTCAGTAGAAAAAGAATAACGTTTTCTACAAACCGTGCTGGAAAAATTTGCTAAGCTAATATAAAGAATAAAATTGGACTCTATCTGACACATTATACAAAAATTAATGCAAGATAGATCAAATAATTAATTTTTTTTGGCAGAACCCAGGATTGAACTCAGACCCTTGCGCTTGCTAGGGAAGTGCTTATTCCACTGAGCCATCTCCCTGACCTCCAAATATTTAAATCAAAGACTACAGCAATAAAATCTTTAGAAGGGTATATGAGTTAACTTGTAGCATGGGATTTGGCAATGATTTCTTAGCTATGGCAAAGGTACTAGGAAGAAAAAAAAATAGAAAAACTGGACTTCACAAAAACTTAAAAGTTTGTGCCTCAAAACAGAATCAACAAAGAAAAAAAGCAAACTATGAGATGAAAGAAAATACTTTCAAGTCATATGTATGCAAAGGAATTCATATTCAGGAAGTATAAAGAAGTGTTAAAATTAACACAAACAGAAAATCAACCTTAAAATAGATGAAGAACTTGAATAGATATTTTTTCAAAGACAATATACAAAAGAGCTCCATCAATATATCTCAATATCATGAAGAACTGGAGAAATACACATCAAAACTATAATGAAATATCACACAAACATTACACTAGCTACATCCAAAACAGAAAATAACAAGTATTGGTGAAGATGTGAATAATTTGGAGCCATTTTCACAATACTAGTGGGAATATAAAAGTATGGCAGTCCCTCAAAAATTTAAAAATGGAATTATATGATATATATTAACTAGCTTTTCTCCCATGGGACACAGTTGTGTCCTAAACCAACATCTTAAAAAAGGAGAACTAATTTGGCTCACCATTTGGGGAAATCCAGTCCATAGTTAATGGCTCTAAGAGAAAAGCACTGTGGCAGAAGTGTGCAACAGTGCAAAGGTATTCAGCTCCTGGAAGCCAGGAAGCAGAGCTAGGAAGCAGAGCCGGGGAGGAAGGGGCAAGGGACTGGACACAGCCCGCAGCCCACCTCCAAATCCCATTCATACCCGCCCAGAAGCATGCCCTATTAATCCCTTCAGTGCCTCCCAAGTTAGCTTAATTAAGCTTAACTGCTACGTAGGACCCAGAAACTGTTTCTAGGTGTGTGTTAGCTTTGGGTCACTGTGATAAAATACTTGAAGGAAATCAGTTTAAAGGAGAAAAGATTTATTTTGGGTCATGATTTCAGAGCTTTTAATCGATTCTTACTTAACAGTTCCTTTTAGGTCTGAGGTGAGGCCACACTGGCAGAGGAAAGCTGCTCCGCTCGTGGCGTCCAGGAAGTGGAGAGAGACAGTCTGCTTTTATAACAAAGCCCCCTGAGTTCACAAATGGTGCATAGACTGATTCATTCATGCAGTCGGACCTCTGACAGCCTAGTCACTTCCCCCAAACACACAGGCCTTCAGGGAATAATTAAACTCCAACCATAACAGATATACACCAAAAGTGCTGAAAGAAGAGAAGCAAAGACCTATCTGTACCTTCACGGATAATGTTCTTAGAAGCAGCAGCTATACCCACTTTAAAAAAAACAAGTATCTTTCGATGAAAAATTGGATAAATAAATCATGGTATATACATAAAATAGAATATTATACAGCCATGAAATGCAAGAGAGCTCCAGCATGCTACAGCATAAATGAACCTAAAAGACATGAGGCTAAGAGTAACAAGCCAAACACACACACACACAAGCATGCACGCACACGCACACACTGTACTACTGCTGCTGCTGCTGCTGCTACTACTATGACTCCACTTAAGAAGTTAATTAAAATCACAGGGCAGAAGTAGAATGGTCATTACTGGGGGTTGACAGAGCTAGGAGGAATGGAGAGATTTAATGGTACAGAGTTCCATTTTTGCATGAAAAAATACTTATAGTGATGGATAATAGTGATAAGTGTACAACCTTGTGAATGAATTTAATAATGCTGAACTATGCACTTAAAACATGTAAGTTAAAATAGCAAATTTTATCCTCTGCATATTTTAACATAATAAAAATTTGAAAAATATTACTAAAGGAAAAAAGATTAAATAATATAATGGAAAATATCTAACACAAAAGCATCAGAAATGATTTTGAAGGATAGAGAGACAAAAAGACATGAGACATAGGAAGCATGATAGCAAACTGCAGACACAAATTTTACTTTATTATTAACAACATTAAACATGAATTGATTAAACATGCAAATCAAAGGTAGAACTTGTTGTGATGAATTTTTTTAATGACTCACCTACATGCACTCTACAAAGACACATATTATACATACATATACAAAAAGCTAATGATGGAAAAAGATACACCCTACAGACAGCACCTTAAAGAGAGCCAGGGAGTCAGGGAGCTGTGCTAATACCATCTTTTGTTTGTTTTCTGTACTAGCAATCTAATTCAGGACTGTGTGCTTGCCAGACAGGTGGTTATGCAGCTGAGCCATATCCCTGGCAAGTTAGATTAATATCAAACAAAACTGACTTTGGTGGGAGGAAAGTGTTATTATACAAAAAGTAGGAGATTTTAAAAATAATAAAAAATTAATCCATTGAGAAAATGTACAAATTTTAATTGTATATACACCTAATAACAATGACCCAAACAATCAACAATAACAGAGAGTTCAAAACTCGTTCATTAATGGATAGAATGATTAAGGAAATGACCAACAAGGAAATGAGATACCTGAATGTCATACATGTGTCAGGTTTAATAGACAATGATAGAATGGTCCACCCAGCAACATGTTCTCCTCAGGTACACATGGCACATTCTCCAGAATACACTATAACTTTGATCACAAAAAAGTCTCAATAATTTTTTTAACTGTCATAGAAACTTTATTACCACAGTGGAAAGCAGGGGCACCAGGGAGCCCCACATAGCCCAGAGAGGGCGTCTCCTAGGAGGCAGCAGCTTCTGGGGACCCTGCCGTCCCATCCACATCTCCCAAACTGTTGCTTAGAGCAAGGCCTCCACTGGAGTGGTGACTGAGTGGGGCTCTGAGGCCAGCCAGGACAAGCGGGCCTCCCCTGGGCAAGGACAAGAGCTGCAGAGCAGCTCTGTGAAATGAGAACCAAGTGTGGCACACAATGGTGGAGTTGTGGGGCACCGTCACAACACAGGGGCAGGGGGGCACTAGGCTCTGCTGGGCAGCCATCCTGTATATAAGATGCTTCGACAGTTAAGCATTGTCCCCTGTGAACCGCAAGCAGTACACACTTCCTTTTAGAACTTGTTATTTTGTTATCTATTATTATTTGGATTTTGAACAAAATTGATGGGGTAGGAGCCAGTGGAGGAATCTTGTTTGATCTGGAAATTTTCTGTAGAGAGTCCAAAAGGTCGGAGAACCAAGTTCCCAAGATCTTTTAGTTTACCTAACATCTCTTCTTTTAGCCTTTCATTACGTTCTTCAATTTGCTTAGGTAATCTCATACAAGCTTCTTTTGCTTGATGCATGGACAGATCCTTTTCTAGTATAGCCTTATAGTCTTCCACGGCTTCATCTAGTTTGTCTGTCTTCTCATACAGCTCTGCTCGCCTCAGTATTGCCCTGATATAGCTGGGATCTAATTGAATTGCTTTGCTGCAGTCACTGATGGCCATCTCCTTCTTGTCCTGTTGCATCCTTGCTGCAGCTCTATTTGAAAACAGATCTGGTCTTCTGGAAGCACACTGGACACATCTGAAGGGTTTGAGTGTAAGAAATCTCAGCTTCTACATAATCTTTCTTGAACTGGTCATTTCCTTCTTCCTTTAGCCTACTGCTCTCTTCTCTTCTTTTCTGTTTCTCTTCATCTTATTCCCAGTTCTAATAAGTGTTCTTCATCTAGTTCCAAGGAATTCACATCATCATTGGCTTTGTTCTGAACCTTATCCGCTCAGGACTCCTCCTCAAATGAGGCACTGCAGTCGTGAAAACACTCTTCTTCACCCTGGTCCTCAACATCCTTGAGCTGCTTGCTCTGAGAATGCTGATCTTTGGGATCAGGAGCTACAGGCTGGGCACAATCTGCTTCCTGCGACTCTGCAATCTTCAAACCATTGACCAGATCCTCTGGAAGCTTACAGTTCTCTGACTTCTCCTCCATGCTGACTTGTTATGGCAGTGAGGCTGAAACTAGCCTCACAGCTCCACTGGCTTCCACTTTCCAAGTCTGTCTGAAAGAATTTTAAAAGATTGAAATAATAGAGCTGTGTTCTCTGATCACAATGGAATTAAATTAGAAGTCAGCAGTAGAAAGAACCTGGAGGAATTTAAATTATGTGGGAAACCAAAAACTGTTCTCTAAAGTCACCAGTAGATTGACAGAAAAATCACAGAAGAAATAGAAAATAAATTAAAATGAAATGATACTAAAATGGGATAAAGCTAAAACAGTGGTTTAAAAAATGGACTATTTCAAAATAGAAAGGTCTTGGGAGATGGAGTGGCTAGAGAAGTCAAGGTAGCAAGAAGCAGGAAAGAAATAATACTGCTAAGAGCAGACATAAAAGCATCAGATAATAGAAAACTGGCAGCAAAGTCAACAAAACCAAAGTGAACTCCATGAATGCATCAACACAGTTGAGTGAGAATTTAGCTGGACTAAATGAATAAGGGGTGGGAGGGACTCAAAATAGTGAAAGACTCAAATGAAAGGAAGCCACAACTACCAACCAAACATAAACTAAATCTTATAAATGGAATTATGAATGAAAGTGTGCCAACAAACTACAGACCTAAGTGAAATGGATGAGTTCTGAGACCTAAACATCAATGCTGACCTAAGATATAGAAAGTCTGAGCAGATCAATTCTAGCATAGTAAAAAGGCTGAACTACTAATCACACATCTCACAAAGAAAACCAGGCCTAGAGTGCTTCCCTATCAGGAATGCTTTACTAATTCTCTCAAAGAACAAGTGCTATGGTTTGTATCTAGTTGTTCCCTTAAGCCTCATGCAGCCATGGGTTGGGGACTTCTAGAGTTTGAGATTAATTCATGATCCACTGGGATTATGGGTTTTAGTACTGCTGGGATTATGGGTGTGAGGGTTACACCCCACCTGGGGCATATAGCCTGAATGCAATTTAAGAGAGACAGGCTTCCTCTCTGCAGCCATTGTTGTTGCTACTCCACCATTTTGCTCTCTTGCTCTTTGCCACCACCATGAATGGATGCTCTCTGTCATGTACTGCTGTGCCTTGAAGCCAGCTGAGTATGGACTGAATCCTCTAGTAACTGTGAGCTAAATAAACCTTTTCTTTCTTCATCTTGAGTGTCAGGTATTTGTCCCAGCAATGAGAGAAGAGTAACTGAGACAACAGGAGAGCAGGGAATATTTCCCAACTCCTTTATGATGCCTGTTTTGTCCGATAAAACAAAATAAATGACATCCCAAGAAGAATATAGACACATATCCTTATGAATACAGACATACAAAACTTCAATAAACTACCAGCAAACTGAATCAACAAGATTGTAAAAGATGACATACTATGAACATGTGGGATTTATCATAGGAATGCAAAACTATTTTTAACACAGGGGAGAAAAAGAATCTAATGTGATAAATTATATTAAAATAACACAGAATAAAATTGAAGCAATCATCTCAATCAATTCAGAAAATGTAGTTTGCCAAAACTCAGTGTGCTTTCATAAAAAATCCAATAAACCAAGAATAAAAGAAAACTTTTCCAATCTGATAAATACTATGTATCAAAAACTCACAGCAAATATCATATTTAATGATGAAAGATGAATACCTTTCCTTTAAAATGAAGAGCAATACAAGGACATCCATTCTTGCCAACTTTAATATTGTGTTGAAGATTTTACCCAGAACAACCAAGCAACACAGAGCAAAAGGCAACCAGATGCAAAAAAAAAAAAAAAAGAAAGGCAATTTCCTTGAAGACATACTCTTGTGTATAGGAAACCCTAAGTTATGAACAAAAGCTATTAGAGATAACAAATGGACTAAGAAAAATTGTAGGATATAAGATTTATATCTGAAAATCAGTTGTATAGGAACCATAGCTACATAAAAGCAGTAAACAATCAAGTAAAATAATTCAATTTACAATTACATCCAAAGGAATAAACTACTAAATTCTTAGAAACAAACTTAACAAAGTGCAAAACTTACTCAATAAAAACTACAAATATGTCGAAAGGAATTTTAAAAGACATAAATGAATATAAAACATCATATGCTTACAAATCAGAAGATTTACTGTCTCTGGATGGTGATTCTCCCCAAATTGACCTGCAGACTGAGTGAAACCTTGCAGAGCCCTAGCTGCCTACATTTTTTCCTTTTGCAGAAGCTGACAAACTGCTCCTAAAATTTATATGTGAGTACAAGGAATCAAAATAATCAGATGATACTGAAAAAGAAAAGCAAACTGGGTCAACTCAAGTTTCCCAAATCAGAACTGTACATGTAGTTATCAAGACTGGTACTGGCATAGGAGAGATATATACAAAAGGTATAGTGTTAAGAATCTAGAAATAAACTCTTATGTTTGTGGTCAATGGATTTTTGTCAAAATTCCAAAACAGTTCAACAAAGACAAGGTTCTTTGAATGATATAAGATAGTGAAATACTCACATTCAAAAGACTCCTATCTTATGCCACATACAAAAAATGAACTCAAATTGAATCTACACCTATATGTAAGAGTTAAAACTCTTAGAAGAAAACATCACAGTAAATCTTCCAGACCTTGGAATAGGTATTACTTTCCTATCTCCCCAGTCCCCAAAAGCATAAGAAACTAAAGAAAAAAAATAGATGAATTGGACTTTATCAAAATTAAAAGCTTTTGTGTTTCAAAGGAAGTCTTAAGTGAAAAGACAGAATATGGTAAGGTAGAAAACATACTCAGCTGATATATCTGATAAGGGACTTGTAAGCAAAATATACAAAGAACCCTTACAACATAATAAAAAGGGAAGTATCTCTATTAAGAATCAGTGCAGGAGTGCCAGGGAGATAGCTCAGTAGAATAAGCACCTGACTGGAAAGCACAAGGTCCTGAGTTCAATCCCCAGTACCACAAAAAAAGTGCAGTATTTTGATAAAAATTTCTTCAAAGAAGATGTGTACATAAGAATACATTCAAGTTATCATTTATCATTATGGAAATGTAAGTTAAAACATAATTAGAGGGACCGGGGAGATAGCTCAGTAGAATAAGCACTTCCCTGGCAAGGGCCTGAGTTCAATCCCCAGTTCCGCAAGAAAAAAATAATAATTACATACTAGAATAGTTGTAATTAAAGAGACATAAAAGTAATAAGTGCTAAACCAGACATGGTGGTATACACCTATCATCCCAACACTCAAACATGCTGAAGTAGGAAGATCATGAATTCAATTTAGTAATTTTGAACAATTTAGTAATTCACCAATTTTTCCTGAAAAATTTAGCAGTTTTGCAAGACCCTGTCTCAAAATCCCAAACTAAAAAATGACTGTGGCTATAACTCACTAAGAAGTCCTTAAATTCAATTCCAGTACTGAAAAAATTTCCATAAAATATGCCTGTAATGTACATGAATATACACTTATATTCACATATATATATACATAGATATGTTTGAGAGAACTGAAAGTATATGTCCTTACAAAAATTCATACACCAATATATACAGTAATAACATTCAGAATAGTGAAAAGGTAAAAATAAGAAAATGCTTATCAAATGATAAATGAATAAACTATGTAATATACCCACACAATGTAATGTTTAGAGCTTTAGAAATAAACAAAGTGTTCCTGGACATGCTCCAACACAGAGACATGCTTCAACTGCTGGTATGAGACAAAGCGCTGGGCCCTATAGTATGTAGCTCTGCTTATGTGAACTGTCCAAAATGAGCAAATCTACAGTGACAGAAAGTAGAGTAGCAGTTGGCAGAGGCTGGGGTGAGAGGAGATTCTGTGAGGGTGGGTTTTATCTTGGGATGATGAAGATTTCTAGACATATCATGGTGCTGAATGTGTAAGTTAAGTTTGAGTTATGTAATTTGTGTATCATATTTCTAAATCTGCTTTTAAAACTACAAAAATTTTAAAGAAGGCATATCTATATGAAGAGAAAAATCATGATCACATTTTATAAGATCCATGTTAGCCCTACTAATTCAACCAAAATTCCAGAGTCAATGTAATACCAGTCAAACAAGCTTTTCTTCTGGACGGTTAACAACCTAAGTTTGCAGACCAAAATTAGAGAAAAAGGAGGGATACAAGGAAAACCAACATTTTGGCCCTAGCCTTCTAAGGTCAATTAAGACTCAGGACATATGAGAACTTGTACTGTAATGTCATGTACCTCGGTAGTGTCCCAAATTTTCTGATCAAGAAGATTATGGGGCCAAAGAGGAAAGTGATCGATGACATAGAGTGGGCCTAAGGAGAGTCACATGGGGAGAAGATACTCTCTCAGGCTTTCACAGAGAGCACATTGGCCAAGCATTGGCCGTGACTCATCCACATGGCTGCACTGATAAAGGTTCTACAATCTGAGGTACAGGATCTCAGGACAAATCCTGAGGGCATTTCACTGACCTTCTCAGACCAAAAAGCTACAACTCTTGTTGCATAGGCCCTGCTTTACCTTGGTCTTAACCATCCAGCAGAAAAGTATGAAGTCGAAATGTAAGAAATAAAGCCATGCTGTTAAGTTGAGCTGTGGGGGACTCAGGTCAATAATTTCTGACATTTCCAGTTAAACAGAAGACCCAATGCTATTATGGGCTACTGGACTCTTTTAGAATATTTTGCTGAGTTTACACACCTATAATATTCAATAACGGAACTTAGAAAAAATGGGGTATACAGATGAATGTCCAATTTGTATCTGTGTATTCAAAGTGGTTGGGGTAGATATATAGTTGTATTGTGTTAATGAATAGAATGATTTGTTCTAATGGTGTTTGTAAATAGGATCACAAGTCCGCATCTTGTACAGCAATTAACCACTAAGAAGAATATATGCAGTGTATTATTTGTTGAAAAAAAATAAATAAAAATAAAAAAAACACAGGAAAAAAAAGAGTTTAGGGATTAATAGACTTTAAAAAAGAAAAAAATCTAATGCAAAACTACTCTGTGAAAGAACTAGCACTCAAGAAAGTCAAATAAATATTAAAGAACAAAGTGATGCTGATGGATTGTCTTACAACTGTGAAAACTTATTTTACGTTTACCAAGACAGAAGTGTTAGTACAAGAATAAGAGGCAGATGTTAGGCAGCCAGGACAGACCCAGACACACAAGCAATCTTGATGTATGAGAGAGGAGGCATCCAACCCTCAGAAAAGAGGAAAGATGAACAAAATCTACTCCACCAATAAGTATTTGAAAAGGCCCAAACACACCAGCAGACAAAGGTGCTAAACACTAAAAATGCAGTTAAATATCATTCCATACTTATCAGATTGCCAGCTTCAAGCCTGACCTCCTATTGAACTGGCAAGAATATAGAACAACGAGAACTCATATCCCATTTTCAGAAGTTTAATTTGAACTTTACAGATATCAACATATAGTCAAGTTATTCCATTTTTAAGAATGTGTCATAGAAAAATCTCTCACACAAGTGTACACAGTCAAGGGAAGTATGTCTTGGTCACTTGTTTCATTGCTAGGATAAAATGTCTGACACCTATAACTCAGAGGAGAGGGGTTTATTTTAGCTCATGCTTATAGTCCATGGAAAGAGGGTGCCAGCAGAGAAGAGCTGTTCATAGCCTTGTGGCAGAGAAGCAGGAAGAATCCAGGAAGCATTGGGTCCTCCTGGGTCATGCCTGCTGTGACCCTCCTCTTCTGGCCAGGCCAGACCTCCTCATGCCAAGTCAGCTATGATGCCCCTATAAGCCAATCACATCCCAATGGTCTCATGAGGTGACTACATGAGGCTTCAGGGAGGACATCTACATGTGAACTATAACAAAATGCCAAGAAATGCTTCTAATAGCACTGTTTGGGGGCAGGGGCAAGAACTGGACATAGCCTAACTTTCTATCAAAGAACAAATATCTACTTTGTTTGCTACTAAATTCCTAGTACTTGGAGTAGTGCCTAGCACTCTAGTAATGCTAAATATTTATGTATTTAGTACTTAATAATTATGTTTATTTAGTAGTTAATAAACAGTTTCTAAATAAATATTTTCTGAATAAATGTAAAAGATGATAATTTTGAAGACATTCCCAAATCTCTTCCATCCATTAAAAATCTGAGTGAAAAAGAGAAGTTTCAGTAAAACTATTCATAATCCCTGTTAGACTAGTCTGGGATTTACCTGCCAAGATCCAGCAGATTGTAATTAATTAATCTCTCACACAGCAAAAAGAAAGGAATAAGCCTTTTTGCAGGTACTTGCCTCTTACCTTCACTTTATTGCAACCAACCACAACCTTTCAAAAATGTGGAAAAAATAATTTGCTTCTAAAATATTAGCCTTCATTGCCTACTGAAAAAATATTTTCCATCAAAGAATATAACCATCAAGGTGAAGGTATTTTTTTATGTATTTGGTACAGGGTCTCACTACACAGCTCAGACTCATAATGATTCTCCTGTTTTCAGCCTCCCCAGCACTGAGATTATAGGCAGGAACCAGCAAGCTGGGACTCAGCACTCCTGGGGTTGGGGCTGGAGTGGCATGTCATGCTGGGGATTGAACCCCAGTCCCTGTGCTTGCTGAAGCAAATGCTTAGGCCCTGAGCTATCTCACCAGCCCTAAGCTGAAAGTACTTTCTAAAATGTGGCATAATTATAAATTCTTGTTTACATTCTCAAGCGTCACTACTTCTGATATCAGATTTGCCAACAAAGAGGAATGAATGGTTTAAGTTGCTGCTACTTGGAGTCTTCTGGAGTGCAAGCTCCTCAGGTCACAGTTGGAAATTTTCCACAGTAAGACTGATGGCAGGAGGTCTTCCTGGACCATTTGTTCAGGAGGACAACCTGCAGTCAACTTCATAAATTCCAGAAGTGGTCCCAGGAGCTCAGACTATCTGAAGAGAGTTAGTTTGTGAAATTCAAGTCATTCATCAGTAATCAACAGGAGTGCTGGTCACAAAGGACTGTCAGAAATCACAGGGATACTTGGCATATCAGGCTGCACTCTACATAGCAGCAGCAGCAGGACCAACGTATCCAGCAGTTCTTCATGTGAAAGTGCCTGGGGGCTCTGATGAGCTAAGTTAATTCTGAAACTGAGAGGACAGAGGAGCAGGACATATGCCAAGCTGCTGAGCAATGTGATAAGATGCCTAGGCCAATGCCATAAGTCTTTCTCAAGGAGCATGCCTGGGGAAGAACATCCTAGTGCTGTTGCCTTCTCCAGATGGTTCTTGAGTACAATTATAGGTTCTCTTGCATCAGTCACAGCTCTAAGCCAGTTCAGTGCACAGTGTTGAGAGCTAGACACTGTGGGATGTAACTCCAGCAGAGGCAAGTGCAAGAGGCAAACCCCTGGCACTCTAGTGCAACAGAAGTGGCCTCAAAGCAGAGTTAAAACATTGAAGTCAGGCTGAAGAGATGGTGATTTCCATATGCATTATGTTTCTCTCTGAGAGTGAAGGTATCTCCCTCCTCCTCTGGGACTGCTGAAGCTGTGAGCCACAGAGTCAGAGGTGTGGCACAGCATGTGACTTTGCCTGACTATGTTATCTTGGGGAAGTGTTCTTGTTCCCAAGTTCCTTGCTACTCTTATTTGGTCAAAATTAAGGGCAAATTTTCTGGTGGGAAATACGGTTGAAAGAATGGAGCTGCTCAAGGGTCAAAAATTCCATTTAAGATCCAGGAGAAAAGGGAATTTATTAAAGAACATGCTTCTAACAGCTTTGGGATTTGCCTCGAAAGGAGTTGGGAAATCCTTATTTGTCCTGACTTGATTAAAAATGTCTGCCAATAGCACACTCTGGGACAAAGGCCCAAGCAAGCCATTCAGGCTTTCTTTGAACATCAAAGAGCCCACGGCCTTCTGGGTATCCTTGGAGATGGTAAAAGGAAACAGGAAGGCTCTGAAACTGTGTTGGTGGTATAAAGATCAAACAGGACCCAGGGAGACATAATGCTCCTCTTTATCTCTTGATTCCTGGAGTTTTCAAACTACCTCAAACTGCCCTAAAGCTGGGGAATTAGGGAGGAATTGATGTATCTTTCTTCATGTGGGGAGACAGAACAATGCACAAATTATACCTCACCCCAAGGAACTCCTCTGTTCTGCAAGCAACTTTTGCTTCTGAGAGATCTCATCACACATGCCCCATCTTGCCATATTCCTGATGTCCTTGGAGAAAATGGACAACTTCCTCTTTCACCTCAGCTATATTTTGTACCTTCTTTAATTATAGCACTCATTACATTTCATGGCATTTATTTCCTTATCAATCTGATTCTTTTCCTAGACTGGAATATCCATGTGGGCAAATTGTGTACCTCTTACTCATCTTTCCTAATAGTACCTAGCACAGTCGTGGGTGCATACTATGAAGAGAATCAACTCTTTGATCCATTAACACTATCCTGTGAACCTCACAGAGGAATACTTCCTCCTTGCTCCCTATCATGTACTTATTCTCATCATTTAATCTTGTTTCTGTTCTTCCCTTTGTCTGAAATACCCTCCAGTCTTTTTCATCTATCCTTTCCTATCTTTAAACATTTTCTGTGACCAATAATTGAAACTTGTCAAATTCTTTGTAGAATAATTGAGCACTGTTCTTTCTGCTGATTCCTGCTCATGGTGTCTTGTTTCCTTCTGTGGCTTGCAATGCAGGATGATTAACTAAGTTACAATAAGGTACCTCAAATAAAGTAGGAGCAATTAAGAATCACCAGTTTATAGTTTGAAGTTCCCTGTATAACAAGGATAATATCCATTCAAACCCAATTCCCAAATGTCTTAGTCTGCTTGTGCTTCTACAAGAAAATATCTGAGAGTGGGTTACTTATAAAGAGGAGACATGTAATTCTCAGTTACAAGGATTGGGAAGTCCAAGTTCAGTCACTCCAACAGATTTGATATCTAGTGAGAATGAATTCTCCTCAGAGGCAGAATCCAGAAGAGCAAGGTAGTTAAACACTGCCTCAAGTGTCTTTTATAAGACTCCAATTCCATTAATGATGGACATGGACTCCTGGCCTACGAGGCTTTTGGTGGCCCTGTCTCCTAGCAGCACTACTCTGTCATCACCTGGATTTTAGAAGGAATACCTTCAAACCACAGCAGTTGGCCAACCCGACTGATAGTAACAAATTCACATTTCTTTCCTGAGACCCCAAAATGATAAGTTTATTACAATGTTTTTCTTTGCCAGGGATGTCATTTGTACTGGACCACACTTCCTGGGAATCATGTTTTCTTTGTAAGTGTTGTCTCAGCTCTCTCTTATCACCATTTGTGAGTCCCACATGAGAAGATTCATGAAAGGTGTCTAAGACTGAAGACAAGAGACTGGCCGAGTATCCAACCATGTCCAAATCCACCTAAGCCCCCTTCACCCTCCTACAGTCCTTTGCTTGCATAATGTCTATGAGTACGTTTGTGCTACGGAAGTAGTAGTTTTGATGGAGAACACACGAGTTTGTGAAGTGAAAAATATTTATTCTTTGATCCCTTCTTAAAGAAAAAATGATTATAACGTCTTTTACTGGGCAACCAAACCACCAAAAGCACCAGAGTTAGTCTCTCTTCCTTTTAGCATCCCAGAGTGCTAATCATCTCTGGAGACTCCACAAAGAAATTTCATTCTTCAGAATGCCTCCCCCGGTGACTTTTAACTCATTGCCCTTCTAATGCCCTTGCATTCTCTAACCTATGGTTCAATAATTTATTGTAGGTATGTGTGTGTGTCTGTGTCTGTGTGTCTCTGTGTCTTTACGTGTTCAATTGCTGTCCAGTTGCATTGAACAGGTAATTATTCTCTTTTGCAAGGCTATTGCAATCTTTTTTTTTTTTGCAATCTTAAAAACAAAATACATCATTTAGATCAAGATGTTGTACTGTGTTTAGAAATTTGAGACACTGTTGATGTGCTACAGAGCTCTCAAACTGAAAACTTAGGAATAAAATATTTAGCTCCACCATGGTAATAGAAAACAAAGGTGAGAGGACTAGCAACTCTTCAGGGTTTGACTGAGAAGAATGGAGTTCACTTCCAACTTCTAGCTAGTGATATGGTGTTTCACAACCTTCAACAATTATTTCACCCTTTCTAATTCAAATTACTTTGTAGATTATTCAGAGTACCTTGGACAACTGAGAGACTTAAACATAAGACCATAGAGAGGATTATCATTCACTGCAGGATTTCAGAAGCTGGGAGTGCATAGTTTCTGAGATTAGCACTTCATTCAGTCCTCTGTGAGTTGCCTCTTTCAGGATTTGCTCTCCTCAGTCACTAGGTGGTTGCAGCAGATACAGCTGTATTATCTGGACATGGTGCACTGACAACAGGCTTCTCTCTTGGGGTCATTGTTGATTGTGTCATTAATCAAGTACTGGCCATCAAAATGATGCTTTTATATGCTTGCATATTTCACTTTTTATCTTTTATTTAGTGATTTGGTACATGTTCTCACTATGTAGCTCAGACTTGCAGTGATCCTCCAGTTTTCAGCCTCTCCAGCACTGGAATTACAGGCATGCACTACCGTGCCTGGTCTCAGTGGCCAGCTCAGCGCACCTAGGAGCAGGGCTGGTGTGGCATGTAGTGCCAGGGGTCAAACCCTGGCCCCTGCACTTGCCTAAGTAGGCACTTAGTCTGCTGAGCTAGCTCACTGGTCTTTCTTTTTTCTTTTCTTTCTTTCTTTCTTTCTTTCTTTCTTTCTTTCTTTCTTTCTTTGTACTTTCAACATTTTTGCTGGTTTGTGCTCATAATATGTGATGTTTCCATTCTTTGAGTGGAGTTGGTACTTGGGTGTAAAACATAGGAACTCTTATTTAATGTGCATCCCTAAATTTTTTGTTCTTTGTTTATAATTCAGGTTCATAATACAAAAAATCATTTGAAGAAAATTCAGAGACTTAAAATATACATTTTGGGGGCCTGCCCCTCAGCTCAGTTCTTTAAGTGGCTGCTTCAACAAAGCAGTCAGGCTCAGATTGCTGTGGTTCGATCCCCACAACTCAAGTCAGCCAAACCTGCCCTGAAAGCATTCGGACCAAAAAACTAAAAAATAAAATAAAATATACATATAAAGAAGTGGTAAGAGGTCATGAGCATGTTACCACAGAAATGACTTGTTTATCAATAAAAATCTTGAGACCACTCTTGGAGATGGCTTTGACTATTCCAATACTTTATGCATCTGAGCTGAATTCTGATCTGTGTTTGTATTTACAGGTTTGAAGTTTGGACAAGAAGCACAGAAATAAAGAAATTGGAAAGTGTGCATTCTTAGACCTTACAAAAGAGTGTACAGTAAACCTTGGTTTGAAAGCCTACTTTATTATGGAAACATGCTTGTAATCCAAAGCATTTGTATAGCAATGTAAATTTCCTCTTAATAAAAAGTGAAAACACAGAGGATTCATTCCACAGCCCAAAAATACTCACGTAAAAATGATTACAATATTGTGGTATAACACAAAATAATGAATAAAATACAAAATATAAAGAAAATAAACTAATTGACTTGTACTTACACTTGAAATCTTTGTGTCTGGTATGAGGGAGAGACAATAGACAGGAGGGTTACTTTTCAGGATGACTTTCTTTTTATGTATTTAGGTCAGGGCCTGGGGGGTCTCTCGGGCCTCACTACACAGATGCACTCATACTGATTCTCCTATTTTCAGCCTCTCAAGCACTGGGATTACAGGCACACACCACCACACTCAGTCTTGCAGGACGACTTTCACTATCACAAATAGAATCACTGCTGTCTGTTGGCTCAATGAAATCTTTTGGCACAATTTTAACAGGGTACCTAGCCAATAACACTCTTGCCTCCTTGGGAATAGTTCAAAAAAGTGGCATTGCATTGTCATTAAATGGATTCATTGCTCATACTGATACAGCCTTATTCAAGTAGTGTTTTCTACAAAATTTTGCACCATTTTCCCACATTTGACACATGCCTGTAATCTCATTTGAAGTGAGATCTCTATCTCCTCCTCCTCTGCAGATGAGATCTGCATAACCTCTTGCTGTTGGGAGATATTCACCCACAATCCTACAGGGAGAGAGAGAGAGAGAGAGAGAGAGAGAGAGAGAGAGAGAGGACCTTTGGCTCTGCTGTGAGCATGTGACATTTGGCATCATGTATTACTCATATTGCAAGACATTGCTCCATTGTGAGATTGATTTGTTGCAAAATACTCAATGAAACAAGTTACTTGCAATCCAAGTTATAATGAATTTCAAAACTTCAGATCTGACTACAGAAACTCAACAAGGTTTGAATATGCCTGGACTAAAAAGGCTTAACCAATTGAATTAACCAGAATGTGTTAACTGAGTCATAACTAGAACAGCTACCAGAAAATCTCTGTTGGCTATGGCTGGTGTAGAGAACACACACTAGCTATTGCTGTGGCCTCCTTGACATCTCTACTGGTCTCTTGCCTGCCACACTTGGAAAACCTGGGCATGATAGTTTATCTTGTTCATTAGGGGAAAGGTATTCATGTGCATTTTTCCTTCTTTCCTGACATCTAAAGAAGGAGACAGGGGTTTGACATGGATCGCTTCCTCTGCACTGCCTTGACCTATACCATCAGGACTCCATACAGCTAGGAGAGGCCTCAGTTGGACTGCCTGGAAATGGGTTGGGCTGGACAGAAGAGAAAAAGATCATAGATGTATCTGTAGCTCAGAGCAGGTCAAAGAAAGGCAACTGGCAAGAACATAAGATTTTCCAGGCTGGTTCTCTGATCTGACTTCTCAAATACCTTGTCTGGGGCCTGCCTGGCCAACAACAAGAACCTGTTTCTGTCCACCCAGTGTTTCCTGACACTCCTTCAGGACAGACACATGCTGACTATGCACCACGCTGTGTTTCCCATCAGGCAATCAGATTGGGTTCCCAGCTAGTCTTGACTCTGCCTGTTCACATGTTCTCTCCTGGCACCTTACTCAAATACAGGTTCTGGAATACACTTATTTATGTTTCTTGGGGTCAAACACAGGTGTTTAGTGAGTATTTCTTGAATATTTAAATCACCATTTATTAAGATACTCTGTATCTGCATAAGAGAACTCTTATCAATAATAAAAATGCAATAGCATTTTTTCAAGAATATTCAGAATAACAAACAATAAATTGAGGAGACATTTTGCAATCCAGATTTCTCTACTATACAAGATCATTGCAAATTTAAAAGAGGTAAAGTCTGAACCCTGCAAAATGCAAAAGAAAAATATAAGCAGCTAGTTCACAGAAATGGAAATAAAAATGGATTTTAGAAAATTGTGCACAACTTCAGTCATAAGAAAAGAAAAGCCACTTAAAACAACATCATCTATAATTTTTCACCTTTGAGAGAGGTACAACTATGCACAAAGATAGGAAGAAATAGGAGAGTTTATAAATTTCTGATACAAATAAAGCTTTATACAATCTCTCTAAAGTGTAATGTAGCAATATTTAAAAAATACAGTTGTATATACTTTGCCCTAGTGATTGCACTTGCAATAAATCATCAAATAAATGTTCTGTCACTGTATGGGATTGCCAACTGGGGATCAACCTGTTAGACTCAGGTGAACTGAACTAGCATGGTTCTGGGTATGGTAGGCCCTCCCGAGGATTGTTGTCAGCAGTGTAAGAGGCAGAACTGGAGAAGCTGTTGAAAAGCTGTTAGAGAAGCTGTTTGGAGAAGCTGTTGGAGTTGTTGGAAGCTGCTGGTTCTCTTGGGCTATTCTGTTGGAGGACTTGTCATGCTGGTTTTCCTGATGAACTCAGCTGTTCTCATTGAAGGAGGAGCTTGGTACCTCATCGTCACTGAGAAGGGCAAGGCTTAACTTTGGGGGAACTGTATCCTCACCTTCCTGGCTCTAGAGGGGAAGATGGTGCACTGCTCAGTCACCCAAAGAAGCTCATCACATTGACTTTCCTGATGGGAACTCAACTTTCCTTACCTTTGGAGAAGTTTGGTATCTCATTGCTTTTGAGGATGACTGTAGTACTTTGGAGGCTGGCCTTGAACTCCCTTATGTATCCCAGGCTGGCATCAGACTCACAGAGATTCTGCTGCCTCAGTCTCCTGCTTGGGTTATAGGTATGCACCACCACACTGGACTAAGGACTTTTAAGTAAAAGAAAAGAGCATGGGTAAATTTGCACCCTAAACTACTACTGTAAGATGAAGAAGCATGCATCACATGTAAATACAGTAAATATCCCTAAGAATACACAGGAAATTTAACATTAATTGCCTCTAGGGAGAAAAATAAGTGTCTGGAAAGGAGGAATTAGATGCAGACTTTCTATTTCATATCCTTCTGTACCTCTTACATTTTGATCATTGAAATAAATAAAGCATTTTACTCAGTGCCCCAATCACTGAAGGATCTGTGCTACAAGTGGGCTTTTCATTTCACCAGAGAGAATCCTTTGTGGATGTATATGGCATTGAGAATTTTGCAGGCTCCCCACTTTCCACTCTAGCAAAAGCAGAGATCCAGAGCCCCAAAATGGCTCCATCACTTCTGCAAGCTCTAGAGATGCTCGCAGGTGCCCTCCAAACAGCCCGCATCTCTCCAAACTCTGCCTCCTCCTGTTTACCAAGCTACTGGAGAGACCTTGGAGGAGCCACCTGGCATCTGCCTATCACCTCTGCCTGGCCCATCTCAGATGTTCCACCACTCCCATGTCCTGATGCACTGTCCCCCAGCAGGACAGAAGAACCAGGAGCCCTGCTTAAGCTTCATCTTTTCTCGTGGCCCTGATGAAGCTCAGCCTAATCCCAGTCTCACAGTGTCTTTCCCAAATATTTCTATCAATAATGGGTTCTAACCTCCAGTCTGGTCTCCATAGATCAAATTGTCTACATAGGGCTAGAGGGAAGCAGACTGCCTCATACACACCATTCCACTTTCCTCCAGGGGCAGAGGGGTACTCTTCCTCCATCAATTCCTTGCTCCTCTTCAGAAGCAAAGCAGACATGAATGGCAGTGGGTGGAAGCTGACAGGTGCCTGTGGTGCCAACAGCCATCAACAACTTCTTATAATGGCAGTGACAGGACTACAGCTTCCAACAATTTCTCAACAGCCTCTCCAGATAGCTTCCCTAACAGCCTCTCAACAGCTTCTCTTGTTCTGCCTCTTATGCTGCTGGCAACAATCCTCAGGTGGGCCTCCCACACCTAGCACCACACTAGTCCAGATTACCTGGATGTAACAAGTTGACCACCAGTTGGCAACCCACTACAGTGACAGAACATTTATTTGATAATTTATTGCAAATGGAATTACTAGGTCCAAGTGTATACAGTTGTAATTTTTCTGAATATTACCATATTATACTTTAGATAGATTATACAAAGTTATATTGCACCAGAAATTTATAAGTTCTCACAAGGACAATCACATCAAGGTTTTCCTCGTTGTTTTTCACTGCACTGATCTTGACCCTAGTAGCCCACAACCACTGTCGCTGTCATTCTGCAATCATCTGTAGCTCATCCCAATTCCAGCCTGGACACAGGACTCTCCCAGTCTTTCTAAGACACTTTGGATAGTTGCAGAATGCAGACCACAGTCACAATCACACTTTCCAAGGGCCTCATGCGACAGCTTCCTGCTGGGTTGATCACCCGCAAAGAGCTCTGTTCTCAGGTCTCTGCATATGTGGTCTACACAGTGGGTGGGAAGGAGGGGCCCATAGACAAAAGCCTGGTCCTTAAGGAGTAGTACATATGAAATTTTCACCCGAAGTGGCTGCCACATGCAGTACAATTTATTAATTGTGCTGATAAAATTATATAGAAACATTTGGAGGGCCTGCCAAATAGCTCAGCAGATTAAAGCACCTGCAAGCAGGCACAAGGGCAGGGGTTCCATCTCCAGGCCTGTGGCACCAGCCCTGCCCCCAGTGTGCATTGAGATGGCAACTGAGACTGGGCGTGGCAGTGTGCACCTGTAATTCCAGGTCTTGGGAGGCTATAAACAGGCAGATCACTATTAGTCCAATCTGAACACCCTGTAGACCCTTCCTTAAAATACAAAAAAACAAAAACACTTGGAGGTTCACAGGAGGAAGAGGTCTCTTTGGGGGTAGGGATCAAGGAAGGCCTAAGTGTGTCCTGGGAACTGAGAGAATGGGAGAGTTTGGGCTCCTGGGGGAAGACAGAGAAGGGCATCAAGTATCTGGAGCACAGAGACCCAGCCAGTACTGAGGAAGTGGCCCTGGGCAGCAGAGGTAGTGCTGAGACCACAGCCACTGCTGTTTGCTGTCCTTTACAATGTGTGGACCTCTTTTTTGTGAACTGTCACTTGACCTTCACAATGACTGCACAATCTAGAGATTTTTCTGATAATGAAACTAGAGCTCAAAGAAGGCTTGAAGTGACTCCCCCAATGTTACATAGTGGTAAAAGTTGGTTTAAGTTGAGAAAGTACCAGTTTTTTGCATGAGAAGGCACTAAAATACCACACATGTGAGTTGACTATACCCTAGTTGCCCAAGGCTGATTTTAAAAGTTTGTTCTTACATAGTTTTAACATTCCCCCAAGTAAATAATTTTCTAGTGTTGATTTGCATTGTAAGTCATTTATTCAGGTAAGTACCAGATTGAACTTCAGCCTTGACTTTCTGAGAGTCACCCCACTCTGAGTTACATAGGCTGACTGACTGGGGCTTTAAATACTGTATATAGTTCTTTGTCACAAGTCATCTGTGCCTGCCCTAGCATGACCAGATCTGCAAATTTCACAGACACTTTTAACCATTTTTGTGAGGTCCTCATACTACACACTTACTGTAGTGTAGTCCATGGAGTATGTCTGTCTGTTTCTATCTCTCTGTCTCTCTGTCTCTGTCTCTCTGTCTATATCTGTTTCTCTTTCTATCTCTGTTTTTCTCTGCCTCTGCCTCTGCCTCTGCCTCTGTCTCTGTCTCTCTCTGTCTCTTTCTGTCTCTCATCTGTGTGCATTACTTTCTTTTTAATGAGGACTAAAGAATGAAAGTGGCTTGGCTACATCTTCATGAGTGAAGTGATGGATTATGTCATTACCTGTGTTCTGAAATTCCCACCCCCCAATGGGCAGAGCAGTTGAAGACACTAGTCAATAAAAAATCCTTGCTTCCCCTGAAATGTCTTTTGTTAGGCAGTGGTTGGATTTCTATTGCTTTTGTTTTCTGATTTCTATTTACTTGTTTGTGAGGAAGATGTTAGTTTTGTTTTGCTTTTGTCTTGCTTCATTCTGGTGTTTTGGGCCAGGAATGTTACTAAAGAACTCACTGCTGCAGAGAAAAACCTTTACTGGCCCTCCACTTGAAAGGGAGAGCCCTCACTTACAGTGCATCACCCTGCAGTGCCATGGGTGGACATCCTCAAGACAACTGCTAAACAAAAGAAATGGCCCTCACAGATGTACCCACCCTCTGAGTGTTCTTCACCCTGTATGTAGGAGAGACACTTGGGTATGGAGACTCTGACAGAGTCTCCCTTTTCCCCTTGCAGAGCCTAGATGGAAGTGACAGACCTTTCTCACTACAGTTCTGCTCTGTTAATACTGAATTGCTGAGTGCTGAACCATTGTTCCCAGGGGAGACATCAGGTTGGGTCCTTGAGCCTCCCATCATGGGATCCTGATGCAGCACAGCCTCTTGGGACCTGGAAAACTGGATAGCACTGCATCTGAAACAAGCAAATCAGCAAAAAGAATAAAAATGCAGGGGAAGAGAGAGACAGGCAGGCAGGCAGGCAGGAGGCTAGGTAGACCCTAGAAAGGACGCTTGTTTCTAATAAAGAGAAAGGCAGAGATGCTTCATCTGACTTCTGCTAGTACTCCACACCTGCATAAAAATAGTCATGAAAGTGCTACAACTACTGATCTAGGCTTACAGATAAGGGTGGCAAGTTAAAAATCCAGAAAATAAACAATGAAGACCTGAATATATCTCAAATGTACATGGTGTGTGTGTGTGTGTGTGTGTGTGTGTTCCTACCTGCTTGTGTGTTTGTGGGAAGAACAAAGGACTTTGTAGCTGGGCAATGTCAGGGTTGCACAAAGACAAATCAGGACAGATCAGTGTATGTGGTGCCTTCACATGAACTTGATAGTTGCAGCCCCTTTAGGAAGGCTGAACCCCCTGGAGTACAGCTAGGGGAGCACACAGCACAGCCAGCACCACCAAGGGAAGCAAAGGAGAATAAGACTTGGAGCAGCCAATGGTGCTTCGTAGGCAGAACAGACAGGATTCCAGGTCCTTTTCATCCCTTGGACTGTGTACATCCGAATGTATTGCCAAAAAGCCAAAGAAATAGAGCAAAAGAAAACAAAAGCAAAGGCAGCCAACACTGTCTTGGAGCAGCAATTAATCCTTCCAGTGGGGCCTGTTGTGACACATCCAGTGGGACCTCTACATCAACACTTCCGTTCTCTGGCCCAAAGTTTCTCCAGGCCTTGGATTTCTCTGAAAGCCCCCCTGTTGTTTTTTTTCTGTTGTTAGGGATGTGGTTATAAATAACCTCAAGCTGAGGCGCTTAGAACAGCAGAAATCTATCCCCCAAAGTTCTGAAGGCTACAGCCTGAATTCGCACAAGACCAGGCTCCTTGGGAGCATCTAGGGCAACTTCTCACTGGTCTCCCTGCTTCCAGGGGCTTCTAATAATCCTGGGCTTTGTTGGCTTGGGGCTGTGTAGCCTGATCCCTGCCTTCACACAAGCATCTTAGAGGGCACTCTTCCTCTCTCCTTGTCTGATGTGTCCTGTCCTCTTATACATAAAATGGACACTGGATTTGGGCTCATCTTTCATCTCACATGGCTTAATCTCAACTAAAAACTATTTCAAGTAAGATCATATTCTAAGGCTCCCATGGACATGAATGCTGGAGAAACGATACTCACTCTTTCCCACAACAGAACTGAAGTCTGGGAAAACAGAACAACAGAGACCCTTACAGTCATCTGATAGCCTTGGGTCAGAGCTCTGAGTTACAGTATATCCCTGATTTATGACAATTAAGTTGAGAACTTCCACAGGTGTATAGTATAAGACTCACTTTATTGGACTACAAATGAATCTGACTTACAAACAATTCTCCTGGAATGGCACTAGTTCACAAGCCAGGGACACACTGTACTAAAGTTTCCAGTGTTGTATTCCTGTGGGAACCAGTTTTAGGCTCCCTCTGTTCCTGTGTCCTCTCTTCTCCAGGGTTTGAGTCACTGGTAGTAAATGAAAAGAACTATAAAGTCAAATGAGAACCACAAGAAAATACCCTAAAAATATTTCACCTTGAAAGTTCATGCAAATGTGCACAACCTCACTAACAATATCTTAAAGTTTGCTGTGACCCAAGGGCAAATTCCAGTGGACACCAGTGGTTTGAACTGTAGAACTGCAGAATAAAACTGGAGATTAGATATTAATGACCCTTTGGGCCACAGCATTTCTCATGGTTGCAGGGAACTGCAGAGCCTACCTTCCTGTCTGCCACCCTTCAGTCCTCTCTCAGCCTTAGGAATTTGATCAGGACATGAACAAAGTCCATGAGATGCAGGGGGAATCTATAGCAATACGTGGGGCTTCTTCATTGACCTTTAAGTCTCTTTTATAGCAACAAAATACTTTTTAAAAATGATTAAATCTACTGCCCTTTATAATGTTAACCAAATATAGTTTACTAAGATTTTTTAAAATGTATTTAATACAGGGTCTACAGGGTCTCACTACACAGAGCAGACTCATAGTGATCCCCCTGATTTCAGCCTCCCAAGAGCTGGGATTACAGGTGAGCACCACCACACCAGTCTCAGTCACCCTCCCAGCATGCCCTTGGGGCAGGAACAGCATGGAACACCAGGGATCAAACCCCAGTCCCTGTGCTTGCCTAAGCAAGCATGTTAGTTCACTGAGCTATCTGGCCAGCCCCAAGATTTTTTTTTCAAAGTTTTATTAATAAACAGATAGCAATGAGACAGTTTCAAATCAAATCAGAAGTACAGTTTCAACAAACAATACACTGCATATATTCTTCTTAATGGTTAATTGCTGTACAAGATGCGGACTTGTGATCCTATTTACAAACACCATTAGAACAAATCATTCTATTCATTAAGAGAATGTAACTCTATATCTATCTCAACCTCTTTGAATACACAGATACAAAATGGACATTCATCTGTATACCCCATTTTTTCTAAGTTCCGTTATTGAATATTATAGGTGTGTAAACTCAGCAAAATTTTCTAAAAGAGTCCAGTAGCCCATAATAGCATTGGGTCTTCTGTTTAACTGGCAATGTCAGAAATTTTTGACCTGAGTCCCCCACAGCTCAACTTAACAGCATGGCTTTTTTAATTGTTCAGACACTTCCCCTTTCCCCCTCAGTCCAGTACTGCAGATAGAGTTAACTGACCCCCAGTGCAGGTGCCCATGTGAACTGGAACTTACCAATTACAACAGTCAGTTCTCACAGACACAATGATTCAATGAAGGATGGGTGTCATAATCAAAGTCAATGAGAAACAATGAGACTTCTTATGGGACTTGGTCAGAAGGATGTAACTACTCCTCTGGGGCTATACAAAGACTGACAGCCATATACACATGATGGAATTACTTGGAAATGGAGTCAGGCTGAGGAACAGCAGAGCTGATAGGATAGTGTAAGATTGGTGACATCAGTTGAGCATTTCATCTAGTCATAACTAGAGCTGGAACAAAGTACTACTGGACTTGCAGTTCCATGAAGCCTCAAGATTCTTTCTTTGTTAATTCCAGTTGAACTTTCTGTTGTATACAACAGACTCTTCTATGACAGCATGGTGCTATCAGCCCTGAGGGATGATGACTCCTTCCACAGCTCTGACACCAGGCTCTATCTCTCCCCGGGAAAGAGGAGACCATATTAAATCAGTGTGAACACCATCATTGCCTGGCTGTGTCTTTTTCTCTGTCTTTCTTGCTCTTGTCCTACTTGGTCTGATCTGCCATTGGGGCCCTGGATTACTGATCATCAATGACTTTCAGTCTTACCTTGTATACCATGTCCTTTGATCATATTCCCACTACAACTTGGATGGATAGAAAATATAACACTTCTGGTTTGCCTTCAACTAATCAAATCCCTCCCCCTCTACTGGGAACTTCTGGTTCAGTCAAGTAAATGGCTTTTTAGAGGAAGTACATGCTCATTTGCATAAAAGTTCTCATTTACTAACACAACACTTCCCTTTCTCCTGCTTCTTGCCATAAGATAGTCTCCAACTGCCTGTGAGAGAAAGGGTTCATTAGTCCTGCATCAGGAAGAGCAGACTCAACGGCCTCTGGGTTCAGCATATTTAGCTTCCTCCAGAGTCTAGAAACAATCAGTCCTCTGTCACCCCAGAGGTATTTGCTTTGCTCTCATAATGTGTTGAAATCTTCAGTAAGTATCTCTTTCAGGGTGGTCTTGCTTACCTTGATTGGTGTTGTAGTTTGGGGTTGTAGAACAATGAAATACAGAACACATATTTTATAAGGTTATTTTGTAATAGTCACTAAACGAATCATATACAAAAGGAGAGTATAGGAAATCTGTCCACACATCAAAGAATCCAGCTAAGGACATGTATCCCATGATAATGTTCTACATGAGTCCAGCTGAAGACCTAGCATTCCAAACAATGCCTCCCATAAGTCCAAGTGGAGACCTAGGGCCCACAAGATTTCATACAGGGATATTTCAAGGATCTGCACTGGAGGACCCAAAGGTCAGTGACAGAAGCCAGAAAGTCTGTGCCAGAAGATGAAGAATCTGTGTGTAATATTCAAATAATGGAACTAAACAAGAAAAGGTGATAGAGATGAATGTCCATTTTGTATCTGTGTATTCAGAATGATTAGAATAGATATACAGGTGCATTCTCTTAATGAATAGAGGGATTTGTTCTAATAATGTTTGTAAAGAGGATATCATGTCCACATCTTGTACAGCAAATAACCACTAGGAAGAATGTATGCAATGTGTTAATTATTGAAACTGTCCTACTAATTTGGTTTGAAACTGTCTCATTGCTATTTGTTTCTCAATAAAATTATGGGGAAAAAAAAGAACCTGTGCCAGTAGGCTGAGGAATCTGCACTGGAGCCAGGAAGTGATGCTCAAAGTAAGAATAGAGCTCCTCTCCAAAGTACCTCAGCCATCCTCAGCAAGATTGAGATCCCAAGTCTGTCCAGATGATGAGGACAGCTGAGTTCCATGAGGAAAGCCAATGTGACAAGCTTTTTCAGGAGACTAAGCAGTGCAACATCCTCTTCTCCAGGGCCAGGAAACAATGTTCAAAGTGAGGCCCAGAGCTCTGCCAGAGTTAACTAGAACCATTCTCAGTGACAACAAGGTACAGAACTCTGCCAATCATGTCAAACCAGCATGACAAGATCCTCCAGCAGAATACTCCAAGAGAACCAGCGTCTCCCTAACACCTTCCCTTCTTCTCCAATTCTGCCTCTTATGCTTCTGGCTATACCCCTCAGGTGGGCCTCCCACACCCAGCACTGTGCTGTTTCAGCTCAACTGTGTGTTACAAGTTGACCACCAACTGTCAATAGACCATTTTGCTATTCTAGGTCTCTTCTAGTTCCAAATGAATTTTAGGGCTGTTATCCCTAGTTTTGTGAGGTACTATATTTTTATTTTGATTGGGATGGCATTAAATTTTGATATCAGCTTTGGAATTATGGCCATTTTCATTGTTAGTTCTTCCTATCTTTCCATGTTTTGATATCCTCTTTAATCTCCTTTTCCAGAGCACTGTAGTTTTCAATATAGAAGTCTTTTACATCCTCCATTAGATTAATCCCTCATATTTTATTTTTTAGATGATACTGTGAAAAGTGTTTCCTCAGTTTCTCTCTCAGTGAGTTTTTTTATTCATTTACAGGAAAGTTGTTGATATTCAAGTGTTGACTATGTATGTACACTATTAAATTAAATTTCCTCATTAAATATAGTAGTCTTTTAGTGGAATTTTAAGGGTGTTCTTTGTAGAGTACCAGCAAATAATGATAATTTAATTTCTTTCTTTCTTGTCATTATTCCTTTATTTTTCTCTCATCTAACTGCTTGTGCTAGAGATTACAAAACTGTTAAATAAGAATGGAGACAATGGATATCCTTGTCTTGTTCATGATTTTAGAGTGACAGGTTTCAGTTTCTGTCCATTTAGCATAATATTGGCTGTTATTCTGTCAAAGTTGGCTTTTATCAGATTGAGATAAAGACCATCTATTACAATTTTATGCAGGGTTTTTTTTTTATCATGAATGGACTTTGTCAAAAGCTTTTCCTGCATCTATTGAGGTGGCATCAAACATATGCTTCCTGCTGCCCAGGCTGCACATTGCCTGCGATGGTCAGAGGCTGTGCTTTTGCCACCCCACCACTTTGTTTGCTCCCTTAAAGTCAACACCAAACCCTATCTATGATGGTCACCTCTGCTGCTCTGGAAAGCACCATACTGGCCCTGGCTGTCAGCTCCATGTCCACTCTGCTCCTTGGGCTGCCCATGGTACAAGTTCATGTGGCTAGCTCACAGGCTGATGTACAGCAAATTCCTCTTTCAACATGGCCTTCATCTCACCTAACACCACCCACCACCAGCCGCCCAGGAAAGCCTGAAAGAATAGCTCAGCAGTTCTGCCTCTGTTGTGAGTTTAACAGAGGTCAGAGTTGTATTTTCTTGCCTGCTTCATGCCCTCCTGTCCTCTGATTCCAGTTAAATCTATGTCTCCTCTATACCGTGGAAGAAATCTGAGAATAGTCCACGCTCAGACGCCGAGACGTGGAAATTTGCTTTCAAGACAATAAACTGACTTGCACAGGCTATTGTGATTTCTGATTGTCAGAAAATCAGATTCTGAATGTGAAGAGCTGAATAGTAAATTGGGCTTCATCTTTGCATTTCTCAAATTATGTTTCTCATTCTCCCCCACCCCCAAAAAGGAATGCTTAGAGGGGATCGAAGCAGTGCAGTGCAAAACAACTTTTTGCAGAGATGCAGTGTTCACTCTGTGCTCCTCTATGAAGCAGCTGCCACCCACGGGCAATAACTGAGCACTTGAAATGTGATGAGATAGTGAGCTAGAGGGTTGGCAGTTTAGTGTTTAACTTCATTTAATTTAAGTTTCAGTGTGGCTTGTGGCTATTCTACTGGACAGCACAGAACTGCAGTATGGTCTCACATGCAGCAGGACAGATGGCACAGGATAATTATGGTCTGCCCCCACATTCCAGTTAAGAACAACTACACCATGCTTTACCCTCCTTGAGGCATGAGTGCTCTGTGCGCTTGGTGACTTCTTACCCATGCTTTTCCACCACTACCCACAGAAAGCTGCTGATATGTGTATCCAGCGTTGCAAACCTCACCACCTGCTAAAATTTCTACAAAAGGTACATGCTGTTTCCAAGAAACATGTCCTTAACTCAGCCCTCTGACTTTCTCACACAGAAAGTCTCATTTTCCTTCAAGAGTATGCACCTAGCGGGGTAGTAGTGAACATCTCAGGAGCACTTAGAAGGAAACAGCAGTGAAGAGTGCATTGGAAATTTCTGTTTCCCCCCTTCAGGAGAAGAAGAAGCAGCCTCCATGGTGTCCTATTCGGTTTGGGTAGCATCACTCATCCAGGCTTCCTGTGAGAGAGTCTGCTGGCCTGAGCCCTGCCAAACCATGGCTGTTCCTGTGTAGAGTCATGGAGGCTGGAGCACAAGATGGTACCAAAGAGCAAAGACTCAGGCTGCAGGAGAGACAGCCGTCCTTGGACACTGATACTGAGTTCAAATTCACCCTGTCACTGTGCTGCATTTCTGAGCCTGTCTAGTGCAGAAGGAAAAGAAGAGAGGAGAAAAACAGAAGATGGACAGCATGAGTCAGTCTCCATCACTATAATAAAAATCTGAGAGAATCAACTCTTCAGGATAGTGGTTTAATTTGGTTTCAGTCCATGATTGATTGGCCATTGATCTGGGTCTCTGGAGAGGCAGCTCATCATGGTGGAAACATGGTGAAGCAAAACCTCATCCATCACAGCCAGGAAACTAGGGTTTGTGGAGCAAGGTCCCACTGTCCTGACTGGGAGAAGGCACTTACTGAGGACAAGCCCAGGAGCCGAGCAGGAGCTTCAGAAGGCTCCCCTGACAGTGGAGCCCTGGAGTTAGGCCTGATTCACAGAGCTGATGGTGGTGGCTACTTAAGGGAGCCCCAGGTGCCTGTGAGAATTTGGGTCTTTTGAAGAGAAGCTACACGTGGGAAAAGGAGTAATTCAAGCAGAGTCAGTTTTTTTCACCTCAAAAATCATAATATTTTAAAATTCATATAAGGAAAAGTAGTCTTCATCTCCAGGGCCTAGTCTATTACCTAAACTTTTGAATGTCTGACTTAGACACAGGATCATATGAAACATGGTTCTCATTTTTTTCATCTCAGTCAGCTCTCTTCCACCTCCCCAAGGCCAAGCACTTTTATCATTTCCTAAAAGGTCAACATTTCTGTGTTCAGCTATTGTGAAAGCTCTGTGATTCTCTAAGCTCCTTCCAAGTCTCTCCATCCAGGGGGTTCACATTCTTTCATGCCAAATTCTTTCCTCTTTGGTGAATCACTGATCTGAGTTTAAATATTTTCCCATTTTTCTATGCCCAAGGCAGATATTAGTGAGATGCCTTGGATTGAATTGACTGACTGGGTGATTGATCAGTTGATTGATTTTTGGCCACTTCTTCTACAAAGCAATCCATTTCCAGTGATGAGATCACCAGTCCGAAAGTATTAATCAGCACCAAAAGGCCAAAAAGAGTAGATGAGAGTTCTAGAGCAGCCTGAGAAATCGCTTTGCCAAAGACACACAGACACAAAATTAGGCCCACCAAGAAGCCTTGTAGAACTATCTGAGAAACAGCTAGGACTTGGGCTTGTTTTCTTTCTGGGTCACAGGGGTATCTTGAATTTAGAGTTCTCAGGTCACTCAGATTGAGCTAGCTCTCAGCACCAAGGAAGTACTTAGCAGGGACTCCAAGAGCATCAGCTGAATCAGTTGGGCTGGAAGGGGCATCATGCGGAAGGCAGGCTTGAGACTTTTTCCTGTTGCTGCCAGTCTCATGTCTATTTATTTAATACATGGAGCCTAATGTTGAACCCAGTACCATGCCCAGGCTTAGGTTTGGACATATGAGAGATTTCTAGGTCTTGATTTAGTTTATCATGGCATCAATTTATGTTATAAGCCCCCACCTACTTCCCATTCTCCATCCTTAGCCATTCTTCCTCAGAACTGAACAGCAAATTTCCTTTCTGAGCACCCTCAAACTCCACCAGTTGCTTTCATCTCCACCAGAGTAGTAATGTCCTAGAGTCCACGCTGGCCCCCAAGAGGCCTAACAGGACCATAGTTCTCAAGGATACCTGTACTTCAGAGTTACTTATAGAGCTTCTAAGATATTCAGACAACTGGATCCCTCCATGGAACACTGATTTCACAGGCCAGGATTAGAGATAGACATCTGCTCAGAATTTCTGCTTTGTACTTTCCCTCCCAATAGAATCTGCTCTCAGTGTGTGTGTGTGTGTGTGTGTGTGTGTGTGTGTGTGTAGGAGAGGCCTTTGCCAGAGCCCAGAAAATTAAATCTCCACCTCTTTCCCAGTACTTATTGAGACCTAAACAGGTAGAAAGTGAGCAGAGTTAATAAAACAGACAGACTACTAGACTGGAAGTCAGGTCAAGTTCTTAAATCCAGCTCTTCATTCATTAACCACATGGCCATGAATACATCAGTGTACCTCCTGGGCCTCAGGGTCTTCAGGGTTAGGTTCCACGGACAAATCTTGAAGAAATCCACAATTCATTGCAATTCTGCTCTTTGACCCAGCAAATAGTGACTCCCATCCTTCAAGTAGAAAGGAAAGAGAATTTCTCGCTGCTCTAGGATCTGGTTGAAGGCATGAAGGGAGAGTTTAAATGTCATTCTCCAAGGAATACAGAAGGTCTGAGGCTGATAAACTCAGGAAAATAAGAAAGGATATCCCTAATAGGACCTTCTACACACAAAAGGGACTATGTCACAGACTCTACCAGATGCTATAAGGCTGTAGTGCCTTGGTGCCCTGGAATGACACTACATTTGGATCACCAAGATACCTACTGCATGCCAGAGTCACAAGAAACAATATGGCTGGAACTGATGTCCTGCCTTCCATTGTCTTGAAAGTCAGTCCTCAGTTTTAAAATGATCCTCCAGAGTCAGAACTGAGAACTTCTATAATAGAAGTACTTTTTCTGTTCTTTTTTTGCATGGCCTGGGTGGGCCAGAGGACTGTCACCACCCAAGAGCAATGGGAGCCAGGAGCCAGCTCCTCCAAGCAAGGAAGATGAGTGATAGTTTCTTGGGGGGTAGAGAGCGTGGCATTTTCCTGTCAGCTCAGGAAGTCATCCCTACCAATCCAGGGCCTGGCCCCAGTGCCACAATGGAGAGCACATGACTTTGTACTTGAGAGGATAATTGGAGACAGGAAGTGCTTGTTCCTCTTGTCTGTCACTAGTTTGTTCTTACACTGAGAATAAGAATTTGATAAGGGGCCTCAAAGGAGAAAGAAGCCCTGGGTCAGTCCATGCCCAGGAGGCATTCAGCCTGACCAGCCTCCAAAGGCTAATGCAGGAGAAGGAGGGTATTTAGCAAGGATGGTAAGGAGTGCAGCTTCCTAAATTAGCTGAGGTCTTTAGATCTGAAACAACACACTGCCTGTGGCCACCTCCTGCAATGCCATTTCTGATGCTTACTTGCCCCAACCCATGTGAATAGATCACTGGACACTGACACCTGGATGGGGGGTAGGGTGGCAGCAGCTCCTGATGGCTGTACTCCTCTCTTACAATTCACTGAGGTCCTTGCTACCTGGTTTTCCATCCCCACAGTGGCCAGGAAAGGCCTTTGCAAGGGACAGGAAATGCCAGGATTTGCCAGCCATTCAGAGGTAGTCAGCCATCAACAATGAGAGGTGACGGGAAGACATGTGGCCTCTTTCACCTATTGTGCACTGATCAGTGTTGGGGATTTGGCTGCACTCTACCCCCAGGACACACAGCCATCCTCATCCATGCAGACGGGGCTGCCATGCTTCAGAGAGATCAGAAGAGCAGCTATGGGGGCACCAAGCCAAAATTCACTGCCTTTCCCAGTTTAGGCTCCCACTAAGGCCTCACAAAACCTTCCTATACTGGGAGGGGCTTGAATGGAGGAGGGAAAATGGGAAACACTCTGTAGCACCCCTCTCATTTTATAACCATGCTCTCCAAGCCTTCTGTGTTGCCTGGCAAACATATTGCAACTGTGCCCCTGGATCAGAGACTCTCAAACCCAGCCCACCTTGACTATCCTATCCTTGGCATGAACCTGAGTGTGCTGCCAAAACCTTGCACGTTCTGAGATCCAGGCCATGCTGACACTTCCAGTCCTCTGACCCCTCCCCCACTCAGCACAGGCAGGCGCTTTGCTCCCCCAGCCTCCACCCCCACCAGGTCCAACCCACACTGCAAGCAACTTCTGAAGCTCACCTCTTCCAAGATGTGTTCCCTAACTACTCTGTTGATCCTTCTCTCCTGCAACTCTGCAACACTTTCATTCATGTTCTTGACTATCCTTATGAAAGGAGCTGAAAGTCTTGATACTAGGCCATGGTTAGTTTTATGACTTCCACTAAGCTGTGGGTTGTGAAGGTGAGAAGCCAAAATACACTATGAAGTTTTCAAGATATACTTCATGTGAATCAGTGGACCACAGGCTTATGTGAGGAGTGTCTGAGCAGCCTTTTCTTCTGGAACTTCTGCTCTGGGGCAGGATATAGTGACACAGGGCAGTGCCACCCTGGGGAGGAGGCTCTCCCCTGAGCTCTTGCACTTCAGTCTGGCCCAAGTTCTTCGACAGTGAGGTCTCAACTTATTTCCAGGTATGTGTCTGATGTGTGTCCCTGTACAACTCCACAGTTGCCATTTACTTAGGCTATAAAAGCCTCTCTCTCTCTCTCTCTCTCTCTCTCTCTCTCTCTCTCTCTCTCAAGTTGTCCAGGATGTAACCTGCACAGCCAGTTATGGAAGTGCTCTCCAACCTCCAGCATCCATTTTTCAATAGCTGTTCTTCCTCCACCACCAGGAGAAAAGATCACACGGAGGAAAAGCTGAGCTTGGACTTTAGTTGAACATTAAGCATGTGGCCTGGGAAGGGGCCAGTGTGTGCTCCCTGGCATTCTGCAGCTCCTGTGCCAGGAACAAGGCTGAGCCATCTCTGGAATCTGGCCGTGCTCTTCGCTCCATCTTTACTACAAAGAAATTCTGGGCAAGAACTTGTGCCAAGCCAAAGGACAAACCATACTCCTGGTGCCTGGGATTTTGACAACTGTCACCATCCATTTAAACCTTTGGGCCACAAGACTGAAGGTTTCCTGAATTCCAAGTGACTTTCCCCAACCACCACAGTCCCTCATTTTCTCTGAGATGGAGAGCACCCTGACCTCATAGACTTCCCACACATTTGTGGGGGAAACCATCACAGAGGGCCTGAGCCTTTAGTCATTCTATTAAGAGTTTCCAGACAGTGCGTAAGCATGGGCCACTCTGCAGCAAGCAGGAAATTATCAGTAGAAGTGGAAGTGACAGGGTGTTTAACAAACATTCAACCAAAGAAGCATAAATGGTCTTGGAGCATCATTAAATAAACATTTAGGATGACTGAAAGGGCAGAATATGAGATGGAAAGAAAGTGTAAACACTTTCTGTGGGTGGGAGAGACTGTGTGATTCTCCCCTCCTGGTAATAGGCTGTGAGGGACCAAGAAGAAGCTGAACACAACCACAGAATACTTATAATAAAATCACTGTTTGTAAGAGGGAGCGCCAATCAGCAAATAGTCAGAGAAAAAGAGCAGAGAAGCAGCCCAGGTCCAAGGTGGCCCAGAAGAGAGAGCAGGCACAGCGCCTCACCATGAAGGAACGTCAGGAGTAGCAACAGGAAAACCATCACTGGGACCAGACAGTCCCAACTGAGGCCCAAGCACAAGCAGTCCTGGAGTCCCCTTTCTTTGGTGCCTTTACAAGGTATGATCAAAACTACAGGGAATGGTGTTGCTGAGCATCATTAAAAACATGTGTGCATCATCGTGTACCTTCCTCACCAGAGCCTGTGGCTTTGAGCTCTTCCCTAGGGTCAAATGACCACGGGGCAAAGGTTTTGAATCAATTCAGCACACTGAGACAGTCTGGACTACACACATAAACACATGGAACAGGACTTCCAAAACTGCTTTAGAAAGTGGCAGGAATGATGAGTTAAGTGTGCTTGAAGCCAGGAGTATTTTGAGGATTAATGGTTATGTATTTTCAACTGGACTTGGTTTTCAAAATTTAATTAATCTTTTTCAATCACACTTTGTATTCTTACTCAAAGGGAAACAGCAGATGAAAGGGGTGAAGGTGGCAAGGTGAGTGGCAGTATCAGGGGAGATCTGGGGCACATGCCCATGACCACTTTCACAGAACCACCAGCTGAATGTCCATGAAATGCCATGTCCCTCCCGTGGGCCACCTCAAATAAGAATGAAGCCTAGGAGAAAGGGGCATGGAGAGGCCAAGCCCAGAGTAACAACATCAACAATAAAGCAACAAGAGAACTGAGGGTGGAGATCACAGACCTGGAGGACTTCATGGCACTTGGCCTCTGCGGCCCATCCTTGCCTCTTCCCAGCTGCTTGTCTGCAGTGTGTTGCTCTCTTGCCTGACTCTGGGAAGGCAGGAAAAGGGCAGAGCGGAACAAGGCTGAGTCAGCAGGGGAGGCCAATTTACCATCCCAGGGGCAATTGGAAATTCATCCTCAGCGGAAAACTTGGGAGCCATTCTTTGTGTTCTGCCATGGGGACTCAAGTAAGCTAATAACTCTTCTGAGTACTTTATTTACTCCGGATTTCTATGAGCATGGCATAGCAGGCATGTTTGCTTAAGACATTCTCTGCCCAGGAACATATTTGTGCACATACATTCACACTCACTACCCTCTCACTGGATGAGTAGCTGGCCCAGCACAGGGATTGCCACAGGTTCACCTCCAGCAAGGACCTTCTTCTGTCCTTCCAGCTCTAGCAACTGAAATTAAGCAATGCCAGCACTGACAAGATGAGTAAATAAATGACTTAAGTGGGAGGAAAACAACGGAGCCAGATACATCTGGCAGCATCATTCCAGAACACAATTACAGAGCATGCCATTGCTGTTTACAAGCTTACTCTACATCCTTGGCTTCTCCACCACCTCCCTACTCAGAGCCCCACCAAGGCTCCCCATGAAGAGCTAAGAAGTAGTCACCATCAGTGTCCAATCTGCCCTTCTGTCTGACCTTCAGAGCTGGCCTGCACCCCTGTCTTTTTTCTCCTGTCCCTGGGTTTCTTCCATCTCTCCAAGGCCATGCACTTCTGATTCCTCACAAACTGCTCCCAACCTACAAAGTCCTGCTTCATCTCCCTTTTTACCCCCTATGAGCCAGAAACTCCTCTTTCCATGAAATCTCCTGCATTTTCAAGCTAAAACTTGGTCTCCTCCCTTAGTGCCAAGTAAACTAGTCTTTATACCTTGCGTAGACCCTCAGTCCTTGGGATCTGAGACCATAACTGCTGTTTCCATGCACCTGCTTCCTACAGAAGGCTCATTAGTAAGGGAACATCTGTCCCACTGATGATAAAGTCAGGCCAGCAGCAAGCACTGCAACTGGCTGACGGTTGCTGGTTGTCACTGGATGGGCTGTTCCAAGGCTGAAGACAACATATTCCAGACACCCAGGAACTTCCCGCAAACCTCGCTACCTGCCCAACCTGCAACAATCTCTGCCCTGAGTCTGCTGCATTGAACTAAATCCCAGTGACATGAGGAAATATGACAGAAAGAATTAGAAATAAGCCCTCGCTGCTACATGTTGAGCAGTTATGCATGTCCAAAAACAATGGTCAGTCTTCTCTAAATCAAAGCTACTTTTATAGGACAGCACAAAGACTCAAAAGAACATTTACCATTTATGTGATTACAACTGTTGGCAGGGCCCGTTCGAAGCCTCCAACACATGCATTTCTTTCCATGGGCTGGGATTCACAGCTCTTATTTTGATGTAATATAATTATATATTTTATATGTGAGGCACTTTCCATAGGAATAGCCTCCAAATACTGAAGAAGCTTTTGTGTCAGAAACTGAGTACCTGAAAACTTCAGTGAAGGAGAAGAACGAGAACAGCAGACTTCACAGAAGCCCTGCCACGAAACCTGAGGTGTGCCTCCTGCAGAGGTCTGCTGGAGGAAGGCAGGTTGTCAACCTGGCTGTGGGCCAAAAATGCAGTTCTGATCTTGTGTCAGTCAGCTTTCCATTACAACTACTTTTCCATTGTTATGATAAACTGATTGACAACTACAATCACTTTATAGAAAGGAAAGTTTCATATTAACTGCCATAGTGTGGAAAAGACTCACATTTTCAGAGAATCCAGTCTACAGCCCAGCAGCTTTGTGATGTTTGTGCTTGTGATGAGGTGACATATCATAGTCAACCATGTGTGGTGACAGTAGCTGATCACCTCACCGTTTGGGGCCAGGGACTAAAAGAAGAAAAGGGTGCCTGGCCCCCTGTGATAGCATGTCACAGTAACACAATACCTCTCATTCTCTTCCTCTAGACTCCACTTCATAAAGTTTCTACTGCCTCCCAACAGCTTGCCCCTAAGATGTCAGTTTTAACACAGAGACCTTTGAGGAATATTGAGGAATACCCAAGATCAAAGTACACAAACTACCTAGATCTTTGTCCCCCTTGGTGAGTGGGAGGGAGAGAGAGAGAGAGAGAGAGAGAGAGAGAGAGAGAGAGAGAGAGAGAGAGAGAGAGAGAGAGAGAGAGAGAGAGGCTCTATACATGACATTGTACATGTTTATGGAGTACCATGCAGTGTTTCAATACATGTATGTAGTATGTGATGATTAAATCAGACTAAACATAGATCTCAACCATTTACCATTTTTTAATAGTGAAAATATTTAGAATTCCTTCTTCTGTTCTTTTTGAAATACACTACTGTTATCTATACCTGCCCTGCTTTACAACAGGGTTTCACACTTATTTCTCCTACTTGGTATAACTTAACATTTGTTAACCACCCTCTCTCCATTCCTTCTCCAGTGTTTTTCCTAGATTTTAGCACCAACTGCTCTACACTCAACTTTTCTTTTGTTTCCTTTTGTTGCATTCCTGGGGCTCAAAGCCAGGGCCTAAAACATGCTAGACAAGAACCATACCAAAAAGCTACACACTCCGTTCAACTTCTGTAAAAGCAACATTTTTAGCTTCCATGTATGAAATGAGATTATGCAATACTTAGTCTTTACATTAGTCTTTACATGCCTGGCCTAGTTCGCTTTAACAAAATGATGCTAATTCCACCCATGTTGTCAGAGATGATAAAACTCCATAATTGTTATGGCTTAATCATATTCTGCTGTGTATGTGCAGCATTATCTTCATCCGTTAGTCAACTCAGGAACAACCAGGTTACCATTCACTGGTTTCTGACTGGTTTTTTGCTTTTGTATTTGACAGTACTGGGGATTGAACTCAAGACCTTGTGCTTGCCAGGTAGGTACTTATTTTGCTAAGCTGTATTCCTGGCCCACCATTAACTCATTTTAGGAAATAGTGCTCCAGTGAACATGGATGTGCAGACATCTTTTTGAAATACTGATTTCATTTCCTTTGGCTATTGCATCAATCAGTGCTTACTAGAAAAACAGATTTAATGCAAGGTATGCCAACAGATAAGAATTTACAAGTTTGGATTGTAATAGCCACTCAATGATCTTACAGAGTCAGATGTGGGAAAATGCAGAAGGTTGTCTATGTGCTTGGGATCTGGAGGATCTAGGCAAAGGCCTGGAGCTCACTACAGTGTCCAATATAAATCCCTAACAGAAAGCTGCAGAGCCTGTGCTGGAAGCCAACAGATGATGTCCAAGATGAATGTGAAGATTGGAGCTCCTAATTCGACCCAGAGCCCAGGCCTGGCATGTGCGTGAGATGACCTGGGGCCTGCTTGATCCTCATTCAACCCAGAGTCCAGGCCCAGTGTAGAACCTGTAGCAGAACTCCCTGTAAAGAGGCTAGAGGCAGGACCCATTCAGCTGATTCAGGAGGAGAAAATCTTGCCAGAGTGACACAAAGGGTTCAACTCCAAGGGCTGCAATAGGAAGAAGCAGAGCACAGCAACCAGATCCAAGCCACAGCCACTTGGATGAGTTTAAACTTGGTAGATTCAGACCTGGTGCTACGGTAATAACTATCTAAGCTCTACACCAAAGATCAGAAGACAGTACTGAAGAAAATGACAAAGAGAAGGAACAAAATGCAGTCTCAGGCCCCGAGCCTACCCAGAACAAATGCAGAAGACACTAGCATAAAAGAAATTGAAAATCACATACCTGAAATTTCTGAAATAATAACTTCTGAAGTAAAGAAACAACTGCAGAAAGGTATAGAAGAAATCATATCAGAAATAATTTCTGAAGTAAAAAAAGAAATAATAACTATAATGAAAGAAGTACTAAATGCTTCTAAAGAAGACACTGATAAAAAAACATAGAGCAGAATATAAAAATGATGGAATCCTGGAATGAGCAATATAGGAAAGAAATAGAATGCATGAAGCAGATCCCAAGTGATATACTAGAATTTAAAACCTCAATCACAAGCTGGCAAAACCGTTTGAATGAAGGTGAGAATAGACTTTCAGACCTTAAAGACACCATTGCAGCTAGTGAAAAAGCAAGAAAAGATCTCTTAAAAACAACTAGGATGCAGGAAAAAACAATTCAATACTTGAAAGATGATGCAAAGATGAACAACATGAGACTAATAGGCATGAATGAGAAGGAAGGAGTTAATACAAATGATATAAAAAGAATATGGGCAGAAGTAATAGCAGAAAACTTCCTAAATATGGGGAAACTATCTGACATTCAGGTAATCGAAGCATATAGAACTCCAAATAAAATCAACCCAATTAAAAACACACCCAGACATATAATAATAAAGATCCCAGAAATTCAGCACAGGAACAGTATACTAAAAGCTGCTAAAGAAACAGATCACATTTAAAGGAAAACCCATCAGGATAATGGCAGACTTCTCTTCACAAACCATCAAGGCAAGAAGAGCATGGAGCAAAGTACTTCAAGTCTTGCAAGAAAACAGGTTGCAACCCAGACTGCTAAACCCCACAAAACTCTCTTTCAAGTATAATGGTGAAGTGAAATGCTTCCATGAAAAGAACAACTTAAGAATTTCAGGATGACAAAGCCAAACCTACACAGACTACTAAAAGATGTTCTAGAGAGTGAGCAAAGTGACCACAGCTCCATGAATGAGAATGGAAAGAGTCCACCAAATAGGGTAAACCAACACAGGAAAATAAGGGGTATACAAAGGCAGTCTTTCAGTTATTCTTTTGAATACAGCAGCAAGATATTTCCATCAGCACACTCTACAAATGGACTTCTCCTGAACCCTGTGGGTCATGATTCTGTCTGGGTCTACAGGGTGGATATCAAGGAAATAGCAGTAGCTCAGTCCCACAAGTGACACTTGGACACCAGTAAGTCTTATGGACATTATCCATGTCCACAACACACTAGAACTTTGTGTGATATACTACCCCCAAACTATTAGAAGTGTTGGTCATTTATTTGTCATTCCAGTATTTATGTTTTATTCTTAGTAATTCTTTACTATCATGAAAACTTTTTCTTGGTTCAATTGTTTTGAAACATTTAATTTTTAGTTAATTAGTATTTAATTTTCTGAATATTGCTTAATCTTAATTTTTATTTTAAGATTTATTCTGTATATTTGACTTATAATCTATTTAAAATACATGGTGTGATATTTTCTCCTAGTATTAGAAACTTTAAAAAGTATATTTCCACTTTCCATTGACTTTATATTACTTCTTCCCTATCTTTTATACACACACACATATATGAAAAATATGTGTATAACCCGACATAAGATTGATACTGTTTCATAGACATCTTTAATGACCTTTTAAATGGATTCATCTAATATATTTTGCATAGTCTTACATGACTATCATTTTAAGAGCTCTTTATTCTTTATCCAGGAGCATACAGCAACTTCTTTTGCCTTCTGAATTATGTTCTTTGTTATTTCCTATATGCTACATTTGTAGGTATTAGAATATTTGGTGTTTGTATAACTGTTTTAGTTTTCAAAGGTATGTTTGCTAAGTATAAAATTCAAAGAGGACAGATCTTTTTTATTTTCCCTTTCTTTCATTCCTTTAATTAGTCTAGTTTCTTACACACTTGGTCTTTTTTTGTTTCTTTCTAATGTGGAATGCGATGCTATTTAATTTCGTTCTTTCATTGCTAATTTTTTTATGTATATGCTTTAATGGTATTTTCTTTACAATAAGATTTCGACAATTTTATTTTTGTGTATCTGGGTATGATTTTATTCAAATTTCTTGTGCAAAAGATTCATTTTTCTTGGAAATGTGGTATTATAAGTTCAACTAAATTCAGAAATTTTAAATCCTTAAATATTTATTGCCTACCTCTTTCTACATTGAGAATTTTAATTATATGAATAAAGTTTCTTGATTTTGACACAGAGTGAACTACTATATGACTGATCTGTAAATTCTTCCTCATTTTTATTTTGGACAATTTTTATTGTTATATTCATTTAAGTTTGTAAATAATTTGTTTACAATGTGCAATCTATTATTATTTTCATATGATGTATTCATTTCAGAAATATAACTCTGAAAATCACTCTGTCTATATCTTATCTCCTTCACATTTTGGTATTTGTCTACAATTTTTAGTATGATTCATAATTATTGATTTTCAATAAAGTTAATAAAAAAAAAAAGATTGGAGCTCCTCGGAAGAAACTGAAGCACGCTTTCCTGCCTTGTTTCTCTTTTATGCCATCCAGGTGCCAAGCCCACCGAGGGTGGTGCTTCTGTCTTCAGTAAATCCCCTCACCACATCCAGAACTGTGCTGATCCTGCTTAGTTGGCTGTTTCTTACTCAAGCTGACACAGTTAACTGTCGCAGACATGTACTCACTCGGGGTGCTGGATCACATGGTATTATATTTTCCATTTTTTGAATAACTGCCATACTGTTTTCCATGATGGCTCTACTAATTTATTTTCCCACCAACCCTGTGTGAGGGATTCCTTTTCTCCACACCCTCACCAGCACTTGTAACACTTCTTCTCACTGGAGAGAGATTTTGATTTAAATTTTCTTTATTATTAATGCTAAACACTCAGTCAATGCTTACATTTTTTTTATTTTCCCCTTTGTAATTTCTTATAACTTTTTTGACCAATTTTGCATGCTTATATCTGGTAATATAAGCAACTAATTTGAAGACAACATTATGCAATATAACAACCACTGTTAAATTCGCACTACTTTTTTTAGTGAAATTTTATATCATTTTAATTTTTTTTACTATTTTTATTCTCTTCAAAAAAATTAATTAATTAAAACAAATCATTGTGCACTCACCTCCTGACATGTTGCTCCTTGTGCACTCACCTCCTGACAAGTTTTCCTCCAGTAGTTTCATAGCTTAAGGTATTATATTTATTTTTTAATTCACTGTGAGTTGTATTTTGTAACTGATAAGAAATAGGGGATTGAGCTTTACTCTTCTGAATGTGGATATCCAACTTAACCATCCCCAAGTATTGAAGAGGATGTTTTTGGCACCTATTGAGATTGTTTTGAAGGAAAAACAAAATTACACAGCCCACAACAATTGATCTGTATGTATGCCATACTTGAAAATCCATTAAGCTGTGGATGGGTCCTAAAAAGGCACAAAAATGAGATTATCCTCCTAGTTGGGGTCCCAGGAAGTGATGTGAAGGATTCCACTGCTCCCCCTTGACAGCTCAGGGAACCCCCTTCCTCACCTCCTCATAAAATTCCTATGCTATTTCAGAGCCTGCCTCCAGATCCACCTCAGAGAGCCTTTCTGATCACACTCTTTAATCATCTTCTGTTTGAGCTGTGTCATTTCCCTACAAAAGACTGTGTGTTAATCTCTCCTCATGTAGATCATGAGTTCCTGAAGGGCAGATATCGCGTCTTATTCTTAACATTCTCAAGGGCTCAGAATATAATGAGTAGTCAAAATATGTGCTTACTGTTTTGCTTTTCATCCATCCTCCTTTCCAGATTGCTGGAGATTTTAACAGAAAATGTTATAGTCAAAACATTCTGTATCCAGAATAAAAATAACTTAAACACAAATATTAGCCCTTGGAATACTGATGTTTTTAGGAAACTGATAATATCAAGGTGGGGGCCAAGTATATCATACTACTCTGTAATTGGGCTAGGAAACCTCTTTTCTCTTTCGTCATCCTCAGCCATGAATATTTGCCAAGCAATTATTGTGTGTTAGGCACTGGATTAATCACAGGACCTATCAAGGACAACTCCTCACTCTAGGAAAAGCAGAATGCATCTTTGTCTTGTTGTAACATAACCTAGCATGGCTTAGGGCATTTTGGTGTGTTGCTGATGTATTTGGAAAGGATTTAGCATGGAAAATATTAACTGGTGAGAACAGAAAAACTTTCCAGAATTCAAAAGAGGACATGAGTGAGTTGTATAGATGCTATTTTTCTCGTCAAGAGCTGGAATTTGTAGACCAGTTTTATTTCAGTATTTGATTTGAGGGTATTTGTTCAGCAAGTTAACGGTGTAAAAGAATGGGGCTGATCAAGAGTAGTGACAAAAGAGAAAGAAGCCTAGCAGATAGGACAGCTTCACCTTTCATCTCCTCCACTCACAGTGCAAGCTCATTGCCAGCATTTCTTTTAGAAGTATCTGGTTTCTGGAGAAGAACCAAATTGTTTCCTGAGCAAACTTTCTGAATGTGCTATAACAGGATCAATAAGTCAATATTCCTCTGGATCATCTGATTAAACATGTACATAGTTTTGCTGTACACAACAGGACCTTACACATAAGTTCTGAATAATTAGGTACACCATCTCCTGAGCTGATGTCATTTAACTCTATTTGCCTTTGTACTTAATATCATTATAGTTGCATAGATTTATTAGCTAGCAAGGATGACTCTATATTCTGCTGAATGTCATGGATAAAATAGTCAATTTCAACTGAAAGGAGTGAGAATCAGAAACTCATGCACCACTTTCCCCTCCCCCTAGCCTTCCTCTGAACATGAGATAGCTCCCCATGGTATCCAAGCCCTAACTGAGGACCTAGATTTATGTTAAAGTAAGATTTTCTTCAAAGTGGTTGATGTGATTAACAGGCAACACAATTAGTTCCTGATTCTACCAATATCTGTTCAAGTAGTCAAAGACATAATTAACAAAAGGATAGTGGCTCTTAGTCTGCACAAGGTGCTCTGAAGATAAAATAATCCTGAGTTCCTGACCCAGGACTCTAGTTCCCCTGCCTCTTTGGACTTGACTTGGACAAATCTAATCTCTCAGATTCAGTTTCTGTTGGAACTGAATGAGAAAATATGAACAAAAGTACTTTTATAGGCTTAAACAAATCAAAGGGAGTTTTACTTGGGAACCAGAATCAGAAAACAAAGTCCTAGGGTATCTGGGAATGAAAAGGCACACAGGAGAACAGGCCTGGGATTATCTCAAGCCCTAAACCTACACCTCACCTGAGAGGGAACTCAGGCTGTCTTCTGGGTCCCCAATGTCAGCATGGCTGCAGAGTGAAGCATCATGTTTATTCTCCTTTTGAAATGAAAGGGCCAGTGGACCAGTGGAGTGTTGGGAAGAGTGTTCTCCCAGGCTTTTCTGGCTCTGGCACATTTATGTGATGTCAACTTGGTAGGACAAGGGTGATTTCCCAACTTTCCTTGAACAGCTGAGTTAGCACGGCCCACCTGAGACATCCTGTGTAAGATTGGGAAGCAGAAGGAAAGCAGAAGCCAGATCCTTTGACCTGCAGGAGGTTGGTGCCATGAACTGCTGTTGCCATGCATGCACAGTGTCACTTACTACAGCTCCCTGTTGGTGTTAAGAAGTAGCAAGGCTCTCATAACTGCAGGTCCTGCCAGAACCTCTATTCATCAGTTCCGAAGTACTTATAAACTGTTAGCTGGTCATAAGCGTATAGCGAAGGGGCTTATTCATTTATTCTAGCCATGTTGATGGCTAAATCCTGTAGCCTCACTAGTTATCCACACCATAGTGTTCTTTCTCATTCCTGCTCAGTCCTACTGGTGAGGGTTGGGCTGTCTCCACATGGGTATGGGTGACGGAAGCTCTGGGGATGAGGTTCTTAGATTGCCCAGGTCGGTGCAGAAGAAGAGAAAAGATTCCTGAAAGGGATCATCGGCTTTCAGTCCCTTTGGGTCTGGAAGTGTGTTCCAGCAACATGCACTCATCATTCTAATGGTCAGAGGAGACCAGCATCACTCTGGAGTCTGGAGAATGTTGTCTGTGGCTGGGCACTGCTTTCTGGCAGCATAGATGTTGGGGAGAAAATGGACACTTGACCTCTCTGCCAAGGAGGCCATATAGTTCGTTATCTGAAATGGCCCCCAGAGCCTCATGTGTTTGGACAGTGGCTGGATCACAGAGGTGCTGTGCTGAACATGTAAGTACTGTTAGGAGGTATGGCCACAGAAGCTGGGTGCGGGAAGTCCTCCTGGGCTGTGATCTCCACCACCCATTCTCTTGTCACTCTATTTGTGCTTCTGTTACTTTGGGCTTAGGCTTGCTATGCTTCCTTTCTCCCAGGCTTTGTTATTCTTTGAAGAGGCCCATGGGAGGAATGTGGTATTTCATGCTACAAAAGTGGACACTGGGGCATCTTCTTTTTTTTTCCATAATTTTATTTATAAACAAATAGCAATGAGACAGTTTCAAATCAAATTGGTAGGACAGTTTCGATAATTAACACATTGCATACATACCTCCCAGTGGTTAATTGCTGTACAAGATGTGGACATAGTATCCTATCTACAAACACCATTAGAAAAAAATCACTCTATTCATTAAGAGAATGTAACTATATATCTATCCCAACCACCTTGATACACTGGGGCACCTTCTGTGCCACTAACCCTGAGCCCTCACCTCTTTCAGCCTCAAGCAAGGATACAAGGAGTGATCAAAACATACAAAGATTAATTAAATTTTAAAAATCAATTATAGTAAAAGGCAGAGAGTCATTAATCTCCCTCAAATATTCTCTCTGGCTTCAAGCATACTTGCCAGCATAAACTGAAACCTAAATTGACCCCTCACTGCTTCCAGGCCTCCAGCTTTGGTGGCAGGCAGTGACCTGCAAGAGAAGCCACCATGCCATCCCAGAGCTAGAATACCAGGAGATGAGGAAGCTGAAGTGGGAGATCAAAGTGTGATTTGTAACTCAGAATTTCTGGGAAACATAATTCTAGGTTAGCTAAGTTTTCTTGGGACCAATTTATTACCCACTTATAAACTTCTTATCCACATACAACTATTTTAACATGCTTAGTTTCCTGACAAAGACAACAGCAAGACCACACATTCATCTAAAATAATGCAACAGTCCTTTATACAGCTGAAAAACAACTTCCTCTTTACAAGAAGGTGGAAAGTCCTTTTATTCATTAGTGGCTGGAATCCATTCCATCTCTAGTCAAGTTACACTCTCCTGTCACTACTTAAAAGCTGAGATAAAAATTAACTATTATTGATATAATCCTATTAGATGGTAAGGAATTATAAGAGGCTAAGAGAAAAGTATTGGTTAATATATACACAAATACATTCTTATCAAAAGGACATAAACACAAAACCATTGTAGCTCTCATTATGAAATTGCTCATATGGAGCTGAATATAAAATTTCTCTAGTGAATAATTCTACAATAACAACAACAGAAGAGAAATAATCCACTTTTTCTTCATTCTCAAATACCCAAGATAGCTCAAGAGACTAAGCACCTACTTGTCAGGTGCAGGGACCAGGGTTCAATCTCCAGCATTACATGCTGCACTGGCCCTGCCCCTGGGTGTGGGGAGCCGGCCACCGAGACCAGGCATAGTGGAACATGCCTGTAATCCCAGCACTTTGGAGGCTGAAAACAGAAAGATCACTACAAGTGGGATCTGTGTAGTGAGACCCCCAGCCAAATACATAAAAAAGAGTTTGCTCATATGACTGCAGCCACTATTTATAAGTATCTTATTTTGCTCCTCATTCCATATTTAATCCATTCATCCTTGTGAACTGTGGCTAGTTGTAGTTCCCAACTGGGTAGGGTGACCCAGGTCTTATTCTTTTTGTAGTTTTCCAAGCATTTTTTCCATTATATTTGTAATCCAATGATAATTAATCCTACTAATTTAATCACTTAACTCAGGATTATTATGAGGCAACATGCTAGTTCTTGAATTATCGCTCCACATAGATTTGTGCTAATACCTAGTAACTGTGCATAGGACCTTATAGTTGAGGTCATAAGCGTCAAATTAACTAGCATAAATCATGGCATCATAAGGAGCAGAAATTTGGGCAGAGGCACATAACAAAGACACAGAGAGAAGACAGCTATGTAACAATAGAGGCAGACATTAAAGTCATGCTCCCATAAACTATGGAATTTCTGGGGCTACCAGAAGCTGGAAAGAAACTAAAGCATATCCCAAGAGCTTTCCCACACAATGGTCATTAGAGTTTTTATAATTTGTAATATGTATTTTATTTATTCTTTTCTTGCCATGATTGTGTAATAACAAAACAATCTTTGACAATCAAGATCAGTCATTACCCCTTTCTGGGCCATTAATTTGCTGATTGCAGGAAGCCAGCATAGCTGAGTGATAATACCAACTTGAATTTTAATAGAGCATTATCTTTTTCTCTGGTGAAAGGATTCTTTCTAGGAGCTTAAGGTTTTTAGGCCAGTAGAGCCCACCATTGCAGGGGCAAAAAGTAAAATTTCTCTAGTGAATAATTCTCTAGCAACACTAGAAGAGAAATAATCCACTCTTTCTTCATTCTCCAATACCCAAGTCTGTAAATCCTGGCTCTGAGAGAAACACCACCACTTATTTAGGAGATGTCTTTCACTTTAGAGCAAGTGGCCCTACAAGGTGTTGTCTTCCAACTGTCATTGTAACTGACCCTTCAAAAGGCCATCTCATCACTACATCAAGCCAGTAGCTTCACCACTGAGTGGACATGGCAGGACTGGTAAATTTCATGAGCAGGACCTACTGTCTTCTTTATTTGTTGTCAAATGAGTTCCTCAGTCAGTCAAGGCTCCCCAGTGAAATGGAACCAATAAATTATGTGCAATTATGTAAGAGGAGATTTATTTGGTTGGCTTACACAAATGGGATAAGCAGCCCCACAAGGACTGCTGGGGAGATTGGGAAAACAACAATTGCTCAGAACAGAAAAGCTTTCAGGAAGCCGAAAGCCTCAAAACAAGAGGGATTAATGATGCAGCCCCGGCCCAAGGTTGAGGGGCTGGAAGGCCCTGGCAAAGTTGCTGGTGCAAAGTTACACTTACAGGCTGAAGAACTGGGAGTGTGTTATTCACAATGATGGAAGCCATGGCAAAATAAATGCTCAAGTAGGATGGAGTGTGTGCATACATAAGCTGCCTGTTCCTTCTGCCTTTCATTCCATCCTCAGCCTTTTGATGCCCCTCTCATCATATTTGGATGGGTTTTCCCTACTCAGTCCACTCATCCACAAGTGAGTTTTCTCTAGAAACACCTTCTAGACACACCCAGATGTGTGTGTCTAGACACTTTCCCATTTTTTTAAGCATCAACCAAAACAAACTGACAATCACAATTATCCAAAATATTTGGTAAACATCTGCATTGTTCAATACACCATAATAATGAATAAGAAGAAATCCATGGATGGTGGGATTGACAGAAGACTGTGAGCAGGAAAGACAAGTTGTACCCACAATAAGCAATAATATCAAGAGAACAAACTTCTGCTCTTCAGGACTATGGTAGCAGATCCCTCCATGTGTTGCTATTTTATGGGTTCAGTGTTGGTGTCCACTGTTGCAGTCAGACACAACTATGACCTCAGTCATCAGCCATGCTAAGTTGACATCTGTGCCCATCCTATACAAAACTTTCTCTGGGTCACCATGGTCACTGGTCATGAGTCCACTGAATAGACAGGTGGCCAGAGATGAGGCTGATTTATTTATCTGTGGTCAGGGTCATTTAGGCCATTTTATTAAGTGCTTTCCTTGCTGATGTTATTCTGAAAGCATTTATAAAGGACAAATCTCTTCATCTTAGTAATCATTCAAAGAATTTTACCCATGTATCTCTTTCGTAGACTATGTTGTCACCAATTGTCAAGTCCTATTACTTACAATCCCTATTTTGTCAGTCATTAGCTCTTGAAAGAGTGTCCCTCTAACTGCCTGAAACTCTTCCAGGCAAAATAAATAGCCACTACTATCCATATCAGTTTTACAGACCCCAGAGGTATCTGCTGTCAACTACTATAATCATTTCCCCTTGTTTTAGGGAACAAGTCATTTGGTCTCCACTATCCATCAATTCCATCACCCCATTGAGTTAAAACAGTCAGCTTGATGGTAGCACTTTCCATCACCTTTAATGGTATAGGAAGAACTATCAACTTAGAAGCATTCAAGGATGCCAGAAATGTATTTACCCCATCTGAGTGACAAGAATGTATAGTGAGATAATGCATATGTTAGTTGACCCAGCTTCACCATTCCACAATCTAGACAGACAGATAGATAGATAGATAGATAGATAGATAGATAGATAGATAGATTTCAAAACTATAGATTGCACATTATATATGCATAGTGA
>NW_004524627.1:5997452-6011261 GCF_000260255.1 Octodon degus | reverse complement strand
TATGATGCATATAGTTTTTATTTGGACACAGGGTCATTGGTGCCTCTACATCTAATCAGATCATAAAATCAATCAGAAAATCCAGGTCCAATCCAAAGAACTCAATTATTAAATTTTCTTTCTCTAGAACCTTCCAGAACCAAGTTCTGAATCAAATAAACCTGGCCAGTAACAGAACCATGAGAAGCTCCATGCTTCAAGGATCTCACTACAGGAACTTGTCTCTGTGCACCTGTGAATGCTGTGGAAGAGGCTGTTCCTTCTGGGAAGGCTCTGGACCTGAAGTCAGAAAGCAGACAGTTTGACAGAATGGTCCCTAGGCAAGGGAACAAGCACAAGACAGAACCCATGCAGATGGTCTAGAACTCACAGGAGACTGGAACCCACATCAGTCTTTACTATCTATTTCTGAAACTGGTGCTGGGTTTTCTGCAGGGGAAGGTGGTGCCCTTTTATTTAATGTGACCTAAAAAATGGCAGGCTGTGAAATAAGTCAGTTAGATACTTTTCACATTTCACCTAAAGCTTGGAACTCTTAAATAATATACCAAAGTCATCAATAAGCAGTGGATCCCAGATGTGGAACAGATGTGGAACATAGCTGGTGTTGGTTATGAGGAGCCCAGAGACATTCAGGTCACAGAGACCTGGGTGTGACTCTGGCTCTGCCTCTGTGACTTAAATCACAATCTTTAATCTCCTTTGGAATTCATTTCCTCCTTAATAAAGAACAAACAATGGGTTATACCAATCTTGCCAAGCTGTCATAAACATAAAGGCAGATAAGTACATGGATAAGATGCATCCAACTCATGACAGGTATTTAGAGCTCACCCAGTGAGCACCTATGCTTGCCACCTGCTTGCAGCAAATGACTCAGTGATTCACCTAACAACTCTCTGATGAGACAGTTATGTCATCCCTATTCCAAATAATTTCCCCAATAGTAAATATCCTCAGCCTAGTTTCCCCAGGAAGCAGAATCAGGGAGAAAGGATGCAAAGGGAGGGAGGGAGAGCATAAGCATCATCAAACTGATTATGCTAAGTGCAGCTGCCTGAGTCCATCAGATTGTCCTCTAAGAAGCTTCAGCAGTGACGCTCATGTCCCTGCTTTGGGATAGGAAGTGCACAAGCAGGAATGCTGATTGGTTTCCCAGGGTGTGAGCACTAAGAGAGGCTGGGGTCAGATAGAGACCACACATGGGGCAGCCAGACTTCTATCCAACACAGCCAAAGCAAGGAGCCACTAGGACTGTAATACCAGTAATACAGTACTGTATCTGACTTGATGACTGGAGAGGAGACCATGAATGGAGGTATGCTGTGCTGTGTCCTCAAGGAAGAACAAATCCCCTTTCTGGCCCCTGCTCTGAGAAAGGACTCCCTGGATGGGCTTGTGCCAACAACCAGGGAAGGAAAATAGATTTTGTTCTTTGATTATGCAAATAAGAATAATTTTCCATTAAATTAATGCAAGAACATGGAAGAATACAAGGAAGATGATGTCAGACCTATGATCATATACCAGTCTCTTGATATCATAGAATATCATAACTTCTCTCAACCTCACCCCTGTGTAGGAGTGACATGGTTAAAACTGCTGATTTACTGGGAAAAAAATTCTAATGTGCCAGATACCCTGATGCATTCCTATAATCCCAGTTACAGAGAAGACTGAGGGAGGAAGATCACAAATTCAAGGCCAACCTGGGCAACTGTCTCAAAATAAAAAGAGAGGGGAGGGGCTATAGCTCAGTGGTAGAGCGCCTGCCTATCTAGCATGTTTGACCCCTGGGTTCAATTCTCAGTATTGTGAAAAACGAATTAATGCCAAAAAAGTGTAGGTATGTGTATGCTTCAAAAGAAAAAAATTATTATTATATGATGTCTCCTTCCCAAGACAACAACTATGAACATTTGGGTATATTTTTTTCTGAGTTTAGCCCTGTGGGTGTATAGATATACACTGGATTTAAAACAAAAAATTGAATCACATGATGTAACTTTTATTACTTTACTTTGTTCTCTTTATATTATATGGTAAATATTTATGCTATTAAACACTTTTAAAAACATCATATTTATAGTTAAATAATCTTTGACACTCAGGTTGTTCATGGTTTTTATTACTGTGTATGGTGCTGTGATGAACATATTTAAATACTCTTTTGATCATATTTCTGATTGCTTTCTTTCTTTCTTTATTTGGCACAGGGCCTTGCTACACAGCTAGGACTCATAGTGATCCTCCTGTCTCAGCCTCCCTTGTGCTGGCATTATAGGTGTGCACCACCACATCCTGTTCCAGGGCCAGCAAAGTGTGCAGTACCAGAGACGGAGCCCAGGTCCTTGTTCTTGGCATGCAGATGCTTAGACCACTGAGCTATCTCTCAAACCCTGGTTCTCTTCTTTAAAAGGTCCTTAAAAGTGGAGTCATTGTGACAAATGATATAAATACTTTTAAAGAAAATTGTCATTGCCAGAGTATTTCCAGAAGCATTGGATAAACTTGCAATTCTGACAATAATATTCCTGTGCAAAATGCTGCAAAAACAAATCAGTATTTTTAAGTGTTTTTCAGGTTAATGAGAGGACATGGTATCTCATTACTTTGATTCATATTTCTTTGACTAATTGTTCTATTGACCAGCTGTTAAGCTCATTGCCTCTTGGTGTTTCTTCTTTAATGAATCATCTGTTCATTATATGTGGTTATTTTCAATTGGAGTATTGGTGTCTTTATTGACTTAACATAATTAAAGCTGCTTATTCTTAATTTTACTTGTTGCAAATATTTTCATCATTTTTATTTCATTTAAAATTTTTATTGAAAAAATGTTTGTAAAAACATTAATGCCTTGTGGTTTTGTTCATATTACATAGTTAAATCTAACAGTAGTTGCCTTAGTCATTTATCCCAGGATTCTGTATGTTTGTAGTGCTCTTTCCATCCTTAGATTGAGCTAAATATGCTCCTATATTTTCTTACACATAATTAAGATGATGGATTTGCAAAACCAAGATTTTATAAATAATTAGATTAGAATCAACACAAAACAAAAATGTACAAATCTTAAGTCTTCAATCAGATGAAACAATTGTCTACAGTCTTGTGACCACCACCCACATCAAGCTGCAGAACAGTTCTACCACCATCACTAACCATTATAGATATATTTCAATATATACTATATTTGCCTAGAAAAATGGGGTCCAAACTTATGTTGTTCTGATTGTCTTCTTTCACTTGCATTAGTATTTCTGAGGTCCCACTGCATTTCTATATATACAAGTAGCTCACTCTTTTTAGTTGTTGAGTAATATTTTATTGCACAAATGCACTTTAGTGTGTTTATTCTCTTTAGGGACATTTGGATTGTTTCCAATCTAAGGCTATCATGAAAAGGCCAATGAGAATAATGCCATGGAAGTGTCTATTTGGACCTATCACTTCACTTCCTTGGGAGTGGAACTTCTGGACCATTGGGGAATAGCATGCTTGACTTAATAGCAAAGTAGATCTAACCTTTACTGTCTGACTCTAAAGACAATGCCCCAAGCAGATGGGCCACACTGTTCTTCACAGAGTCAAGTGGTACGATGTTAAATTTAAATCCTACCTGTTCCCTTTTCTTATTGTGGAAATTTGGGCACATTAGCCTCTTTATACATTGTTTTTACATGTATACCAACTCCCCTGGGTAGTCCCACCCCCCATGTAGCTATGAAAATCAAATGAGTTAGCATAAGTGAAGTGCTCAGAATGGGACTCGTACATGATTTTTGTTGTGATGTAAAAGAATGTATCTACATTTGTCAGATTATTTTTCAAATACAGGATTCAGGGAATACTTCTCTTCAGTATAGCCAGAAAACCTTTGCCCCCATGAGTGTAGGGCCACCCTTTAAGGTTACTTATGGCAAAGACTTCTCCTACCCACAGTTCAGCTGGACCTGCCACCTGACTGGCCTAGTGTCTGGACCTGTGACCTTCAAGCATTCCTGCAACTCCTGAGTTGTTGGGGTTTTTTTGCCCCGTTCTTACACTTACCTTTTTGGGTTCCACACACACAGCTCTCTTAGTCCCTCGGGACTCCAGGTTTTAAATATTGTTTAACATCTGAGCAGGATCCTAGGCCTAGCTCTAACCCTAACCAAAGTGCCCAAGAGTACATTAGCATGGCCAATTCTGGCTGCCCCAGCATACAGCCAAAGCTGTATACCTATCCTAAGGAGAAACATCAGTAGCCTGGCATGGTGCCGTTGGGCCTGAACCAAACAGCACATTTCTAACCTTAAGTCTTTTTTAATTCCTTCTAGAACACAATGGAATCTGCACTTTCTCTATATGCAGTCTCCTCTTTGGCTGCTAAGGGTGGGGTCTGAGGCTGTGTAGTGCACAGGACCCTGGTACACAATTAACAAAATACCCAAGCAGTATTGTGGATTTGTAAAGAGGAAATATAGCAACATGCAAGAGTTCAAAGCCTCTCTTCTCTCACCTCCTAAAAAGACTTCTGCCCTCCCCTTTAGTCCAATTCCTAGGTTTTTGTCATAAAGATCAAAAAAGTAGAGGAGGAGAATAGAACTCAAAGAGGTGTTTTAGGCTTTGTTAGAAAATTAAAATGAACTATTCATCAATCTTGTAAATAAGTCAATGCTGTGCATGTAACCTACAACAGAAATGCATAATTTAGCATCCACTTACCCCTGGATTTTATTCATGTTTTTATCATGTATAAATCACACAATATTCAGCTTTTAAAATTTGGAAAGTAATGTCATAGATATCTGTTATGCCACTTAAAGGAAATTTTTAAATACAAAATCTTGTTATTATTCTTATGATGTGAAGTTATGGATAGATACTACATAGAATGAATTAACGAAATATAAATGTGTCAAAGTATAAGGATGATAAATACAAAATTCAGGATGAAAATAATTAATATGGAGGGATTGAGCATGGCAGAATAAAGGAGGAGTCACATTGGAGATGCTCAGAAAAAAATCAACTAAAAATCCAGATAATTGGAAGAAAGGGAAGGCATATATTCTGATACCAAAATCAATCTGAAATAGGAGATTTGTTCACAGGAGTTTATGAAATGGAGAAGCAGTCCACAGGGCTGCCATGGGGGCCTCTTCATGCATGCCAAGCAGGAACTGCCATCCTGGGAAGTTCCCCCAAAGCTGATGGAGCCCCAGTAGCATGGCAGAATCAAGCCACACAGATGGGCTGGGGGTATATAGCCCCTAGCTTCCTTTGCCCTCTTCTAAACAAAGAAAGTTGCAGCCTGGCTGCCTATTTCACTGGCAGACATAGAGGCAAGTGATCAGGAAGTGGCTCCCTCCCTGATGTTCTGCCAGTTTGTTCTCAGACTAGGAGAGGATAAAAAACAAACCTCTGAGTTAGGAGGCATCAAAATTGAGCTCATATGCCCAGCTCACATGTGAGAGAGAAGCATGGAAGCTATAGGGCCACATCAAGAGTGAACAAGCCAGAGTCCTGTGGGGTAAAACAAGCCTATGAAGCAGAGCAGCAAGTGTGGCACACTGTAGCAGCCAGTTGGAACCTCTAGAGAGTGAGTAGAGAGACTGTGATGGTGGTGAAGGTAGTATGTTGACATGAAGCACCCCACTCCCAGCAGTGTGAGAGATGAGAGAGATGCACTAATGGCATGGAACAGAGGAGGATGTGCAAGATGGGATCAACTGAGGGTGGAACTCAAGCTGATTCAGTCTATCTTTGTTGCAGATCTCAGAGTGCTCAAATCCTAGAGCAACTGGATAAGTGAGGGCTGAGGAGACATACAGGATAAGAAGATTGGTGGGCCTCTGAGGGACATCCAAGGAGTTACTCGGTGAAGACTTTGGCCACAGCCTAAGGCCAAGTTTAGCTTGCAAGTCTTGTGGAGCCGAAAGAATAAAGTGGGGGAGTGTAGATTTTACCTCTGATTTAGATACTACCACAGAACTGTGGACACCAGGTAGCTGCAGGTTTGTGGTCAGAGAAATTATCTTGTTTGGGGGGATATTTATTTTTGTTCTTTGTTTTGTACTCTTTTGTTTGTCTTTCCTTTTTTCAATTTTTTTTCATGTGTATGAATATAGTCTTTATTTTTCCTGTTAGCTTCCATCTTCTTTTACTTTCTCCCTCATTCTTTCTTTCTCTTCTCCTTCTCCAGTTTGTCCTTTGTCCTTCAGCCTTGCTTCTTCATTTATTTCTGAATTTTCTTCCTTCTTCTTCTTCTTCTACACCCAGGGTAAAATAACCCAGGGTAAAGTAACTCTACTAAGGGGAAATACATTGCAGAAAAGTTTATGGTTTGTGCTATTTTGACTTATAACTATATGTTTTGTCCTGTAGTTAATGGTACCAATTAATAGTAAGCACAGTGTGTCAATTTCTAACTGTGCTTGATGTTTTTGCTATTACTGATTGCACTACCTTACCCAGGATATCACACCTACTTTTCTTTGTATCACAATACTGATTTTCTGGGGCCATAGTCATTATAATCAAGTACTAAGGGACTGAATGCTAGGCTAAATTGACACCAAGCTCTCATTCTTAACAAATTAGGAATGTAAAATCTTGGGATAGACTAAAGGCTAAGAGCCAGCTACAAATAGGACACATCATTGAAGAATAGTAATTTCCCAGGAAGGTCTACAGACTGGTTATAAAGTTACCTGCCATAAGTGAATTATAAGCATAAACACAAAAAACAAGTTTTAAAAAGGAAGAGAAAATGACACAACACAGAAACCAGATGCAATCCCAGATCTCCAAGCCACTCAATGCAACCCAGGAGACAATGAGGCAAAGTAAATCAGAAGCCACTCACCTAAATTTTCTGAACTAATAGCAGCAATGCTGACAACATAGATGATGGGGCTATGGAAAAACTAAGATAAGCAACAAATTCTCCAGCGAAAAAAGAGATGATGGTTATAATAAAGAAATTGGCTGCTGATCCCAGAGGAAGAACAAATTAAAAGAAGAGCTTAAAAAGATGATTGAAAATGATGAATTCCAAACATAGGAAAGAAATTTAGCTCATGAGACAGATTCAATCAGATATCCAGGAGATTAAAAATTATATTGAAAGTATACGCAACTGAATCAACTAACATGAGAAGAGAACATCAGATCTAGAAGACATATTTACAGTTAGCAATCATGAAAGATTTCTTTAAAAGAGCAAGGGGCTATGAAAAAGCAAGCAAACAGCTATAAGATAATGAAAAGAACAACCATATAAAATTGATCAGAGTCAATGAAAAAGCAGAAGACAATGCAAATGACATGAAACCCCTGTTTACAAAAGTAATGGCAGAAAACTTCCCAAGAATGGAAAAACAGTTAAGTGAGGCATACAGAACTCCAATTAGCCATGATAAAAAATTCTATACAAAGGCATATAATGGTCAAGAAATTCAACACAAGAAGAGAATATTAAAGTCTACAAGAGAAAAGAAATGCCATCTGTAAAAGAAAGTCCATCAAAATCACAGGAGACTTCTCAGCACAAACCCTTATGTCAAGGAGAGTTGGAGAGAAGTATTTCAAGTCCTTAAAGAAAACAAACTCCAACTCATATTGATGTACCTCATAGGACTACCTTTCAAAATTTATGGAGAAATAAAATACTTTTATGTCAAAGAACACCTAAAGAAATTCAAGACCACTTAAGCTAGCACTCAAAAACGTTCTCATGGATATTATACAATGAGTAAGGGTGGCTACAATTCCATGCATTCAAATACAAACAATCCAGCAAGCAAAGCAAGAAATTGAAAAGGGAAAACAAACAATGAGAAAATAATGTGACAAAGATAAGTCGATACACATCAGTTATAACCATCAATGCAAATAGTCTCAATTCAATCATAACATACTGGAAGAATGGATAAAGAAACAAGATTCAACAATATTCTGCATACAAGAAACATATTTTACTCAAAAAGAAATTCAGACTTAAATTTGAAAAATCTTCATGTGATAGGAACAGAACAAAGCAGGAATAGCTACTCTATGTGCGTGCAAAGTGGATTTCAAGCCAGGACTTATCAAAGTAGAAAAAGAAGTTCACTACATACTTGTTAAAGGAACACTCCAAGATGAAGAGATAACAGTTATAAATAAATGTGCACAAAGCTCCAAAGCATCTAACTATATAAAACAAATATTAACAGACATGAAAAATAAAAAACACTAACACAATTATAGTGGAGACCTTAATACCCACTATCACAAATAAATAGATCAACTAAAACAAAATCCACAAGGAAATACCAGAACTGAACCAAACATGTGAGCAAATGGACTTAGTAGATGTCTGCAGAGTTTTCCACCCTACAACACTGGAATACTTATTCTTCTTATCTGCACATGAGATGTTCTCCAAAACAGACCACATACTAGCTCACAAAACATGCTTAAGTAAATGGAAGAGAACTGAAATTATATCATGCATAATATCAGAATATTATAGTGCATATTATCATGCATATTATAATGCAATGAAACTGGAAATCAATGGGAAAAGTAACCACAAAAACTACATAAGCACATGGAATTTAATTAAAATTAAAAAATTTTAATTTTTTTAGAGATGGGTCTATAGGGTGTTCAGGGTCTCACTACTAGATCAGACTCATAGTGATCTTCCTGTTTACAGCCTCCCAAGAGCTGGGATTACAGGCGTGCACCACCACACCCAGTCTCAATTACCGTCTCAGTGCACCCTGGGGCCAGGGCCAGCATGGCAGGCAGAGATCGATCCCCAGACCCTGTGCCTGCTTGAAGTCATTTTAATCCACTGAGCTATTTGACTGGTCCTGGCACATGGAAATTAACTAACACCTCATGAACAGCAAATGAGTCGCAAATGGAATTAAAGAAGGAATTAGACAGTTTCTACAATTAAATGATAATACCTATAGAATATAATCAGAAATCATTGGATATAATGTAAACAGTCCTATAAAGGAAAATTATAGAGGTGAATTCCCACACCAGGAAAAGAGGGTGACCTCAGATAAAGAATGTTGAACTTCAAGCTTCAATAGAAAGAACAAGTCCAGCCCAAAGTTTGTGTAAGGCAGGAAATTAAGAAGGTCAGAACAGAAATTGATGCAATGGAGATTAATAAAACAATACAAATCATCAATGATTCAAAGAATTAGTTCTTTGAAATATTGAATGAAATTAACAAACCCTTAGCCAGCCTTATCAAAAAAAGACTCAACCCTATGCAATTAAGAATGAAATGTGGGGCTAGTGAGATAGCTCAGTGGCCTAAAGCACCTGCTTAGGCAAGCTTAGGCAGGCACAGAGGACTGTAGTTTGATCCTGGCACCATATACCATGCCAGTCCCACCTTCAGGGTGGGCTGAGCCAGGAAAGAAAAAAAAAAAAAAAAAAAGAAATGTGTGAAGTCACAAGAGATCCTGAAGAAATCCAGGTGAAAAACACCTACTTATAAATCCTATATTGAAATTATATGGAAAATACATAAAAAAGTGGACAGATTCCTAGGTACATATGAATTACCAAAGCTAAATAAAGAAGATATAAAAATTCTGAATAACCCAATAACAGTTCATGAAACTGAACAAGTAAAGTTCTACCAACAAAGAGAAGCCCAGGTCCTAATGGATTCACCGCTGAATTCTACAACTAATTTAGAGATGTAATCCCATCATTCTCCAAACTCTTTAATGAAATTGGAAGGGAAACAATACTCCCAAACTCATCCCTAGAAACAACCATTAACCTCATACCAAAACCAGAGAAAATTTCCACCAAAAAAGAGAACTCGAGTCCAATATAGAGATATTAGAGTCCAATATGTCTAATGAATATGGGTATAAAATCTTCAATAACATACCAACCAACAGAATGTACACATCATCAAGATAATATTCAATGACCAAGTTGGATTTATCCCATGCATACAGGGTTGGTTCAACATATGCAAATCAATAAATACAACAAAGGATATCAACAGAACCAAGGACAAAACTCACATGATCCTCTCAATAGTCAAAGTCTTACCATTTTGTACTATTTTGTACCATTTGACAAAGTCCTACACATACTTGTGATAAAAGCACTACGTAAAATTGGAATAGGTTGTCTTTATCCCAATTTCAACTTAATAAAAGCCACCTATGAAAACTTAACGGCCGACATCATAATAACTGGTAAATGCTGAAAACTTTCACTCTAAAATCAGGAACAAGACAAGGATGTCCACAGTCACCAGTCTGGGCTGGGGAGATAACTCAGTAGAAAAAGCATTTGCCTGGCAAGTGCAAGGACCTGATTTTAATCTCCAGTTCCACAAAGAAAAAAAAAATCACCAGTCCTATTCAATATGTTTCTGGAAATGTTAGGCAGAACAATTGACAAGAGAAAGAAATAAAAGGAATAAGTATGGGAAAGGAAGAAACTAAATGTTCTTTTAATGACATGGTACTCAACATAAAAGATCCATAAACTCTAATAAAAAACTTTACATCTAATAACCAAACTGTCATGAAGCTGGATACAAAGTCAACACTCAAAATACAATAGCCTCCCTCTACAATAACAAATTCACTGGGAGAGAAATTAGGAAAACCATATTCTTCACAATAGCACCAGAAAAATGAAATACTTAAGAATCAATCTAACATAAGTAAAAGACCTTCACTAAAAGCTATAGCACTCTGAAAAAGGAGATTGAGAAACATAATCAAAATGGAAAGACATCTCTTGTTCTTTGATAGGTAGAAACAATATAGTAAAATGATCATACTTCCAAAACTGTTAGATAAATTTAATGTGATCCCATTGCAATATCAATAGCATATCTTACAGAATTTAATGAAATGATCCTAAAATTCATTTGGAACCAGAAGAGACATAGAATATCAAAAGCAATTCTGAGCAAAAAGGCAAGGCAGTGTGTTTCACAGTCCCTGACTTGAAATTGTACCATAAAGCTATTGTGACAAAAGCAGCATGGTACCAACAAGAATAACAGACTTTTAGATCAGTGAAAAACATTAGAAGATATAGAAACTAAACTCAGCTACCATATCTTTGAAAAGGGAGTCAAACATGTTCACTAGAAGAAAGATAGCCTCTTCAAAAAATGGTATATTAAATCAAATCCTGTGGAGCTGCAGAGAAAAAGGAACCCTTTGCCACTGCTGGGTGAGAGTGTAGACTGGTGCAACCACTGTGGAAATCAATGTGGAGATTACTCAAAAAACTAAAAAATTTCTATTTGACCAAGCTATTCCCCTCCATGGTATATTTCCGAGAGAATCAATAGCATCATTCACAGCTATATAAGCACACCCATGCTTATAGCAGCATAATTTGTGATAGCTAAATCTTGGGAACACCACAAATGTCCATCACTGGATGCATAAACAAGATGTGGTGTTTCTATACAACAAATAATACTCTGCTATAAAGATAAACTTCAGGCATTTGTAGGTAAATAGTATACCTTGGGGGCACACTCTTAAGTGAAATAAATTGAGCCCACATGTGTAAATACTATGTTGTCTCTCTGTTGTGAGTAACTGGAAGTGTAAATAAGGACCAAAACATATAATAGACATTGGGAAATGGGATAAAAATGTTCAAATGGGAAGGAGGAACAAGGGAAGAAAGAAGGAAAAAGAAAGAAGGAAAGAAAAAAAAGACAACAGAAGGAAAACAAAAAACAAAGCTTTTGTAAATAAGGAACCTATGAGAGGTTGATGGGAGGAGGGGCGTTGGGAAAAGAAAAAAGAATCAAGATATATCCCATACAGGTGCAAATTCTCTGTGAAGGATGTGATCACTAAAATGCATCAATATAAAAAGAAAATAACTAATTTGGGGTCAAATTATGTGAATAAATTGTTTACAAAATATATCTGCAAGTATTAGATCCATAGCTGTGTTAATCAGAGCAGGCATAGGGAAAGGGGTTGCCTATCCCATGTTTATCAAGAGTCCATCACAGGCCAGGTCCTGCTCAGCTCGGCATCCTGACTGTACTCTGGCCCCAAGGCAGGAACACCTATTTCCCTGATCCTGGGACCAGGATTGGAAGAGGGAAGACCACCGGTTAGAAGCCACAGGCCACCCCAGTCTGCCTGGTGCTGTGTCAGATATGAAAATGATAAAGCAGGCGAGCCAAGTGGTGCTGACATTAGCACACGAACCCCTGCCATATCTGTAGGATCTGCAGGAGGCTGCCTGGACATCTCCACCCACATGACCCTGTGCAGCACTAAGGTGTCCAGTAGACGGTGATTACTTCTTGACACTATCTGTCAGCATCAGCCAGCTGCCACAGCAAGGCCTTCACTTGGTGACACAGGGGGTCCACCAGCTGGCTCTGCCTTTGGGTGGGGCTGTCACTGGTATATGTGAGCTGGGACAGGCCATTGAGGGCCTGCTTTGGCCTCTCTACATCTTTGCGCAGTCCTGTTATCTTATTATCTTTTGCTTCAATCTGTTCAGCAGATTCCGGTGTCCTCATCTGTAACTCCATGATTGTTGTTAAGGACTTATCGCATTGTTCTTTCTAATCCCTGATTTCTTGCTCAATGCTGAAATACTTCTGGTGGTGAGCATTCCGTATGCAACTCTCTGCCTTTTCTGGGCCTTGCTCTGCTAGTACAATTAAAATAAAATGTGTTTTGTTCCATCTAAAAAAAGCAAAATGAGGTTTTTATATCTTAGTAACCCAAAGAGCATACATGGCTACAAAGGAAGAGACGATCAGAAAGAATGGGCTTTGCTATGTACTCATCCATTGCACAACCCAGGCTCTGCAGAAACCTGCAGCATGCTCCCTATCCCCAGGGAGCTCACAAAGTCATTCTGACAACCCGCCATTCTTTCTCCAGTTCATTTGGCAAGTGCCTTCGCAAATGTGTGCTCTGTGTTACTTTTCGTCCTTGAGACCAGTAAGACCTACAGCCCCACAGCAGAGGCAGCTGCAGTCTGGGGGGCAGGCTCCCTCAGGGATAAGGGAGGCCTTGGCTCTGCACAAGAGGAAGGGTAGAGGAGAGTTCCAGTGTGCACAATGCCTCATCCAGCCGGGTATCTGCATCCCTTCTCCTTAAACACAGTTAATTCCTGAGGTCCTGCTCTGGCTGGCTCAGACCCAGACAGGCCACGGCCATAACTTTCCAAACTCAAAATATCCACTCAGCAGAGATAAATCTCTGGCTCTGGAAGTCTGGGGAAAAGGTTGGGAAGGCATGCCTCAAGCCCTCACTGCTCCTGGAGAGTGGAAGCCAAGATGTTCTGTCCGGGAATCTGAGACTCGAGAGTCTGCTGACCAGCTGGCTATCTCAGGTGTCTGCTTAATACCTCTGGGCCTTGCTTCCTTCATTGTGTGTACACATGCTTAGGCCTGGGATGGTGCCAGCTCTAGCCATTATGTTTCCTTTTCTTGGCCTGTGGTAATAAAGATCCACAAACCAAGTGGCTTCGAGGAACAGAAATGTATTGTCTCTCATCTCTGGAAGCCAGAAATCTGAAACCTAGGTGTTGCCTCCGAGGGCTCAGGGAGATAATGTCTCACTCCTATTTTCTGATGGTTTGCTAACAATCTGTGGTGCTCCTGGGCTTAGGAACATATCACTGGATATCTTTAAAGGTCACCTGGCACCCTCCTGCTGTGTGTATCTTTTCAAAGACATTCTTTCGGGCTGGAGAGATGGCTCAGTGGTCTAAAGCACCTACTTAGAACAAGCTTAGCAAAGCATAAGGGACCGCGGTTCAATCCCCCAGCACCAC
>NW_004524627.1:5960937-5997342 GCF_000260255.1 Octodon degus | reverse complement strand
AAAAAAAAAAAAAAAAAAAAAAAAAAAAAACAAAGACATTCTTTCTACAAGACACCAGTCATATTGAATCGGGGCCCATCTAATGGTGGCATTATCTCATCTCTAATACATATAAGGATGCTATTTCCAAATAACCCCAGATTTTGAGGTTCTGGGGGTTAGAGTTCAATATATGAACTTTGGGGGAAATACAATGTAACCCATAATGACAATTCTAAATCTGTAATTTCTCCTCCCAGAAGCCTCTACATACCATATAATGTACCATCCGAAATGGGAATTTGAGAAGAAAAACAGGCTCTCCTAATAATAATGCCTGACCATATGGGTAATCTGGCAAAGCAGGATGCATGTTCCTCAAAGAGTTCTGGAAAGCAGAACAGAGGTGCCCAGAACAAGGCTGGCAGCAGAGCTCTGGAAGCTCACTGCCTCCCTCTAGTCATAGAACTGCATTGCAAGTCACACCCCTAACTCCAAAGAAAGGGGCAGGACATTGGCACAGGAGAGGGTTAGGAATGAAGTGGGGTTGCAGTGTCAGCATCTAAAGTGTTGGACGGAGCATTCTTTACTGATGATGTTCAAATAGGACTTCAAGCCTGTGTGTCAGGACGTGGTATTTGTCAAACTGTGTGACTCATGGAAACCGTGCCTGAGGTGTGCAGGCACCTTCATTCTGGTGAGCATGGAGTGGGAATCACAGTACTCAAAGATGAGGCACCAGGTTCCTCTGAGCAACCAGAGTCCAGTCAAGGAGATATTAGGGTATCTGCCAGTAACTGGGAGTCAGAGAGACCTAAAGTTCACAGGACTAAGGAAGCAAAGGTCCAGTAGTGCAAGGACAGAGGAGACCACCTGAGCAAACACAGCCTCAGAAAACCAGCTGAAAGGGCTGGCCAGATAGCTCAGTGGGCAAAGCACCTGCCTAGGCAGAGCACAGTGGCCGGGGTTTGATCCGCAGCATGCTGTGCTGGCCACACTCAGAAGGCACATTGCGGTGGTGATTGAGACAGAGTGGTGGTGTGCGACTGTAATCCCAGCACTTGGGAGGCTGAAAACAGGAGAATCACTACAAGGCAGATATACATAGTAAGACCCTGTAGACCCTGTAGACCCTGTACTAAATACATAAAAAAAGAAAAACAACTGAGAAGTTTTCTTCTTTCCAGTTTTCTGTGTCTTTGTAGGAGCAGTGTAATTTATTCCTAAAGTATTTGATCACATTGTCCAGTGTAGACACATGGGCCTGGAATATTCTCTGTAGGGAGATTTTTAATTATTAATTTAATTTCTTTCATTGACTTGAGTCTTTCCCATATGTTTACTTCCTGAGTCACTTTGCTAATTGGTATTTAGTACACTGTCCCTTTCCTTGTGGTTTGGATGCAGTAGCATAGTTTATGCATGTGTTCTTCTATAAGTACCCAAGAGAATTCTAATGTCTGCATTTTATTCTAGATATTGATAATCTCTATCTTCCTGTTTTGAACTTATCTGACTCATGTAGCTCTCTAGAAGTTTACCATTATGTTTCAAGAGCACTGATGTCACTATTTTCCCTCCTCATCACGTTATCACTTTGTAACTTCTATCATGTCTTCCTTCCTACTTACTACTCAATTCTTCTCTTTTCTAGACTCCTAAAATGGATATTTATTTTACTTTATTTATCTATATTAATTATTTTATTTATCTTATTTATTTTATTTGAAAAACAAAACAAATAACAAGAACAAAGACAGAAACAGAACAATATAAAACAATACAAATGGCTTTCAGCTTTCTTTCCTCAAGTATTTAAAGTTGTCAACTTCACTCTATGTATTGTTTATCTGAGTACCAGAAATATTGATATTTCAGTTTATTTTTATTCAGTTCGTAGTTTTTTGTGATTTCCCTTCTAACTTCTTCGAAGCACATCTCTTGTAGATGGAATGGTTGACTCCTTCTCTTTCACCCAGTGAATCTCTACCTCTACCCTTTGTTCAATTAGATTATTTATAACTAATGACATGGTTAGGGAGGCATTACAATTCCTGACCTGAAATTATGCTACAAGGCTACTGTGATAAAATCAGCATGGTATTGGCAACAAAATAGACCTAGGGATCAATGGAATAGATTAGAAGACGCTGAAGCCCTTATGAACACACTCAGCCACCTTATCTTTGACAAAGGGGCCAAACATACTCACTGGAAGAAAGATAACCTCTTCAACAAATGGTGCTGCAAAAACTGGCTCTCTACATGCTGAAAACTAAAACTTCACCCAGGTCTATCACCATGCACTAAGCTAAAGTCCAAATGGATTAAAGATCTAAACAGTAAAACAGAGACACTAAATCTCCTGAAAGAGAAAGTAGGAGGAACTCTTGAAGACATAGTGGTAGGCAAACACTTCATGAACAAAAATGAAATTGCGTGGGAAACACTTGAAAGAATTAACAACTAGGACATGCTCTTATGGAGAAGTTTTTGCACATCAAAAGAAATTACCAACAAAGTGAAAAGACAACCAACAAATTTGGAAAAAATCATGATAAATAAGTACTCAGACAAAGGTCTGCTATCTAGAATTTATAAAGAACTGAAAAACACTAAGGCTCCAAAATTTAAAGACCTAGTCCAGAAATGGGCATCTGAGATGAACACATACTTCTCAGAGGATAAAATTAAAGAAGCTAATAAATATATGAAAAAATGTTCCACATCACTAGCCATCCATGAAATGCAAATTAAAACAACATTGAGATATCATCTCACCCCAGAAAGAATGGCTATCATAAAGAAATCAACCAACAACAAATGTTGGAGAGTCTGTGGGGACAAAGGAACCCTTCTCCACTGCTGGTGAGAGTGTAGACTGGTGCAACCGTTATGGAAACCAGTATGGAGACTCCTTAGAAAAGTTGGACTGGAAATCCCATTTCAACCAGCTATTCCTCTACTGGGAATTTTCCCAGAGGATCTGAAAACATCATATCATAGTGATATAAGTGTGCCTATGTTTATAGCAGCACAATTTGTGATAGCCAAATCTTGGAAACAACCAAGATGCCCATCACCTGAGGAATGAATGAAAAAATGTGGTATTTTTATACAATGGAGTATTACTCAGCTATAAAGAATGATAAGCTCAAAGCCTTTATATATAAGTAGATGCCACTTGAAGATATACTCATAAGTGAAATAAACCAGACACACATGTTTAAATATTGTATAGTTTCCCTAGTATAAGAACTCAAAGGAAGAAATACAAATAGAAAGGTATAATACAAGTAAAAAGAAAGCAAGAACTTGAGGACTAACTAATTAAAAGAGGGAAAGGAGAAGAGCTAGGAAACATGACGGTGACAAGCCATACAGTTATATGTAGAAGATGGGCAAGGCAATGATCCTGAGAATCTCCAGAAGATTTTTGAATCTAGCAGATAATTGGAAAGATTCTCACCCTAACTAACTATATATACTAGACACCTGTGAACTAAGCAACTGCACTGAAGATGACAATTTGCTTTGGAGTGCCTATCATTCTGGTCTTTTGAATATGGGCTGCTTGTCATGACATGCCAGTTGCTGCCATGCTGTCTCTTGGGTAGATGACTGTTCAAAAAGAAGGGGGTGGTGAATGAAGGCAGGAGACAGGAAAAGGAATGTTGTGGGACTGTCCTGCTTCAAGGTTGTATATGGTTAGATTTTTGGTCTTATGTGTAAACATAAGAAGTATATAATTCTTTATGCCTATTTTTAAAATATATTCTATTTTTAGAATGTTTATTCATCATATTCTGTAGGGACTTAAAGTTCAACATATCAATACTTGATGAAAAATACCTGTTCCATGTTATGCCTAAGATGTTTGATATTCAGACAGATAGTGAGGTTAAGCTTAGCAGACTAGGTTGTATGGTAATAACAATAAATTTCCCTTCTAGAGAGTTAACAACCTAAGTTTGCAGACCAAAATTAGAGAAAAAGGAGGGCCACAAGGAAAGCCAACATTTTGGCCCTAGCCTTCTAAGGTCAGTTAAGATTCAGGACATATGAGAACTTGTACTGTAACATCATGTAACTTGGTAGTGTCCCAAATTTTCTGATCAAGGAGATTATGGGGCCAAAGAGGAAAGTGATCAATGATGTAGAGTGTGCCTAAGGAGAGTCACATGGAGAGAAAACATTCTCTCAGACTTTCACAGAGAGCACATTGGCCAAGCATTGACCATGACTCATCCACATGGATGACTCATCCACAGTGATGTGGATGACTCATCCACAGTGGATGACTCATCCACTGACAAAGGATCTAAAATCTGAGGTGCAGGATCTCAGGATAAATCCTGAGGGGATTTCACTAACCTTATCAGACCCAAAAGATACAACTCTCTGTTGCATAGGTCTTGCTTTACCTTGGTCATAACCATTCAGCAGAAAAGTATAAAAACAAAGTATAAGAAGTAAAGCCATGGTGTTACGTTGAGCTGTAGGGGACTCAGGTCAACAATTTCTGACATTGCCAGTGAAGCAGAAGACCCAATACTATTATGGACTACTGGACTCTTTTGAAATATTTTGCTAAGTTAACACACCTATCATATTCAAACAGTGGACCTAAACAAAAAAAAAGGGATGCAGATTAATGTCCATTTTGTGTATTCAAAATGGTTAGGATAGATATATAGTTACATTCCCTTAATAAATAGAGGGATTTGTTCTAATAGTGTTTGTAAATAGGATATCATGTCTGTATCTTGTACAGCAATTAACCACTAGAAAGAATGTATACAATGTGTTAATTATTGAAACTGTCCTACCAATTTGGTTTAAAACTGTCTCATTGCTATTTGTTTCTCAGTAAAATTATGGGGGAAAAAATGACATGGTTAGGTTTAAATCTACACTCTTACAACCTGTTTTCTGTTTGTCTCATCAGGGGGGGTTCATACTCACTCTGTATTCGTTTTCAAGTTTATTCCTGCTTTCTTTCTTGTTTGTTAGGTTTTTTAAATATCTTCACTATTGGCTTCTCTACAGCTCTTTGTTTAATGCTTTGAGCAGTTGCTGTAGAGTTTAGCAGTCTACTTTCAAATAATATTACCACTTATGCATGAAGATAAAATCTTAAATTTTATCCTGTGCACCTTCCTCTTAAGTTCTACAATGTATTATTGTTAAGGAATTTTTAAAATGAGAAAAGATTTTCTTTTTAATCACGCATTTTGCATTTCTTGCACTTTTAATTCTCCCATACCTAGATCTATCAAACATCATTGTTCTTCCATTTTTAGCTTCTTATAACATTATTGTAGTACAAGTCTATATAAAAATATTTTTTGCATTTGTCTAATGGTTGATTTTATATTTTTGGGTAAGGTTCTTCTATTTGGACTGGGATTCTAAGGTGGCAAGTTTTTTTCCCACCCCTCCTCATTTCAAGGACACCCATCTGCTCTTCCCATTTGCACAGCTTCTGAAAATAAGGCAGCCTTACATTTTATATTTATTCTTTGTATAGCATATAAGTACAAACATGTCTTAGTTGCTTTTGTAAAATTTTAATTTTGGCATGAGTTTTTAGCAGTCTGATTACAACCCAAACTGACGGGATTTTGCATTGTATTTTATTCTGCTTGCCTTTCTCAGACTCCAGTTATATGTATGTTAACTTATTGATTTGTACAACGTGTGACTGAAATTGTTTCATTTTCCTAGATACTTACCTCTTCAGTTTAGATTGTCTCTATTCATGTCTGCAGTTTCACTGGCTTCTTCTTTAGTGAGCTGTTGACTTCCATTCCAGCAAATTTTTCATTTCAACTGAGCATTTCATATGATTCCATTTTCTCTCCTTTCTTAGAATAAGTTTTATTGTGTAGATTTATGTCAAGTATGTGTACATAAATAAGCACAATTGAATACATAATTTGTAGTTTTTTGGAACAAACTATTATCTGTTAAATAAATCTACAGCAAGAGTTTTTATTTGGTCTCTGTTTATTCTTTGATGTGCTACTTTTCTTTAAGTAGATTTGAGTTTCTGGCCTATACTATTTTACTTTTCTCTAAGAACTTTTAATATTTCTTTCAAGGCAAGTCCACTGGCAACACATTCTCTTAATTTTTTTTTTTTTTTTGTTGTTGTTGTTGTTGTAAGAAAGTCTTTCTCTTTCACTTTTATCTTAGTTAGTTTTTCATAGCTGGGACAAAAATATTTGACACCTAAAGTTAAAAGAAGGAAGGTTTATTTCAGCTCAGTTTGTAAAGGGTTCATGCCATAGTCAGCTAGCTCCAAAGCAGGGCAATATGGCAGAAGGACATCTGCAAAAGTTCACTGCAGGGCAGACAGAAAGCAGCAGGAAGGCAGTGAGCAGTGAGGAGCAGTGAGCAGCAGCAGTCTTTCCTAAATGTCCTTTTTATTTCCAAGACACAAGCCTGTTGATTGGTGCCACCCACACTCAGAGTGGGGCTTCCATTATCCACAGCTAGAGCTAAACCAATTCAGTTATCACACATCTTAGCTCTAGCCAGCTCCAAAGGTCCCCACCTATGAAGGCATGAGGTTTTGAGGAGACATCTTGATACAAACCATGACAATTTTTAAAGGATAATTTCAAAGTACTGAATTTGGACTGGTGGATTCCTTTTTTTCTCAATACTTCACCTACTTCACTCCAGGTCACTCACTATCTTTCTCTGAGAAGTCAGATATAATTCTTATCTGTTCCCCTATAGATAATTTTGTCCTCCAGACTTTTCTTGGTATTCCTTCATTTTTCATTTTCTGTGAATGACACACCTCTGTGTAGTTGTTTGAGCATTTATCCTGCTGGGTGTTCTATGAGTTTTCTGGATCTGTAGTTTGGTATTTGGCATTAATTTTGAGAAATTATAAGCCATTTTTCCTACAAATATTTTTCCATTCTCTTCTCCTATAGAAGTTGCTATATGAATATGTGATATCTTTTGTAACTGAACCACAGTTCCTGGTTATCATCTTCTCTTTTCTTCCATCTTTTTTTCTTTCTTCTATCCTTTTTTCTTAGTTACTTACTTTCTTTCTTTTTTTGCTTGCTTTTGAAGGTTTCTATTAATATAACCAAAAGTTTAAAGATTCTTTCCTCAGTTATGTCCATTTATATCCATTCTGCTAATAAATCCATCTAGGGACTTGCCCATTCTGAATAGAAGTCCATCCTTCATTTCTGCTGCAGTATTTTTAGGTATCTTCCATTTCATACACACACACACACACACACACACACACACACACACACACACACACTGGGTTTCCATCCCTCTGCCTATATTACCTACCCATATGTTCTTCTTGCTGTGTATTTTGTCCACTAGAGCATAACCAAGACCTCTTGCAAACAACAGATCTATGTTTTGCCTTTTATTATGCCCTGCAATTTTCTTTTGATAACTAGATGTAATGTTCTGGGGAAAAGAACTCCAGTCATAAACTGCTAGTGACTTGGTGGGAAGGTGTGAGGGGAGGGGAAGCAGTTTATGGCCCTGTGCCTCAGTCTATCTTTCAGTGAGCCTGTGCCTCTGGACTGAGAACATTGCCAGTGTTTCTCTGTCCTTGTCTACTCTGAGGAAGGACAAAACAGGTACCCAGCTGGATTTACTGTGGTTTTTTTCCCCCATATGGAAGGGAACACTGACTGGGCTTGGTTGTTTTCATGTCTGCAGGTCAACTAGACTCTAAGAAACCCCTAAGGTCAGCCTTTGGTTACCTGAGGGCAGATCTTGTTTAGAGGACCAGAGTTCTCTGGATTGTTTCAGTATAGTTTCTGTTCCCCTCATCTTACTGGAATACTGAAGGCTTCCTTCTCTAGTTTTTAGTTTGAGAACTCGGTGAGCTGTTGGAGAGAAAACTCATGAGTGTTTGGGGCCCTGGGACCAGGTCTGCCCGGGGTATTCAATGTGAAGCCTTGACCACACCTAGCTTCCAACAACTCTTCCATGATAGTTTAAGATTTCTTACCCAGAATTGCTTCCACAGAGGTTGCTGCACATAGATACTGTGGTTCTCTGTGTTTGTCTGCTGTCTGTTAAACTTGGGGGGCAGTGGTGTGCCCTATTCCCTCATTTCTTTAGGGAAAGTAATTGATTTTTTAGTTTGTTCAGCTGCTTAATTCAGGATGAGTAGCAACCTCTAAGTTTGTTATATGCACAACCAGAAATGGAAAGCATAATCTCTCATATTAGATATTGTATTTTGCAGCTGTAGAAGATCAGTTTAGATGAGTATATCTTTGGCCTGTGCTTCATTATCCTCACATTTCCCCTAGGCTTTTGTACATATGGGGCACATTTGTAATAGGCAGGTTTTTAGATAAATTTTTATGTTAGAATAATTTTAGACTTGTAGAAAAAAAATCCCAAGGTATATCCAGACATGGTGTGCACACCAGCAATCTCAGAATTTAGGAGGCTAAGGCAGGAGGATAATGAGTTCAAGGCCAACCCAAACTACATGGAAAGACCCTATCTCAAGAGAAAAAGAAAAGAAAAATTCTCATGGTAGTGTAAAACTTCTCTACATCATACCTTTATGTTCCCCTCGTTTAATATATTGTATAACTGTGGTAACATTTGTTAAAGCTAAATATTGTGGGTTGAATCAACTTTCCCCAAAAAGATATAGTGAAGTACTAGCCTTGGGCCTTGGGCCCATATTTGGAAATGGAGTTTTTACTGATGTGAGTGGTTGGGTTGAGATGAGGTCATGGTAGAACACAGTGAGTGAACTAACTTCCATATGACTGGTGTCTTAAGGTCATGTTATAAGGGAGGTGGATTAGGGCATCTAAAGACCAGGTTCTCCCATGACCACCAGGAACTAGAAAGAGGCAAGGGTAGCTTCTACCCTAAAGCCTTCAGAGGAGGATGTCCTGCCAACCCTTGCATTATGATTCCTAGCCTCCAGAGCTGTAAGGTCATGTGAGATAAGATATCTCCCACTGTAAGCTTCTTTGTTTGTGATTTTCTGTTACAGTAATCCTAGAAAAATAGTACACATATTAACACCAGTACACTAATCTAAACTCTATATTTTATGGACATTTCACCACTTTTCCTACTAATGTCCTTTTTCTCTTCCAGGATATTACATTGCACTCGGACCCCACCTTCCTTCACAGTCTTTTCTGCTCAGTGACACATTCCAAGATCTCTTGATTTTCTTGATCTTGAAGGTCATTCACATTTTGTAATGTCCCTCAATTAGAACAATACTACTCTTCATGTTAGGTGGAGGTTGTATCAGGTTTGGGGAAGAGTGCCACAGAAGTGAATGGCCTCCTATGACTGCACATCAGGGATTAAATTGACACAGCCCCAGTGACGTCAACCTTAGCCACATGCCTATGGCTGTACATGCTTGGCTTCTCTGTTGAGGCATCACCTTTCCATACTCTGTTCTTTGGAAGTGCATCACTAAGTCCAGCCACAGCCAAGGGGAAAGAAAGAGGAAAAATTCAAACAGCTTTCTGCTAATTCTACTCTATCTGCTATTTAGGCCTGTGTTTCTCTTCAACAAACACTTTTCCTCTGGCTCTAGGACACATGTTCTTACTTCTTTGAAAATCCAGTCATTTTGTGAATTTGATGTTCTTTAAATTTTTAAAAAATCTTTTATTTGTTTGGTACAGGGCCTCACTACAAAGCTCAGACTCAGTGATTCTCCTGTCTCAGCCTCCTCAGGGCTGAGGTTATAGGCATATGCCACCACACCTGGTTTCAGGGCCAGCACAGCACACCCAGGGAATTTTACATTCTTGAGTATTAAACTTTGTGGCATTTCTTTAGTGGATGTTGGTTTTATGCTGACAGCTCTTTGAACATCCTTTTAATCTTTTGGGCCTTTGAATGTCCCTTTTCTGGCAGATCTAGGGAGGGATTTGGTTTAGGCAGTAAAAGTCTACCATTTGGGCTGTGTGCCTTGTGGGACTTTCACGGCACTGAGTGAGTCTCTTCTTGCTATGGTGGATTCCAATTAGAGGCTGGATGAGAATACTCCCGGTGGAAAGATCCAGCACTGAGCATCTGTTGGCTGAAGTACTTCCAGAGCTCCCACTGGACTGTGAGTCCTTCTGACCACCAATGTGGGTTACCTGCAATCCTGTCCCAACAACCACAGGTATGTCAGCCTCTTGAACAACAGTCTTTATCCCATAAACTCAGCAGGATCACAGGCCCTGTTCAGCTCCCTATTCTTACTCTTCTACGTGGTTCCAAAATGTACTCCAAGCAGAGAGCTAGAGCCACAGCTAGCTGACTATTGCTCTTCTCAACAGTCCCAGTCCTGAGCTGCCTGTTGCTCAGTGTCTGTCAATAGTTATAGTGCATGTTCTGTCCTATTTTATAGCTGTTCATGGCAGGACACGTGCTGTCACCACTCAGAATAGGCAGTACTCCTGAATTTTCCAACTTCTCACTGTTCCTGAGGACCTAAGTAGGAAAATATGTGGTTTTGGTTCTCAAGTACAGCAGGACTCGCTCAGGATTAATCCTATTTTAGTGTCTGTACTAAAATGATGTGTGTTTGCAGGTACTATCCTTTCTTCAAAAGGATAAAAAGAGGTGGTGGGAGAGGGCTGGTGAGAACGTCTTTTGGGAACAAGAAGTGGCTGAAGCTGATACAGATGCTTCCTTTGCTCTTGCCATCTCAAGTGACAGAGCAATGGAACCATGGCCAAAGCTGATGGTTGCATTTATACAGGGGCCTAAGGGAGCTCTTCAGAGCTCAGAGGACCCAGGCTTTGGCTCAGTGGAGCAGGCTAGGCAAAGTGTGTGTTATTGGTTTAAGACCAAGTGATAAGAAGACCACACCAACATGTCTCTTTGAGGAAGAAAATATGGCTGAGTGGAAGCCACCTAAAGGGCCACTCTGGCAAATGTTTCTTCTAGGATCGAGTGACCCCAACAAACAGGTGTGCACTGCACCTACAGACATAGAGCCTGGGGCACCTTCTTGTGTCAGCTGGAAGCTGGAACAGCTCCTCATTGAGGGGAGAGGGTATCCGATAATTTAGAGAAGTGCACAAGGAGAAAGTCCAGTGACAGGCTCCAGGCAAGTCAGGCAGTGCTCATCTGGATGACTGGCATCTATTCAGGCTGAGGTCCTGACTCTCAGGGATTCCCAGGAAGCAGGAAGACCAGTGGACAAGAAGACAGGACAAGGGATACCTGCTCTTTCTCTACGGCAAACTTGTGAGGCTGCAGGGCTAACAGAAGGCTAAGTTTAACTTGAATGAGACTTTAAATTATTTTTAGATCAGTCTGATCTGTTGGCACATGAAGGCGAGAATGTGCCTTAGTATTGAAAGGTAGCAAAGAGCTATGAGTTCTCGAGACAGACACAGTAAGGAGAAAAAGAGCATTCTTTCACTAGTTTGCTTGATGCAGTAGTGACAATACTAGACTCAGAAAATAGTTTATGGGGCAAAAGACAAAGGTCTGAAGGGCCACAGCCACAGAGAAGTGGCTGCCTGGCCTCTCCTACGTCCACTTGTGGCTTTACCTGGAGGACTGTGAGGACACAGCTCCATAGCTGCCTTAGTACTCCAAGGTGCGTACAGCCAGAGCCCAAAACGGCAGCCCCACCTCTTACAAATGCCCTGAGGCCTGTGTCCCTACCCTACCAGGTGAGGCCCCAACACAGATGTGAGGCATAGTGTGTGCTTGCTTTTGTCCCTCCACAGACAGAAGTTAGGTCAGGCTCACTTCAGCCACGGTGTGGGGCATGACCACTCACTACCGAAAGAAGGACGAACATTTCTCAGGGAGAATGGCTTCACAAACTACCTGCTTTGAAAGACTGATTCTTTTTTTTTTCTTCTTCTTTCCAGTCTGTCATGGATATATGTTTTGTAAAGAATAAATGTGAATTCTTTTCAAAACTGAATATAACCAAAGCTATAAGATATAAGTTTGATATTTGCATTATTATAGAATAAACTAAGTTTTGCTCCAGCAAATTACAAATTCTGTGCTTCTTTCTTCATAAACTGCTGATAGATGGTGCTTGGGTCACACTCTGAGTACCAATAGCCCAGCCACAGCCCATCTAGGATGCACCCATTCATGGCTTCCCACTCTCTACTTTCTCTGTCCCCTGGTGATCACTTCTGCTCTCAACTTCTATGAGATCAACATTATTAGATTTCTTTTTTAGATTCACATAGTTGATCACCGTCCAATGCACACATACATCAAACTATCATATCACATTTTATAAATATGCCAGGGTATTATGTATCAATCAAAACTGAATAAATGCACGTACGCATAAAACATTTTTAAGAAAGCAAAACCAAACTTGCAGATCACTTGGCCAATGTAGGCCTTGCCTTTCCTTTCTCCCTGCTACTGCTGTACCTTCTTTCAAGGCACTTTTGATGAGGAAGTGTCCCTAGAGCACCGTCCTTTGATGGGATCGCTGACACCAGTTCAATGCCATAATTCTCTGCTTCCATATTCCTGCTCCCCTTCTCTAAGACTGCACGTCAAGACCACCTGAAACACCTTTGCTGTCTCTCTGCACACCATCCCTCTGAGACTCCTTGGGCCCATGTTCTTTCCTCCCTGGAAAGGTGGGTTCTCATACCCTTCTCTTATTTTTTCCACTGAGATTGCAAGACTCTAAGATTACGGGATTGGCAGTAGGATTTCTGTCTGCCTTATTTCTGTCTTCTTCCTCATAGCTGGCACAACAGCTACTCCATAAAGCTGACTTCCACCAGTGAGTGAAACAACACTACCATCTCCCTCCATCTGGAAGGAGCAGGCTGTCAAAGACAACAGCCATTTGTCTGCCACTGCCAGGAAGGTCCAGACCCCAATGGACCCCAGCCAGGAAATCCCACCAGCACCCGGCTGGTTGCTAAGTGGACATTTTGGAAGTGCTCTGTGCCTCTATGCTCTTCAAAAAATGAGGACACCAGCTGTCTCCTGTCTCAGTTGAGCAAAAGATGAGATTTTCTTTCATCTCTCTCAGGCCTCATACTGCCTAGTGGGGTGTCAGAGCCCCATGCCAGTTGTCCCAAGATGAGGAAGCAGACCTGACAGATGGGAGATGGGCTGGTGTTGCATGAAGGGAAACCACTTCTGTTTAGGCGCCTGGTGTGTGTGGCAGGCACTGGGCTTGATTATAGGGTGATGAGCTCTGGAGAGAATGTGCTGCCAGGCTGGAAAACAATTGTATTTTGTTTTTGTTCTCACCAGGATGATGGCAGTGTGTAAACACAGTATGACACATTTCATACCTTCAGGACCCAAACTCTCTTCTTTCCTGTCTCTTAGGGAGGGAGAAGCAGCTTTTCTGACCAGTCAGCCATGCTGTCCCTGATGTAAATCAGACATGGCTACACACCAGTCAGAGGAAGTCGAAACAGGCACCTGAGAGCTGTGAGGAGGAGGGATGCTCTCCACGTGGGTCTGGCTTTGTCCCAGAGGCTGCCAGGTCTCAGCAGGGACAGACTGCTCAGGGGCAGCTCAGCCAGCAAGAATATGCCTATTCCCGGATCCCCAGATTAAACCTTCTACCAAGCATGGCATCATTATCTATACAGGGAAGCCCAGAAAGAAAGGCTAGGAGGAAGTGAGGAAAACAGACAAGAAGTCTGGAAAAAGGGAAGGGACCAGAGGAAGGGGTATGAGAGAAGGTATTTTTAATAAATTAAAAAGAAAAAAAGTCAGAAAGAAAGAGGGTTGGAAAATAAGGCCTTTTTAAAGGGGTGGAGGAGAAGAAATGGTAAATAAGACATGATGTTAGTGCAACAGGGCTTTGTTTTCTTTAGGGCGCTGAGTATGGAACTGGGCCCTCACATGTGTTGACTGTGAACTGCATCATCGAGCTGTCTCCAGCAGCAAAAGCCTCACTGACACACGGAGAATACTTCTAAACACCTGCCCTGGTGTAGGCAGCCCAGCCCAGGGCCAACTTCCTGTGGCAGCACCAGAAACTGGCTGCCCAGGGAAGAGGTTTGTTGTGAATCTCGCCACTCCTGCCTCTTCTTCCTGAGAGACCCCAGACAAGAGCTTGGTGTCCGCTCCTCCCCTGGAGGCTGTGGAGTGTTGTCATCTCATGTGGGGGCTGTTGAGCTGGCTGGGACAGTGTGTGTGTGTGTGTGTGTGTGTGTGTGTGTGTGTGTGTACATGCATGTGTGTGGTAGGTATAGTTTGTCTGCCCATGCAGGAAAATCTTGCCACTGTAAGGCATCTGATCACTTTTAATTTCAATGTCTATGTTTCCCTCTTATCATCCTCAGTGTGGTGACAGAAGGAGGTAGAAACACTCTGGTGAAGTGTTTTTCCATTAGGAGACCACTACACTTAGTAATTCAGACACCAGGGGCTGTGCCTGTGCAAACATTGTATTGTCTTGCTAGTGTAAGAGTTTGAAAGAGTAAATAAAATCTGAAAGGTACAACAGACATTGTGAAAGGGAAAGAACTGTGATGAGGAAAAGGACAAAAGAAAGATGGAAAAAAGTATATCTATGTATATATACAGGATGGCTCAGATAACTAGACTGCTGACTTCTGCTGGTCTATTGAAAGGAACAGTTAATGGTTAAATTTTTTTATCTTTTTAATCTCTTATTACTTTTTGGACCAATTTTGCATGCTTATATCTGGTAATTATATCTGGTAATTATAATCTAAACAACTAATTTGAAGATTATGCAACATAACAATCATGGTTGAATTCTTATTATTTGTTTAGTGAAATTCTGTATCATTTCTTTTTTAAGTGTATATGGCACATTAAAAAATTTAATGTATTTGGTAATGTATTGGGGTCTCACTATGCAGCTCGGACTCCTTGGCTGGCTTAGCGTACCTGGGGCAGGGCTGGAGTGGTATGTGGTGCCAAGCACTATGCTGTCTCTAATGTTTTCTAAACTACTTTTTATTACCTTTACAAACTAGAAATGTGAAAAAAATAATAATACAGAGAGAGAGAAAAAACAGAAAGAAAGAAAGAAAGAAGAAAGAAAGAAAGAAAGAAGAAAGAAAGAAAGAAAGAAAGAAAGAAAGAAAGAAAGAAAGAAAGAAAGAAAGAAGAAAGAAAAATATCAGAGCTCTGCTGCAAATTTAGCTTTCAAGCCTTAAATTCCTGAACTTTGCAAAACTTCCTTGCCTCGGAAATCAGAAAAGAAAGAATATTTTTAAATTTTTTGTTTTTTACTTTTAACTGTGGTAAATTCACATAACACAAAATGTATCATTAGGATCCCCTTAACCGATTCATTTCACTGAAATAAAGCTCATTCACACCACTGTAAGTCCTCACCACCATCCGTCTCCAAATCTCATTTTGTCAGGTGAAATGGAAACTACATCCCGGAAGGCCGCCCTCACCCCACCACCCCTCTGCCCTCAGGTACCCTGGCTGCTTACTCTCTCCATAAAGGAGGCTACTGCCCTTCATAGATATGCATACAGATATTTCATATAAATGGAGTCAAACAGCATTTGCCTTTTTTGTGCCTGGCTTATTTCTCTTAACTCAACATCCTCAAGTATCATTCATGTAGGAGGGGCTGGAGTTGCCTTCCTTCCCAAAAGTGAGGAGCATCCTGCGTGTGTGCTACATATGCTTTTCCACCTTTTGGCTCTTGTGAATCAATCTGCTATGGATATGGTTGTACAAATACCTCTTGGAGATTCTGCTTTCAATTATTTTAGGCTTATTCCAGACATGGAATTGCTAGATCGCAGGGTAATTCTATTTGGGGAAAGGGGCTCCATACTGCTTTCCACAGCAACTGTGCCAACTCCCACCACCCCCAGGGAACAGAGTAACACTTCTCCTCAGGACTTGCTACTTCCTGCTTCTGGTAGTGATGATCCTGCTGGTGCGAAGTAGCAGCTCACTGAAGCTCTGGTCTGAGTCTCACTAGCGATGATTTGTGGGGTGCGGCATCATCTATCTGTACTTAGCAGCCTGCGTGTTTTGGGAGAAATGTGCTGTAAGGCCTTTGTCCATTTTCTAACCAAGCTATTGAATTTTCTATTGTTGAGTTGCAGAAGTTCTTTACATAGTCTAAATAGCAACCCTTATTATACATACAATTAGAATATATTATTTCCTATTCAGAGGCCTGTCTTTCTATACTGTTCATTTTGTTCTTGGGTGCTCAGAAATTTAAAAATCTTTAGTGTAGCAGAATATATCTTTTAAAAACTCATGTTGCTTGTGTGAAACAGAGTTTTAAGCCAGCTCCAATACTATAGCTAGTCTCAAGTGCTATTGGAAGGAAGAATGAAGCGGAGGCCTGCCCTGATGGGAGCTGTGTGCGCGCGTGTGTGTGTGTATGTGTGTGTGTGTGCGCGCGCGCGTGCTTGCACACCTATAGTGTTTGACTATGGCCCTGCAGGACCTACTAGCTTTATAACTTTGTTTGTCAGAGTTGTACATGAGGTGATTAGAATCCTTTCTTTGTACACCTGAACTATACAAAGGGGTTTGCATTCTGGATTTTCTGTCTTCTTGTCTCATTGGGTTTTGATTTGGTGATCGTGCCAGTGTTTGGCTTCTGTTATTGTTTTCTCCTTCCCTTTGAATATAATATGGATTTTTAAAGTCCTATATCAAGGCAATTTGAAGAACTACCCCCAGGTAAAAAATCCAAAGTGAACCATTTATTTAGAGGAAAGCATCCCAGGTTTCCTAGCAAGCTCAGATCTTGGCTACTTAAACCAAAAGGGGCCAACCTAAAAAGTCGGTAAAAAGCCTTAGGAGGGAAACTGAATGCTGACATTTTGCTGTTCTGAAAAAGTAAGCAATTGGAAGGATCTAATGAGACAGAGTTCGGCATCCAGGTCACTGGCTCCATGTTTTATGAGCCCTAATTCTAGCGTAGTGTCAGCCACTGGGTCCTCTGCCAAAGAAATACTGGGAAACCAGCTTTTTTCTCATTTCATTGGTATGTCAGCAGCTGACAGACATCGTCTGTGAAGCCAGACCATTCTTCAGAAATACAAGCCTAATGAAATAAATTCACCATCTTCCTTTTATAATGATAAAGCAAAGCTATTTTGATGGAAAGTGACTTCGACCTAGCAGTGCAGACAGGAGAGAGGAAGGCAATCCTGGGCAGATCAGAAAGCCAGTGGCGGCAGCCAGGCTCTCGATGCCACAGAAGAATCTCCTCCTCCCCTCAGAGGACCCACAGAGGTCATGCTCTGCAGCACCCCAAGACCCTGACATTTCCAACGTTTCTTCTCTTTCTGCACACAGCACCGCAAGTTATCTGAGTAAAAGCTATGCATGTGATACCACACAGAGGACAATGGCATGAAGGAGGTAACACTGACTGGTGTTCACCATATGGCATGAGCGCTGACCTCATGGCTCCTACAAACAGGTCAAAGTGATTCAGAGACACTGGAGACATGGGGCAATGATTGCAAAACAGACGTGGAACTATAAGGTTAGTGTCCCATTCACACCCAAGGTAAAGCAGGTGCAAGGGAAACCTCCAGTGGCCTGGCGATGGACAGTCAGGGACACCAGCACAAACACAAATGCTTAGGTCCCAGCATACACACACACACACACACACACACACACACACACACACACACCCCCCACCCCAAAGCGGATATGTTCTGCCCATACCAGTTCAGGGATCATTTTTTAACATCTCCCTTTCTCAACAAAATAACCTACAGCTGAATTTAGGAGATGTCATCATCCTTTTGCCCTATTCCAAACATGGTTCCTGTGCATCCTGGAGGAAAATGCACCCTAAATTCTAGGAAGCGTTGGTACTGTGGAAGGAGGAAATTGATTCCAGCACTCTGAGGCCAGTGCTGGAATTGCAGGTGAAGAGTCGGAGAGCCCAGCCTGGGCTATGCACCCTGTGAGCAGATGAGGGTCTTTGCTTTGATGAGTACTGGCTCATGCTCAGTGCAGGTCAAGTTCAAATGCCTCATGCAGCCTGGACAGTGACTGGGCCTGGACAAAGTCCAGCTGGTTCTGATTAGATCTAGAAGCACAGTACTCACTGGACAGAGAACATCATCAACACCAAAAGTCTAAGTTCCTATCCCTGTTGACAAGATCCAAGCCTCCTTCCTGATGGAATCTAACTTCTCAACTTAGAGATGAAACCATTGATTTCTTCTTCCCACCTCCTCTTCCCACAAAAACTCCCCAAGAAAAAAAATCTGGCTTGAAGTACAGCCTCCAGAGGTTGGTTTGGACATCTCCCACCCTGTGTAAATCAACATTTTAATGAGTTAAGTGCACATGAATCAGAAACACAAGGGTCACATTTCCTCTGAAATACTTGGGGGTGGGGTATAAAATACACTCCAAACTTGGCCTAATCTAAAATCAGGAGGCAAGCCAGGCCCTTGTAAAGTCTCCCTTGTCCTGGCATTTGGACCGGCATCCAGGAATGGCTCTCAGTGGACCTCAGCCAGGCCAGGGCCAGGGCAGCCTGGTGGGGGTGACAATCCTGAATTCCTGTGGCCATTAGAGACCTGTGGCAGCAGCACCTGGCTGCGATCATGGACACCAAGGAAGCTGGTAGTCAGGCAGAGCAGGAGGCAGATGAGAATGGCAACAAAGGAAGAGTCTGACAAGGAAATTTCAGTAGGAAACAAGCAATTACATGAGAAGAAACACTCCTAATGCTGCGCACAATCATCTGAACACATGACAGGGATGGTTCAAACAATAGTCAAAAACTAAAAGCTGCAATGACATGAGAAAAAATAGACTTCCTGGGGTAAAGCTGTGGCCCTGCCCTTATCCTAAGTCTGACTGTGTGTGTGTGTGTGTGTGTGTGTGTGTGTGTGTGTGTGTGTGTGTGTGTGTGTCTGTACCCATACACATGCATGCACCTTTTAAAACATGAGTTTTGATTTAGAAGTTGGATCTCTTTCCCCTGCAGTTGGATCCACTTCTGCACAAACACATTTCCATCCCCCAGGCAGTGAGGAAATAGTGAACCAGACAAGAAGAGAGGTCCCTGGACCTGCTGCAGCTGCAGTCTGAGGATTGCTGGAAAATGCATAGCCCAGGAAGAAAGACCCCCTCCCAGTGTGGAGTTTGCTGTCTGGTTCAGAGCAGAAATTAGGGCCACAGTGAGGAATCTGGGAAGGAACCGGTCTGCCAGGAGCCAAACTGAGCAGGACGCACCAGCTGTCCTTTCCCTTCCCCCAGATTCATGGCACAGGAAAGTAAGGTCCTACGGGCCAGAGGGATGAGTCGAAGGGAAATGAATGTGAGTTTCTGCATCCTGGCTCCACTGAGGGATGTCATTGTCACTGATCTACAGCCTCCATAGCATTAATAGCTGTCAGTCAGGTCTAGCCCTGCTGGAAGGAGGCCCCCAAACACCAGAGACCACCCGAGAGACTGACAGCATGCCTCAGGGTTTGCACATGGAAGTGGGCAGCCATGCTGTTATAGGCTGATGACTTATTTTTTCTCTAGTCAACTACTGGCTGCCGCCCCTCTTTATTCCTCTTCTGCAGAAACCCTTGGTCTTCTCCCAGGTCTCACCCAAGTCAAGGCCTGATTTGCCTTGACTTGAGGGTAGCATTGCTGCTAAAAGTCAGAGTGAGCTGCCACAACTAGCAGCCAAATTTGGATTCCCAGTGGCCTCGTGCTGGCCTTGAGAGGGAGCACTGACCCCTGATGAATCCAGTTAATTCTGTGGCACCCACTCATTTTGTCCCTGGGCCACATTGTGAAATAACTGCTTGGGTCTTGGCATGCAGTCCTCCTACCCTTTCAGATGGTGGATTCAATCATCTAGGCAAAAAGGCAGTCACCCAGACCTGTAGGAAGTCTCCAAGGAGCGTGGCAGCCAAGTATAAACTAAGGCCCTGTGGCCATCCTCCTCTGTTCCCCATCCATTCACTGGTACAAATAGTGACCATGGGGGCTTATGTAGGCCATTAAAGAACCCAACAGGGATGAGAGAATGGCTAAAGCCCTTCAGAAGGAGCTCTTGTTTTCCTTCTAATTTTCCCTCTTGCAAGGAAATCTAATGGTACTTCTGGGTTGTGACTGTTTCTTCACCTTTAAGTCCTACCCCATGGTATTCAGAGAAGCCCTGGCCCTGGACCCCACTGGTCATCTGATGGAAGGGCTTCCCAAAGGCAGGCCCTGGACCCTCAGGGGAAACCTGCTTGAAGGCACGTGACATTAGGTATTAGACTGTTGGAGGGGGCAATAAGAACTTTCCCAGAACTTACAACTACAGAATTCTTACCAGAATTCTGAATTCCTCACTATAAGCCCCCATTGGCCAGCCCTGGAACTCAGGTGACAGGAAGGTCATCCTAATTAAAACCAGGTGGCAGGGTTTCAGCTGTGAAAAACTTCTAAACCCTTTCTTTCTTCCCACCTCCTCCTTCTCTCCTTAAACACACACATACAACGTTCCCTCCCTTTATTTAAGCAAGCAGTTCTCTCTGTGATTAAGTACAGCCCCTTCTTATCTAAATAGTCCACAGATGTACAGAGATGTGGGAGCTTGCTGCCCCTATTTGGAACTTCTTCTGGTACCCATCTTCTCCAAACCTACAAAAAGCTTTACTGGGCTTTTGCTGAGAGAAATTCCCACTGCCTGCTCCCCCAGTAAATCAGCACTGCTTGCCAGGCTATACTGAACTAGCAAATAGGTGGGATTTCCCCCCAAAGACTGTAGTCAGCCCGCCTGGCTTGGCTCCTCCCATAACCTGAGTTTGAAATTGCCCAGAAGTGAACAAATGGAATAGGAGAAATCTCAATTGTGTTGTCAGATTCCTGTATTACTTTAGCTGTGCAGGTAAATGCCACCAGTTGCTTTATTCCACCTAGCCCTGTTGGGGGCTGGGGCTGGAGAAATCTGGAAAAGGACAGAGGTTGGAATGTTAATTTGATGTAGAGAAAAGTGGAAAAAAATGGAATCTGTGAGTTTCCAAAATAAGTAGAGTCTGAAGGGAAAGAGGCAAGCCCGGAGGGGCTGGAATCTAGGGCTGGTGGTATAGCTTAGAGGTAGGACGCTTGTCTAGCATAAAATGAAATCCAAGGCTCAGTGGTAACTGCCCAACAAGCTCAAGGACCTGGCTTCAAAGATTAGTCCCCAGTGTTGTGTTTGTACTGGTTCCAATTCTCTGGTCTGATTTTCTTTTCCAATCGAAGCATAGTTCATGTTTTCAGCCTTGTGTCTAGATCCCAGGGACGGCATTATTACAACAGGGCAAGGACACTACAGAGCCTAAGAGAGCGTTTTGACCCATGTGTGCTTTGAAGATAAGCAGCTGTCAGCCTCACCCTGGAGCTCATTAGAAATGCAGAAATGCCTCTCCTGGGACCTATGAATTAGAATCTTCATTTAACACCAGTCTCTAAGTGACTTGTGTTTGTACTTGTGCTTGTCTCTTTGGAGAGGCAAAAGTACCCAACTATACAAAAAAGAGTAAAGCACTATCTCCGCCTTTTTATAACTTACTTCAGTTGACAAATACCTAGTAAAAATAACTCACAGAATTTTGTACAGGGCTGAAGCAATATGGTGGTATACAGGAGGCAAAGGAAGATACCAAAATAACCTGCTACATCTCATCCTCAAACCATATTTGTCCTGTTAGAATATTTTGCAAAGTAAAGTGTGTGAACAGGGCACTGAAAACCTAAGCGCAGTCAACAAAAGTTCAAGTAGTGCCCTTCCCAAACTTTCCTGATCTGCATCCTTGGGGTGAAGCTGGGAGCTGAATGTGGGCATGACCTGTAGACACGGATGCACATCTTCTTTCCCATGGTTGTTGGTGATGGCTGCAGCAGCTTTCTCTTCCCCTGGAGCACATGTGGATTGCTGCGCCCACTGTGGGGAGCGAGCCTTGGACGGTAAGAGCAACCTACCCCAGAGGACACTGTGGACCACATCATGCATCACGTACTGCTTCTTGGTAGGGAGGCACCTGTCAGGCCCACAGAGAGGCACACAGTGCAACTGGAGGCCAAGCCCACTGCTTGGCAAGCTGCTGGCATCCCTAGGCATGAGGCCAAGCAGCCCTGCTGCCAAGTGCCAGTACAAAGTCATGAGCTGGAGCTGAGGTGCCTTTGCACATACTTCATTATCTTTATGCAGATTTAAATAAAATATATAGATATATAGATATATATATATATCTATATATATATCAAAAAAGCAATGGGAAATGATGGATCATGGTGGTGGGGCTTCAGTTGAGGTGACAATCAATCCATAGTCAGTCTAAACTGCAGAGGCAGGTAGATCAGCACCTGGAAATCTGTGCCAGAGCAGACTTCAATAGACCCTTCCACGTTGTCACGTTTGGGGTAGTTTGGGGATACTTACTCACTTTGAGGGGAAACTGCTAGTTTCTCAGGTTCAAAGGTACTTTATTAATCAATGAACTGCATTGATGAAATTATCTCAACTAAATATCACTGTAAGAATTCCTAGGACAGGCCAGTGACATAGATCAGCAGGCTAAGCACCTGCTTAGGCAAGCACAGGGCCTGGGTTCGATCCCTGGTACCACATCCCATGCCAGCCACATCCCCAGGTGTACTAAGCTGCCCATGGGGACTGGGCATGGTGGCACCCACCTATAATCCCAGAACTGGGGAGGCTGAAAACAGAAGAATCACTGTGAGTCCAATCTGCACAGTGAGACCCTGAACCAAAATACATTTAAAAAAAAAAAAAAAAAAAGAATTCCTAGGACAAAATGCCAGTAACCTAGCAGGAAGCAACCTCGCCACTGTAGAGCACACCTCTCAGTATCCAAAGGGAAGCAAGTAACGTCTGCCTCCAGAGCTGGAGCTGGAGGTCCCCATGGGAAGTCCTTCCTGTGTGACATCTTAGATTCCTTGTCCATAAAGCATGCAGACATGAACTTCTTCAAGGTCTCACAAAAGTCAAAGCTCCAAACACTAATGAGTTGAGTTGTCCTGTTTTAACTGCTAATTTGAACCTTGAGTTGAGCCCGAGGAGCAAGAGCATCTGAAACCAGAAACGTGGAAAAGGAACTTGGGCAGGGCTGAAAACAACATTCTTGTACAGCAACTATTTAACCTTCTCTCTGATCTGAAACGCACCAGGAGAAACACTTCAGGCAGCTCTTCCAGAGCAGATAGCAAACAGGGAGGGAGGTCAGGGGGCTTGGGGTCCTCTTGGGTCCGCCCGTCCCTGCCACCCAGTCATCATGTGAACACCATTCAGCAGGAGCCAAAAGACACCACTGAAACAACTCGGGTGGGGCGTTGGGTGGATGAGGGTGAGTGGTGTACGGTGGGTGGGGGCAGTGAGTCACAACTCATATAATCATCGATCAATTGAGTGATTTTAGTCAAGTGAATACATGGCAGGAAAAGCATGAAAATAAAATGAACACATATGGGAATTACTATTAACATAAGTGATAACATCAAAACATCTGGTAAAATGCAGTTAAAAAAACAACACAAATGCAATGGAATGTAAAACATTTTCACAGTATTCAAAGCTTTTGTACAAGACTAAAATTCTAAAAGAGTGAATTACTACTACATGAAGGAACTAGAGGAAATGGGAATTTCAACCATGTCCTATGTATCTGCTGGTGACAAGTCAAGGCAGCTGGGCTGTCATTTCAGGGATGTTTCCTAAGGTATGCTTCCAAAGCAGGCCATCTGCACTTGAACACATCTACAGAGCCACAGCACAGTGACCAGTTACATAGAGTGTGATGGGATAAACAGATCCTGGCCTTGGGAAACAGAATCTGTGTAATTTACTGATCCAAATAGAAACTGGTTTCTGCTCTGGGGAGTACTTGGTCCTAATGCACCAATACCAAGAGCCAAGTGTTACACAAGATAGTTTTAAATAGTGCTCTTGGATTTTCACCTCGCAATCTATCTTCTAAGATAACTATGAATATTCTTCAAGGATTTAGTGGAGTTCTGCCAGTGGCTTCCTATAGACCTCTCCAGAGTGTTCATTTTACAGCTTTGCAAATCCAACATTTGCGCTATCAAAAATTATCACATGACATGTGACCCTCCTCTTTTGGAAAGCAATGGCCAAGCCAATGAGTCTGCACATTGGTTTTGTTACATCCTTTGTTGAGAACAACAAAGGTTAGTGATAATACGGCTTTGGGCTCTTTTCATCCCGAAACTGCTGATGTAGAAGGGGCAGAGCTGGTGTCTAAAATCATCAGTGAAAGACACAGTAAAACTTAATAGCCAACAACTCTGAGGCTGGGATGAAACCTGTAGCTGTGACTCACATTCCCAATGCCATGGGGCCCTTGCTGAAACTGCTGCTTACTGCTGAGAATTTTCCCTCAAAGAGCTGCACAGCACGGCCACCCATTCCCACACTCCTTCTATACAACTACCACTCTATACCCTCTCTTCAGGGCCCTGCTGTGGAATGCATTTCGTCAAGATAAACAGCTATGTATGTGCACTGCATTCTTAACTTACTGAAACTAAAACCCAGCTCACACAGTCATGAGACTGCATCTCAGCTGGATGACAGGAAAGCAGACTATCTAATTACTAAATATATATATACACATTTGAAAATCATCTAAAATAACAGACAAATCATAGAGAATCCCCAATACTTATAATTAAATGTGAGAGGACAAAAAAGGTGGTAAAGTGATTGGACTGCTAGTTGCGCGCAGTTCATTGCATCAGGATAGCTCTCAGGTAGGTAACTAAGTGGGAGGATGATTTCCAGATGAGTATCTCAGGTTGATGATCTTTTTCTGTTTCTGTGTCAGTCCAGGCCACAAGGGAATAGCTACCAGCCTTACTGCCACGTCGGACTTAGGCCTCAACACTCCCCCAGGGGAACAATTACTAAGGCCCTTGAGATGTGACAGAAAATAGAAAATCAGGCTTTGACAGAAGACATTAACATTAATTGTTCAGAACACTTCCTCCGTATTGGACAAAAGGAGCAAAGCTGTCTAAGAGAACTAGTTTATTTACATTACTTCTTAACGTAATGGCTTTGCGGAATACCTGCAGGTACTTGGGAAAGCCACAGAAAGTTTACCTCCAAAGCTCTCTTCTTGGATAGGGTTTCTGTGTCAACTTCCCCACTGCAGACATAGAAAACTAAACAGTGGAGGGGGCCAGGCAAGCAGGGTACTCTGAATCTCTGATCTGGGGGCCACCAAGCTAAAAAGAACTGGCCTCTTCACAGGGAGCAAGAGATGGGAAGTGCTGCAAAATTGTCCTGGGTATACCGGCTCCCGGGCTCCTGAGACTGCTCGAAGGGAGAGTCCACAGCTGCCTCATGCTGCTAGAAGAAGCCACCTCCCCTAAAAAATGCCCAGGGTAACAGGAGGGTTCCCCCCAACCCAGGAGCAGTCAGAAGTAGTCCAAGACACCTTGATCTTGGTTTGCCCTTCAAATGTTCAAAACAGATTTTCTTATAAATCTTGAAAAGGAAGTGTGTTCTTGTCTTGCTGCTGTTCTTTTTTAAAATGTGAAATGAATAAACAAGTACAATTAGAACACAAAGCTCTTCACCTAATTTCACAATTCACCCTGGCTAGTAATTTGCTTGGCTCTTTTACTTTTTTTAAGCTTCTTTTCCTTCTTTAGTTGTCTTTGGAAGGCTACTAACAAACTCCTCTCCCTAAAAATGCTCCTGTCCCTCCTACCCTGTGTTCCTCCTCCTTTGCAGCCCTCTAAGTATCTGGAGGGAGGCCATGCACAGGACTGACGGGAGCCACGGTGAGCCACAGGTGGGCTCCAAGGCCTCAGCAGGCAGGGATCTCCTCTTGCTGCATGTGTGCTCTGAATCTCTGCACTTGTTACTTTCTGAACTTTTCTTATACAGTAAGCATAGGTGCATCTGTTCCTAGCTAACACAGACAGAAAGAGACATTACTCTGAAACTGAAAGTGATGGGATTCACCAACAGCTAGAACACACTAGTTCCAAAGGCACAGGTTAGCCAGTAGATTCATAAGCAATTTGTAACAACACTGAGATGATGCAACACTTAGTTTCTGATGTCCGAGCCCTCTTTTCTGAAAATGGGACTTGTCCAGAAACTTTCTCTTTTAGTGACTGCATCCCTGGGGGCAACACTCTGCCCCATCACACCATGCCCGCCATGCCCCGCTGCCTCTGTCCAAAGCCTTCCTAAACCAAGTGGCCTTCCTTGCCTGACCTGTCTATTCTGGGGTGGGGGGGGAGACGTGAGGAAGGGGCTGGGTGGGGGAGCTGAGAGAACAAAGCTAGCCAGTCATAGTGCCCACACCACTGCACTAGCAGGAGCAGCGTGTGTGACCACGGGCTGCCCCTCACCCACCCACGTTGCTCCCTTCCCACCCACCCTGGAAATCACTTAAAGACTGACTGAAAAGTGGGGCACTCATGGTTCTTCATCTTCTTCATGAAGTTTTTGAATTCCTTGTTCTTCTTGTCCCACTTGTGAATAGCCGTGAGCAGGTACTGGCCCTTCACCTTTCGGCCCATGATGAGGAAGTGGGGACTCAGGTTATCCAGCTGGTGGCATGGGCAGTCGGCCCCATTCTTCAGGAATAGCACCAGCCTCTTCAGGTCCTTCTTTTTGATGGGTCCCAACTTCAGGGGCTTCTTCTTCTTCGGGACAATCTTCTTGTCACCATTTTCTTTCTTCACTTCTTTTATTTTCATCCTCAGAGCTAGAGAAGTGGGGGCAGAGAAGGAGGGAAGGAAAGAGAAGAGACAGCATTTTAGAACACAGTTTTTCATCTGAAACACAACCTGCACCTCTGGTTCAAGTGGAGAGTCACAGGAATGGAGGCAGCAGGTGCCAGAGGGAGGGGGCCTCCTGAACAGAACACTGAAGTCTGCAGTGCTGACTCTGCAGTGTCTAACAGCGCCCCAGGAGTCACCACAGATTTTCAAACCAATTGTCAAAACCAAATCATATTTCTCCTTCATAAAACTCAGTGATGCAGAATATTACACAATGCTATAGAAGGAGGGGGCTTGTCCAATTTAATCCCTATCATGTCAGGCTATAAATTCCAGAACTCAAAAAAAAAAAAAAAAAAAAAAAAACCTGGTATTTTTTAAAGAGAAAGTTAGTGCCTTAGTTTTTGAACATTCAATATTCCTTGAGAGCCGGGCCCCATGGACAAGGCAGACTGAATCTAGGCAGACACTCAGCAGAGAGAAGTCACTGAGGACTTATGCCTGCTGCACCTGAGTGTGTGGAACAGCACAGTGCAGCCTCAGCCTGCGGAACTCCCAGCACTGCATCCCCAGGACACTGGACAGCAGGGACTGTGAACCCTGTGAGCACTCAGCTAGCAGCCACCAACAGGCTACAGCAGAGGAGACCCACGCAGAATTCAACTTCCTGGCTGGTTAGAGAAAGTCCTAATCTCTACATCCAGGCAATGACCATTCTTCATGTCTAACATAGTAGTAGGAAGGCCACTTCTGTTAGCCCAACCCACTGAGGACAGAAGTCTGGTGCACCCACTGGCTTTGCTTCTGATTTTCTCTACAGACTCTGTGTTGACCTTTTTTTCCCAGTGCTGGGAATCAAGTCCTAGCCATGTAGATAAATGCCCTACCCTTGAACTGGACCTCAGCCCTAACATTATTTTTAAGCTGCAGACCAGATCTTTTGATGATGGCCTCACTGGGCCTACTGAATTAGCTTATGCTTCTTCAAGCTAGAGAGTGTTGCTGTTACCACGGATGCCCTTCTAAGATGGGGCAATTCCAGGTATTCGGGAATTGGAAGTCATTTTCCCAGATGCCCATCACCAAATAATTTGTATATTATCTCCAGATTCTTCTGAATTAATTCTCCTGAGTTCTTCTGAATTATTCTTTTTTCAATAACTCAGGGTTTCCACCCACGCTACATGAGGAAGCTCTTGAATTTGAACCACATAAGAGCTAACCATTACGAAAGCTTGTAGTATGCCAGTAAATCTGCTAAATATTTTTCCATGCTTCTTCTCAATTAACTCTAATAACTCCATGAGAAAGATGTAACTATTTTCTCCATCTAACAGATGAGAAATCTGAGGTTTACAGAGTTAAAATGACTTGCCCCAGGTTATCAATCCTAAACCCACATGTGTGATTCAGCTTTCCATTACGATAGCAAATGACAAGGCAATACATTTATAAGGAAGAAAGGTAGATTTTGGATCACAGTTTGAGTCCATGATTGAGTGCTCTGTCACTTTGGGCCTGTGGAAAGACAAGACATCATGGCTGGAAATCATGCTAGAACAAGCTGTCAGCTCAAAGCAGGTGGAAAGGAGAGAGAGACAGGAGGGGGCCAGGGCACCATCATCCTCTTTGGGGTCATACTGCCAGTGCCTAATTCCTCTTACTAGGCTCTGTTACCTTCCAGCATTGCCACATGCTGTGAATCACACTTTAATAGTGAGCCAGTTAAGGGACGCTTCTCCAAACCCTAATGCCACGTCTGAATGTAATTTTAAACACTGTGTTGTCCTTGCTGATTCTGTGGTTCCATAATTCTTTATCTACATGTACTCCAGACTTAAAGCAGTCATTGAATGGACCAAGGCAAAAAGGGAGAGAAACTCAGACCCTCCTCCCAGTTTCACTCATATTAAGAAATGACTTCTCTCATGAAATGTCAAAGGGTTCCTGGCACCACGAGAGACTACTCTAAAAAAGGCAGAACAGCAGTGCAAAGCCTTTGCATCTGATATGTAGTTGCTTAGAAAACCACACTTTTGGCTGACCCATAAAGAGTAAGGCAAAAATCCTAGGAGCAACCTTCAATGAATGTGTCAGTCACTAAATTAAACACTTTCCTAAGTTACTAAATTAAATACTCTTCTACTGCTCTCGTTTTCTGATGAAAGGAGGCCCAGATCCCAAATCCTGCTTAACTCAAGCCCTATATAATACCCCAGACCAGAGAATTGCCTTGATCCATGGGTCACAGGAAGGTCAGAACTGAGCACCAGTGTGCTTGAGTTAGGGAGTGGGGAGGGGGATCAGCACTGACGCAGCGGGCCCCAGCACATGCGGGAGTGAACAAGCAGCTTCCCAACCCACTCCATTTTTCAAGCTCTCTCCCCATGCTCTGATCATGTTTGATTATGTTTGATGGCTGCACCCAAAAAGGGTCAGAGCAGAGGGAACCACAGCCTAGAGGACAAGGAGGAGAAAGCTGCAGAGATCATCATTTGTCTAAGCAGCCCATACCTGGGTCAGCTTCTGTAGCTGCCTGACAAACCTTGAAGCTAGAGGTCCACCAAGAAAAGCCTTTCCCTTTTCTAGTGCATGGCTTGATGAATAAGAGAAGTTCCAGTGGGTTCTCATCAAAGAGCCATACTGCCAGGCCGAGGCAAAGTCTTCCTTCGGCCTCCCCTCCGCAATGCAGCACAAATGGGAGAGGGGGAAACCACTTACTGTAGTTTGGATCCTAAGTGTCCTCCAAAGCCCATGTGTCAAAGACTGAGTGACACCTTTGGGAGGTGACAGAACCTTCATGAGGTACAGCCTCATAGGAGGTCTGTCAGCCATGGAGTATGCTCTAAAAGGGGACTATGTCGACTGGCCTCTTGCTCCATTGAGCGCCTCAGCCAGAAGGAGAACTCTGCCACATTCACCCATCACAATATGCTGATTTGTTCAAAGATATGGGCCAAGTGATCAGGCACTGGAGTCTTCAAAAACCATGAGCCAAAATAAACTTTTTCTCCATATAACTTGATTGTCTTGGGTATTTGTGACAGTGACAGAAATCTGACTTGACACTCTGCGAAAGAAGGCTGCAAAGAGTTCTGCATGAGAGCAAGGGAACAGAACATCTCTCATCCTTAAGACTCTCCAAAAATGGGCCCCAGGCTATTCTAAAAGACCCAAGCTACAGCCTAAAGCCAACAGCTTGGAATACAACATTGATGTAGGAGCCATCGAGCACATCACTAGGGAGTCTCAGGGAGACTTTTTCCTGCACAGGAGGTAGAATGTCTTGAGTGCCCCCCACCCCCACCCCGCTGGCCTCTAGAGCTGCTATCTATCCATGACAGGTACATGTCATTCTCTTTGCTACCCACAACAATCATGGTAAATAGACATAATTGTCATCTTATTAGAATCAAGGTAAAGGAGCCAAACTAAATACAAGGCAATGATTTATAAGAGACATGATCAGGATTGGAAGCCACATCTAAACCCAAAGCCCATGTTCTCTTCTCCCACACCATCACTCAGTGTAAAATGATATTGCTTCAGTGGAAACTATTTCACTCTTTTGATTGTGTTGCTTTAATCACCATTCAAATCAAGAATTAGTGCTCCTTTGCCATGACCATATAAAGTAATTTAGTTTACATGAGGAGGGGTGCAAGGGGAGAAGGGAAAAATTATGGAAATGTGTTATGCATTAGACTGTACTTCTTGCCATTTGGCTCACTTTCTTTCCCAAGATGGAGAGAGTACGCAAGAAGGTACATATGGTCAAACATCACTAACATCTCTTCATCTTTCAAGGTTTATTTTAGGGATGCAGATTACAATGGTTAGATAAGTGGTTATCTGCCTATGGTCGATTTCCTCCTGCCTCGTGGATGGGTATGCAGCCTCACCATGCCATCTGGGGCCCGTTGGCCCTGGAATAGCCAGAGACTCTCCCTCTTCAGCATGCTAATGTGCCTGTACCTCAGGTATCTCACTCACAGCTGGGTGTGCACAACAGTGTGGTAGAACTCAAAGAACCAGAAGGAGCGACAGAACACTGGTTCTGACTGTTATATGACCTCCAGCCCCACTCTTCCATCTGGAAAGGATAAAGTGTGGTCTGGCTGCTGCCTGGCAGAGTTATCATCCAGAGGGCTCATGCTGGCAACACTGGGAATTCAGACCAGTTGTCACCAGCCAGGTTCTCTACCCTGGGCTTTTTCTCCCCCTGACAGGGAGCACTAAATCTAAACTATATCTCAGCTACCTGTAGCAGCTAGGCCCTCTACTGAAACATGACAGGACAAAACACAAACCAGACAATTTCTTTTTCTGAATAATAATTAAAGTCCCAGAAGCATAGGACATGACTCCCACCTAAGCATTACTGCCAGCAAGAATTTAGACACCCATAAACTTTGAAAACTCAAAACTTGAGGCTGCAATTAGGGACCATCTGAGCATTTCTCAGCAACCTTAAAACAAATAATGCCTTACATTCGTTTTCGATCACTCAAACCACATTTCTGCTCACAAATTATGCTTTTCTTGATAGCTTCCCCATGAAGACTGGCCCCATTCCTGAGGCTGAAATGAGAATCAGAAAATCATTATGCCCACCCCAAGCCTGCACTTTTATCAAAAATATCTCTTCCTCCTGACTTCCCAAGATGTACTAACAATGCCACTGCTTCTCCAGTACCTCAGTCATAGTGCTCGGGTGGAGGGCAACCACGGGCCAAGGACCAACCACCTGTGCAATCAGTGATTTGGAATTTCTGTAGGAATCTCATATGGATCTGATGGAAAAGGTGAGAACAGTGCTGAGTTAGGAACCTATCTGACTACAGACTGTAGGTAGAAGGAAAGGTAAAATATGGAGAAAAGCAGAAATGGGAAGATCCAAGGAAATAGCTGGCTGGAGTTAGAGGAAAAAGAAGAGTCATTTTAAAACTCAGAGATAAGAAACCAGGCAACCCAGGGCCATGAAAACCACAGCAGACAGCCATTTCAAGTGGAGGAGATACCCTACAGTTCCAAATGCTGTAGGGATTAAGAATAAGTCTCAAACTAGATCACCGATTTGGTGATTGGAAGGTCACTAGAGACCTGTGGAAGGCTGGGATCTGATGGGATAAGGGCGAATTCCAGAGACTGTCCAGGAGGAGAAAACAAAAGCAGGGTGTACCCACAAACATCAGTCTCCCACACTGCTTGCACAATTACTACTAGCCACTTCTAGCTAGACATGTTAGACTGTACACATAGTCATTCCCACTCTTAGTGAAGTCAATCTAAAATTATAGTCAAAATTCTTATAAACACATAGAAGAAAATGGTAAGGGAAACAAAGAACATATCAACAACATTTTGCATAATAAATGCATAATGTGTGGTAGAACCTGGCTTAATAAAGAAGGAACACAGAAACCCAGCTGCCTACAAAGACAGATGCCAGTGAGAAACAAGCTGGTCCTCACTGAAGGACCCACGAGCCCTCAGAGACAGGGTCTGCCCACCACAAATGTGCTTTGTTAAGTGTAGGGGTTGATGTGAGACCCTGAGAGGGGCACTCAGATCCATTCCCTGGCACAGGCAGCTGCCCCTCACTAACTTCAGCAGCAGACAATAGGTTTATTCTGCACAGAGGTTTGACCAGATGCACAAAAGAGGAGGGAGCAGAGTACTGCACAGGCACCACTGGAATGAGTGAAAGCCTGTAGTGTAAGAATGGACCCTCCAACATCATGCCCTCAGTGAAAGGGCTGAGCCGTTACTCTAAAAACAGCTCAAAAGAAAAGTATCTATGTCCTTTCTCCCTCCACCAAAAAAAAAAAAAAAAAAAAAAAAAACTTCTAAAATGAGAACCAAAAATCACAGGCTCTGAATATAAAGTTTCCAATTCCAAGTCCCGCTCCTATGCTGAAATGCATAGTCAAGGCCTCAGAGGAATCTGAAAAAAGGCTACAAACTTGAATGTTACAGATCAAATCATACAAAAGAAATTCTAAAAACTTATGAGGTAACAGAGACAATGCAGAGAACATTAAAAAGACTTTTTAAATGATAATAAAGTTAGAAATGATATTTTCTTAATAAAACAAGAACACAAAACTATTAAAGGGAGCATTCAGGGACAGAACAAAGTAAAAGAGTACTTAGATATTTAAAATTTTTAAAAAAAAAGCAACCAAAGGATCCAAAACAAATGATTTAAGAGAGTTAAGAAAATTTCCAGAGGAGCTGAACAATATGACAAAGAAAGAAACAGCAAAAATAGAATATAAATCTAAAAGTTGCAACACTTAAATGAAAGGAATTAAGGAAAGATGGTAACAAGAAAACAAGTGGGAGATAATGCCAAAGAAATAACTCAAGAAAGTTTGCCAAAAGTAAAGAGCATGAGTTCTCAGGTTAAAAAGTACCAGCTCAATAAATCATGACATTTAGAAATACCAGGGGATGAAAAGAACTTTTGAAATCTAGACAAAAAGAGAGTATAGAGCTAAAACTAAGAATCAGGCTTCTGAATGGCAGTGGATTTATTGAGAGCAACACTAAGAACTGTAAGATGATAAATGAAGGCTTTCAAAAATAGGTGAACATTACTATGTCTAGGTCATGAGAATCTGTGGCGAAAAAGCAAGGGATAAAGAACTGCATTTTTAAATTAAAATCTTTTACTCCTACTTGACTTTTCTAGACTGCATTTATTTTGAAGCAAAAATCTTAAATTTTAAGATTATAAAACATAAACAAATCCCAAAATGTGTGATCACCGAAGGACAGAATTTACATTTCCAGACTTCCTGGTCTCTGGCCCACTAGAGCGACCAGCTTCAGTTAGGCCTTCTTAAGAATTCACTAAAGAGTTCCACTTTCTCAACTAGTTACTCTGGAAGAGGAAGGAGAGGCAGCCAACAGATCTAGTCAATCCTTGGAATTTTTCAGATTAAAAAATCCATTGTGGGGGCCAGGGAGATGGCTCAGCAGAATAAGTGCTTGCCTAGCAAGTGCAAGGGCCTGAGTTCAATCCCCGGTTCTGGAAAGAAAAAAAAAATCCATTATGTTAGCATGCAGAGTATTTATTTTGAACTGGAAGGGATATTACACCAAGTCCTACTCCTAGGAATAGCTGCCCAAGGTCCTTCAGCTGCAGGTTCTCCCAACTGCAGCTGTCACCTGCTCCCCTTGCTGGTCCACCCAGAGCTTTTTGCTGTATCCCATAATTCCTCCAGTAGGACAGCAAGGACAGATGGATGAGGTGCCACCAAATCTGGGGATCCAGGACCAGCAGTTGGACACATTCTCTCCAACAGGCACCAATGCAAAGCTAAACAGGGACAGACATTAGCCCATGCATGTACACTGATCCCCAGGAAATAGACTTCTCCCTTAAACTACTTTCTTCATTAAAGAGCTCCTGTTTTCCCAAACAGATGACTATAGGAGCAGGAGTGAGCTAGTGACAGTGATGGGTAACCGCCTTATCACCCAGTCACCCTGCAGATCAGGAAGGCCTCCAGACCCGCGCCCCAGCCCTACAGTGCAGCCTACAACTGCCTGCTGCACAGAATCTCCAGGTGAAAAGGTCTGTAAGACTATGAAAGTTCCATGGTGCCACAAAGACAGAGGAACCTGACTCCAGCTCCTCAGCCTAGTTCACTTCCCTCTTGGGTGCACAACCCAGTGGTTAGAGGCAGAAACCACCACCCCCAAATCCAACTGTTCAAAGGAGATTTGCTAACAGTACCAAGTAAGTAAGTACCAAAATGAGAAGCTGCAACCCCCTACCCACGCTCAGCCTCAGGCCCAGGCTCTGGAAGAGCGTGCTTTAAGGTACTGGGGCAGATGAGTCCTCCTGACAAAGCATCTCTGGACAACAGTTTACCAGAACTCTTTGTTCTCAGTGGGAGCCAGTGTTTGGCATCATTGTTTTGTTTAGCAAAGAAGGGAGCTGGCACTTTGTCACAACAACTCAGACTCTCGCCCTGACCACAAACTACATGCTACATATTTACAAGCATTTACCCACTGCAGGACATATGCCCTACAAAAATGGGGGTGGGGTGGCAGCTTTCTCTCCATCTTATATACTGAAAATAGCAGATGTAGAAAATGCACTAGATCTAGTACTATGAATAATCACTATGAAAACAACAATATGCAATGTATTGATTATTAAAACTGTCCTAATAATCAGCTTTGAAACTGTCTCATTGCTATTCGTTTCTCAATAAAATTAATTTAAAAAAAAGAAAATGTGCTAGATGAACTCTTGTGGAAGATTATTTCATTGAAGTTGTATAGTTTTCTGGATCTTATATACAGTAGGGAAATGGTTAGGCAGGAGACTAGAACTTGCAACTTCATGGGCTCCACCCCATCTATCTCTGTCTCTCTCTGTCTCCTTCTGTCTCTCTCTCTCTCTGTCTCCATATGTCTATCTCTCTGTGTCTGTCTCTGTCTGTCTGTCTGTCTGTCTGTCTCTCTCTCTCTCTCTCTCTCTCTCTCTCTCTCTCTCATACACACACACACACACACACACACACACACACACACACACACACACAGCATCAGTATCAGCCATCTGGAATTCCCCTGCCTAATTGCTTCATTTCATGGATTGTGTTGAATCCCATTGACTTAAACTAATGTTGCAAAGTGAAAAACCCCACTTTGAAGGTGCTGCCCATTGTAGTTTTCTTTGGGAAGAAATGTGTTTTGGTGGCTCTAGCAGCAAAAGCCTAGGTTATAGAGTAGGACAAAAAGAGCTCTGGCTCTTCCCCTCCCCTCCCAATGTACACCCCTACCTGTCAGGCCTCCTGCTCCCACAACAGGAGGCAGAGGAAAGTGGATAAGCTGTATACATGTGGTCCCTCAGGAGGACTGCATGAAGCATAGCCCCCAATCCCGGAAAAGCTGCCAAGACAAACAGCTTTTCCCACCACAGGGTCACTGGATTTCCATCCCTCTCCACTCCACCTCCTGGTATTGGCCCAAATGGCAAGTTGGAAGGTGGGATGGTGTCTTGGACAGAAGAAGATGGAGAGTAGGTGAATGGGCTTCACAGCCAGTGAATGGGACAAGCCACGAGCATCCCCAGCTCTAAGAAATGCTTAAGCAAGCAGGTCTAAGCAGCATCAGAATCACCTGGAAGACATGTTAAAATTGCAGTACTGAGCTCTATGCAAGATTCTGATAACTAGCAATAGAATGAGGTCTAAGATTTGTATTTCTAACAAGGGCTCAAAGATGTTAAGCTTATGAGTTAGGAAAGCTACATGAGCACCAGTGGTTAAGTTTAAAGGTGGGGGTAGGTTAGTATTTTAACATGTCACAGTGGCTGGTCAACTCCATATCCATTCCAGTACTGACAGTCTAAATCCAAATGTTCACTTTTCCTTCCTCTGCCTTTGAAATCTGATATGGGCCTTTCCCTGGCGTGATTCCGTCCTGCGTGTCTGTTCTGTGGAGCAGTAGTCATTCACTTCCGTCCGCGTTCTCTCCCACCTAAGTGCGCGCCGCCACTCCATGGAAGATTCAATGGATATGGACATGAGCCCCCTGAGGCCCCAGAATTATCTCTTCGGTTGTGAACTAAAGGCCGACAAAGATTACCACTTTAAGGTGGATAACAATGAAAATGAGCACCAGTTGTCATTAAGAACAGTCAGTTTAGGGGCTGGTGCAAAGGATGAATTGCACATTGTTGAGGCAGAGGCTATG
>NW_004524627.1:5922613-5960447 GCF_000260255.1 Octodon degus | reverse complement strand
AAGAAACAGGAAAAGAGTCCTAAAACACCGAAAGGACCTAGTTCTGTAGAAGACATTAAAGCAAAAATGCAAGCAAGTATAGAAAAAGTGCATTGAACAGTCCTGGGCACTACTGATAAATTAAGCCCAAAGATGGGGAGAAATGAAAAGGAGAGACAAATAATAGTCCATACTGAGTATCATCAACAATCCAGACTGAAGTCTTCTATTTTAAACTCAATCCCCTTTCCAGATTTGCCACTCACCCTCTTCCAGGCTGGAAGGCATCTTTTTCTTAAAGCACTTTTTTTTTCCTTTAACTGCTGTGATTTAGTGAACCGTACATATTGCTATTATTTGTGCATATGGCTCATCTCATTTTAATTATCTCTACTTCTAGCTACTCAATAAATTTTTTGAATAAAAAAAAAAAGAAATCTGATATGGAAGCCCAAGCCACAGGAAGAATACTACCCTACACTTCAGATGGTGAAGATGCCCTTGCCTGCTCGTATCTCCCAACACCTCACCTACGTCCACCCACCATGCTGGCCCTACAGTCCAGACTACACTCAAGAACACTATCTTGGTCATGAATTTGTTTAAATTATAAGACAACCCCAGACAAGGACCTGACTTACCTCAAGCACAGTGGCCAGCAGGCCTTCATGCTGTTGCATTTGAAAAACAGCTAAAATAAAAATAGACATAGGACAGGTGCTGGTCCCTGAGCAAGATCCCCCTGAAGAAACTGAGTCCAGACCATGGAGCACTGGTGGCCAAAGACACATCTTTGCTCTCCTCCTTTTATTGTCCTCCTAGTGTGGCCCACTTAAGCTCAGAGAATTTACTTCAGGCACAGTTTGCGTTTTACTTGCCTATTCTTCAAGTCAAACCATGGTGCATCTTCTCCAGGAAGCTTCCAGCTAGTTCTGGCTTTGGCCTTTCTGATCCTCCCTATTGAACTTGGCTCAGCATAGCCTGCACATTACTCACCTGTGAGTGTGCTCCATCCACCCTCCTCCCTTCTGTAAGCTCAAGCAAACCTTTCCATTTCTGTTCAGTCAATATCAATGCCTAAGCCGTCAAAGGGCTCAGTTACACATCTATCCATAGAGCAAATGATGGATAAGATATAAACATCTGTCACTGCCCTAAAGTTCACAGCCCCATTCATGGGACCTGAATTCTTTGCATTAATATCTGCTGTAGAGTTAATAATAACAACAGCTCCTCAGGCCCTGCATGGCACTAGTCTATGCACTTTTACATATACAGTCTCCCAAATCCTCTCTAAACCCTACAAGGAAGGTGCTTCGATTATAACTGGTTTCTAGAGGAGACAGGCAAGAAGGCTCAAGTCATTTGCCCAAGTTCCAACTAATCAACAGCACAGGTCAGTTTTCATCTTAAAATGCCACATTCCCAAAACACAAATGATATCAAAGGTTAAATGAGTGGCATATGCAGAAAGGGAGCCCCATGTTTGGGGATGCCCTGAACACCCTGTGCCCAGCTGCTCTTAAGTGCCTGGGGCCAAAGAAGTGTCCAAGTCACCTCTCACATGACCTTTTTCACTTCCATACCAGTTCTGGTATAAAAGGATTCAGGGAGAACAGGAGCCCTCTATTTATCCAAGGCCTCTAAGAAAGAAAAAGAGAAGCCCAAACCCCTCATCCCAAACATCATCACTTTCTCTGTAGGCCCAAGTGTACCCAGCTGCACATAGTACCATACTCAGGGAATTAAAGTTCTCCTGGCTTTTTTCATTATAGCTCACCCTCCTTATCCAGCCAACTTCCTCACTTGGATTTTCTTTGCTTCTTCTTTTCAGCCCTTCCAGAGTTTGTACTAGCAGCAGCGAGGCTCAAAGACACAGACACCCTGGCAGCCTGCATGGACTTGGGCCTTTGGTGAGACCCGAGTCCAGTCCAAGCCCAGGAGCACACCTTCCCTATCCACTAGCCAGGCAGTACTGGGCTTCACCACCAAGTCAGGGGAGTCCGAGGGAGGGGAGGGAGCACATATGGCTCTCCATTCACAGGAAACACCAAGTAGGAATGAAGGATTTTCAGAGGTGAGACTGGTCTTGGCCGGAGATGGGTTTGGCTCAAGCTAAGAACTGAAAACATGAATGGGAGTTAGCATCAGTCCCATGCCAAGGCTGGCCTGGTCTCAATTTTTCTAGGGTTCTTGCTCTCTGCCCAGCTCAGCTGGCCTATACTCAGGGTGGCCACGAGTGTCAGCCTCACACTAAATATCTTTGTTCCTCCCTTCTCCTCGCAGCTTGCCTGCACTCTCACTTGTGAAGAGGCTGGACAGAGTCTCCTCAGAGGCTCCCCAGGCCTGGCAAGCAAGCAGTGCTGGAGACACAAGGACTGGGCTATGGAAATGCAGAGGCGCCAGCTCTCCCATCTTGTCCTGCAGGAAAGCCACCGACCAAACAGAAATGAAGTAGAACATTTCCCTGAGACTGCGGGGTCTCTGACCTCTGGACCCCGAGGATTCCAGCAGAGACAGGTGCCAGGCCCACTTCCTGGGGCCCTTCCCCAACTTCCAATGCTTGTGGGCACATGATTTCTACAATACTGACCAATGTCCTGGCTTCAGAACTGAGAAGTTGTCTTCTTTCCAATATTTTTTATTAGCACATATTGGTTATACTGATTAATGCACTTCATTTCAGCAGCTTTGTACACGTGCACAACATACTTGAGTCACTTCCTTTACTGGCCCCCTACCCTGTCCTCTCCCATAGGTTCACATTTGGGGGGTCCTATGTATAATGTACTTTGATCCTACTTATTACCTGTATGTATACCCCCACTTTCTGTCTTTTAAAGGCCCACGGTACCCTCTATAAGAAGTGCTCTTCCTATAGACAAGCCAAATCCTAAGGCCAGGGTCCTGGCTGCCTCAGAGAACAGCACACGAGCCCCCCCCCCCAACCCCCAACATGAGCATTCACTATGGACAGGACCAGCCCACTTGCTTCCCTGAGTTTCCTCCTGACAGCTGGGGAGACGGCTCAGTGGCATAAGCACCCAAGTGGCAAGCTCAAAGTCCTGAGTTCGATCCCCATTATCAAAATAATAAAATAATAAAATAAAAATATACATAAAAAAGACCAAAAAAAAGCGCCGGCCAGAGTTTCCTTCTGCCACCTTCCCAGGACCTTGCAAGATACTTTGGACATACTCCTCCTCCGGTTGCTCACCAAGCCTTCCACACAGGTTCTCCAGCAAGCTGTCCCTGCTACAAAATTAGAAACATCGAGTTCCAGGACCTGAGGTGGGTGCCAGCATTCTTTCTCTCTGGAAGAGAGGGCTCCTGGAAAACAGATGTCTCCTTTCACACGATGACAGCTGCAGCTCAGAGAAGTCATGCAGGACACACAGCATTCAAGCTGCTGGTTACTATCCAAAGGCTGTGATGCCAAGAGGGTAAGTGGGAGGGCATTTGTCAATTGTCACCTGCTGTACAAAGACCTGTGCAGGTTTGTAGCTTTTGTGAGCAGACATAGACATGGAGACATTGTACAATTAATTAATTAATAACCATGCTGCCAATATGTCACAAATGGAGGTTTTCAGATACAGGGGCTAATTATGAAGCCACCTCACCATCAGCCGACTGAGAAAGACGCAGGAGTGAAATCTAGGATCCTTTCCAATTGGGCTGACTGCTCTCAGAGATCAATCCTACCCTGCTCCAGATTCCCCAGGTAGCTCACAGTCAAATGATCAGTTTTAAGGGTTTGAGAGTTTAAAAGGAGCCCCGGAGGCATGTCAGCAGGCTACCTTCGCGCTCCTTCTCCCCTGGCCCTTCAGGACCTGCATCCTGGGCCCTCTGGAGTCCCGGCTGGCTGCCCTTCCAGCCTGCCTCTCAAGCTCCCTGCTAAGCCACCATAGATGTCTCTTTCTTTGTGGCTGGGGGTGTGGTTCCATTCACAACACACTTCTGTGAGGACAGAAATTAGGTCTGTAGAACCTTCCAGTCTTCAGCATCCCAATATCACAGACACTGGTCGAATTCTGAGTAGCTGCTTGCCTTCCAGCCATTACCAGAGCCAGATACCAGCAGGGGCGACCCAGCCCTTAGGCTGCCACCCCACACCTGGGTTTCCTCTACCACAATGAGTCGCTCCACAGACTATATACTCTTTGCAGTGCAAACCCCTTCTGAGAGCCAGGCAGGCACCACCCCTCCATTTGATCTTCCCAACAGCCTAATTACATGGGTACTGCTACCACTAGCTTTTGATTCAAGGGGCTGTGAGCACATTGCTAGCTGGTAAGTGACAGGGGCAAGATTCAAGCTAAGTTAACTTGGGGCTCTACAGTATGCTGAAGGGTGTTCCCAGAAAAGATGGAATCTGCCAGAATCTGGAAAGGGACCTTGCTTGGAAATAGCACCTTTTGCCAATGTAGTCAGTTATACTAAAACAGAGTCACACTAGATGCAGAAAGATGATCCTAAACCTAGTGTCCTTACAAGGAAAGGAGAGACTCGGAAGTACAGAGAAATGGGGAAGAAGAATCTGAAAATGGGATCCAATGCTGGAATTCCAAGATGAGGAACACCAACTGTGGGAGCCACCAGCAGCCAGGAGAGAGGCACGGAGTAGATGCTCCCTCCAAGGCTGCTACCAACCCCCCAACTCTGTACTTCAGCCCTGGAACTGTGAGAACACAAATTCCCACAGCTCAGTCCCTCGGTCTCTGGTCATCCTGCACAGCAACACTAGGAAACAGAAGGACAAGCCCACACTCAGCACAGCTGCCCTCACCTCTCGACAGGCACAGTGGACCATCATCTCTAAGCAAGACGAAGGGCTGGCCAGCGCCCTCGCTCCTCACGTGGCCTCGCCTGCTGCTGGGCTGCAGTCCAGCTTTGCGGCATGACTTTGGGTGTCACTTGATCACTTCACCAAAAAAAGAGAGCTCATAGTATTCCCCAAACTTCACAGGGTCATACAAAAATAAACTCATGTAGGGGAAAGCATTTTGAAAATGTCAACCTCTTCCTCTTACTTTGAAATGTGGACTCTGGATATTTTTTATTCTATACAATGTGAACATATTTATAGTAATATATAAAATATAATGTGCAATAATGCATATAATGTATAATAGTGTGAACACATCTTTTTAAAACTAATTGCAGATTTTAAAATAAATTATGTATATATAGGTTTATGTAAAAATAAACCTTCTTATATTACAACCTACAATCATGCCTATAACCTATAGGTTATTCCTATAACCTATAATCATTCCTTATTTTCTGTTCCATTTTTAAGTACCACTCTGCACTAGGAGAGACAAAGACATATACCCCAAGTTTTGTGCTCTGAGGAGGCCACACTTACTCCCACGTTAGAAATTTCAATTCATTTCCCTGTGGCCTTTGGAGACAACTCTCTGTGGCTGTCTATGATCTCATCCTCATCCTGCTCCTAAAGAGTGAAGGCTCTGGGCCACTGCACAGGCAAGAGGGCAGCTCTGCCCAGAGTTTGGCTCTGTACCCTATGACCTTTAGCAGCACACACTCCCATTCTGTGCCCACCCCTCCCACTGGCATGAAGAAAAAGATCTTTATCTATTCACCTTCAATCACAGCTTTGCTTCTTCATTTGGCAACAAGAAACACTTCTTTTCCCTGATGATGACAGCAATTGCCAGGCCGGGATCACCCATCCCTCCTCCTCCTCTACACTCCCTCCTGCAGTAGACTCCCTTTCAGAACAGGAGCTGCGTGACCAGCAGGCCTTTCGCAGGGCTCCACCAAGGCTTCTCCCTCAGACAGACCTGGTGACAAGGTAGGAGGTCCAGAGAAACCACTCAAACAACACTAAGTGGCAGATTACTTCTCCAGCCAGTCTCAAGACCCAGAAAGACAGCCAGCCCACTGGAGGGACCCAAAGGGCAGACTGAAGCTACCTGCCAAGCATGGGAAAACCTCACAGCTCAATACTAATTTCTGTGGGAAAAATTTTTTTTAATTTCTCCATTTTTCTTGTATTTATCGATTAGTTCATCCAACCCATAGGGTTGATTAGAGCCTGCTCCACTGCTCGGACTGGCAGCTCAGATCAAACCACTGCTGTACACAAAGTGTACCAGCTGAGGGACATGGGGACATTGTTGTCCCAGCTCCATTGTCTTTACCATCTGCTTGGAATCAAACTGTAGTGAGGCCATAGTGCAGAGTGATGTGAAACCATTGGAAAAGTCCAAGAAGGTTCTAGTCCATGAACCCAAGCACAGAAGCAGGGCCCGAGAGGAGAAGGGGCTGCAGCTCTGACTTGGCCCAGCAGCTCTCCTGCCAGCCACACTGCGGGGAGAGGAGTTGTGTGAGTGCACGGGAGGGTTCTTTCCCCACGGGCTGTACAGCATCAGGGCAAAGGAGCCACACTGAATGCCCCTCCCAGGAAAATGGTGCTCAGGCCCCAACACAGAGACAGCCTATGGCTCCACACTAGCAGATGTTGGCAGAGACCCTCCTCTTCCTGCATGGAACCCGTGGTGCACAGGTGGGGAACTCCAGCAAGCAAGTGCAGGTTAGCACACTAACGTGGTCTGCATAGACAATCATCGCACCTTCTCTGTCTGCCAGGCCAAAGACCATCTGAGAGGGCTTGGAGCCAAAGTCTCCCTCCACAGATGAGTAAACTGAGGCCCAAAAAGAATTTGAAGACTCCCGCCACTCAACCACCCGCGGCTAAGGGGCGCCAGGACCAGGACCCTGCCTCCCATGGGTGCCATGTTCCTCCTTCCCACTCACATTTTCCTCTCGTTTCTCTCACCACAAGCCCCTCGGTTTCCAGCCTGTGGGATTTGTCTCCTCAGATGAAGGCAATCCTCCCACCTTCTGAATGCCAGAACCCAGTGCCAAAATTCAAGAAAGCTAAGCCCCACTCCAGGCTAAGAAGCACAATCCCAGCTCATTATCAGATAAATCACTTCCTGGAAGAAACGCAGCTACAGCCGAAGAGGAAAGCCAGGCTCAGTCCTCTACCCCCATCAGCCCTCTGTGTCCCCTGAACTTTCTCAGGACCTCTGATGATCCCAAACAGCAGCACTGTGGTGGGGACAGCAGCACCAGCTGCTGGGGGGAATGCCCTGACCTCCAGGCTAGCTTGGAAGGTAGTATACTGTGCTGGAATTTGGGGTGTGGGTTCCCCTGGGAACTCCAAGCTGTGGGCTTCTGGGAAGGAACAGACAGCTTCCATCCAGCAACCCAAACTTTCCTCCCCAGAGCAGCTGGAGGGCAAGGAAGAAAGAAAGTACAGTATTTTCAGCTGCTCGAGCCACAGCCCTGGTACCATCCTGCTTCCAAAGAGCATTGAGAAAGCAGGGACAGAACAGGAACAAGTAGCAAAGGAAAGGGAAAGTGCCCCTTGCTCCCCCAGGCCTGCTTGTTCGCAGTCAGGCTGGGCGCAGCATTCCGAACAGGGAGATCTGCCAGGAGATACATTAAGTCTGTAAGAGAAGAAGGCTCCAGGCAAAGAGCTGTCAATCACAAGGGAAATCAGTGCTGGGATCAGGGATCTTTCTGCCCCTTCCCAGGGAAGGCAGCCCATGCTCAGCTTTCGCACCACCTCCCCCTGCATACACACACAGTTAGACAAAATCCCCATGAAAACTGATCCCCCAGCGGCACTAGACGCTCCTGCATGTGAGCAAAGGGGCAGAAGGTGAAGGAGGCCCCATCCAAGCCCGACTGCGGTTCCCATGCGCTGGGCCTCCCCGCTGCCACCTGATGACTGCTCCAAGGCCACCACCCACACAGATGGGCTCCTGCTCTTCCCCTGCAAGACACAAGACAGAAGCCTTTACCGTGTACAGAGAGCTGCAGGTGAGGTCAGGGTCTAGAAGGAAACTTGGGAGGGCGGGACCCCACACTGCCAGTGATCTGCTGAGCTGGGGACCCTCAGTTAATCACACGAGAAGGAAGCTTCGTCCACCAACATGGCCACCTCTGGGAGAGGCCACTGGCAGAGATGTAAGGCAGGTCCTTTAAGAATCTTCGCGCATCACAGAATTGGAAGGGCTACAAATAACCACAAGGCCTTACTTTCTGACTTCGTGCCAAAGGTAGGTCTCCCAGATAGCGCAGACAAGAGCCCATCCTACAGCCCATCTGCCTTTGAGTGATTTGTGTGTGTGGCCTCACTCCCTGACAAGGTGCCCCAAGCAGTTTCCTGTCTTCACCAAACCAAGTTCAGGAGCTGTGCAGAACAAGGCTCCCTTTGCTGGACAAGGCAGCCTCAGTTGGCTCAGCCCCGGCCCCCACCCCTGCTGTTCACAGTCCTAGGAGGCAGACACTCCAGCTGCCACCACCACGCACTAAAGGCAGTCTGAACGCTCATTTGGCAGGTTGACATCAGTTTAGAGGTAGGACACAGAGCTCTGGGTATTTGCCACTGAAGGTGACATGACATGCCACATCTGCCATGGGGTTGCTGTCCCCTGTTTGGGAGCAAAGTGCACTCAAGGTTTCAAGCTGACATTTCCCAAGTGCCTTCTCCCACACAGTGCTTCAGGTCTCATTTTTCCACTAGCATCAGCAACCCCTGTCAGCCCAGAGATGTCTAGGATCAGCTAGCTCAGCTTGCATTTTAATAACCTGGAAAATTCTTTTTAGGCTCCTGAAACATTACCATGACCATCCCATTCAGTGCTGGGACATCTGCAACATGTTTGTCTTTTTATTTTCCTTTTTTTAAGGAAACCATGGCTTATGTGATAAATTCTAAAACAGCTATGTGGGGTGTACTGACTGCCCCTACCTGGAGAGGAGAGCTGCTGTAGGATGCCATGCTGAGCCACATCTTGATGCCAAGATGGCACTTTGTGACCAGCTACAACAGGGTGAGCCACATGTCACCTGTGAACTGTGCAGGTTTGGAGTTCCAGGACACTAATAACCCCACGTCTCCACATCAGCTTGGTGAACATATATTGAACTGGTGATGTAAGAGATTCTGTCAATGTTTCTATTTGGAGATGAGAAACCTGGGCTCAGAGGACTGCAGCTGACTACTCCATGGTTCAATTTTGAGTTTGAGAAGCAATACTACCTTCCAAAGAGGTTCCATCAGCCCATGCAGGAGAAGAGGTGCAAAGATTCCACTCTTCCCTGGGCATAAGGTCATCCCAGAGAGGAGCATGAAGCCTGGGACATGTTCTGGAGGGGAATCCCACAGGTGGGACCCTCCCACTGGTAGGGGTTGAGGTCAAGACACCCAGAAGCCCCCCCCCCAAGGCCTGGTCAGAGAAGGGGACTCTCCAGGGAGTGCAGTACATGGCCCTTTGCAGTGGCCCTACAGCCCCCAGCTCCACCCTATCCCAACTCTTCCATAAGTGCAGCCCCTGGCTTCCCTCTGCTAGAACCTCCTCAGCCACAGCTTTTCTCCCACATGCCTCAGAGGATGCCAAGGGCTCCCAGCAGACATACCTGAGGAGAGGGAGGCGGCACCAAAGAAGCATCTGTATTGGGAAATCAAGCCACAGAATAAAACCATTCAGCTTCAGATCTAGGGAGAGCTGAAGAGACCACCTGTGAGGTCTGTGTAAAGATCCAGAGACTGACCAGCCCAAGTCACAGTTCCATGCAGGTGCTGGAATCAGATCCTAGGGTATCAGAATTTGTTATTTCTAACACATCATATTGTATCTCCTTGTGCAGAAATTTTTATTTTGGGGTTCTGACAGGTGGGCAAATTGAGCCAGTGAAACAATACAAAAGCTGTAGGTGGTAGAGCCAGCCCTGAGCTCAGGCTGCCTGGTAACATGAAGTGTGGTTTTTCCAACATGCTGTTGCAATCCTAGGGATAACACCCTGCCCTCAATAACAATTTCTTTAACTGCTAAAATCTGCTGAGAAAGTGACTCCAGCCCAGAGAATCAGGAGTGTTAAATGAATTTACCGTAAACACTAAAACTGAAACAAAATCAGCCTATCTGGCATTTGGAGGAATCAACAGAACACTAAGTATTCAGTAGAGCCCCCAAACTTATAAAGACAGGCTTCAGTTTGCACTAAGACTTTGCTGCAGAGAAATCCCTGATGGAAGCCTTCCTGCAACAGGGAAAGAGGGGCAGCAGGTCCTCAGAGCCCTCAGTGAAGCCCTGAGGGAACAGGGAAGCTCAGATCTCACCAGTCATGCTTGCTACCCACAGGGCCAGGCCAGCTGGAACAGGCAAATGCGTTAGTTGTGTCCACACATGCACAAGCCACATGTGATGGCCTCACAGCACAAACAGCACATGTGTCTACACTCACATGCAAACACCAGCATGCATATGTGCTCAGGGCCCACTGCATCACACAACTGCTCACGTGTTTCTATATTCACCCTCAGACTGCCACATCCAAGCAGAGAGACACAACACACAGAGACCACATACACACACCATCAATACGCTACCACCTCATCCCTTTCAGTAGCTACAGCCTCTCTGGCTTTCCTCCTCCAAAAAGCCCAATTCAGACACCCAAGCTGACCCAGGCCATCAGCCCCGACTAGCATTCCCAGCCCAGCCCTTGTGGGGCCAGCTCCTGAAGCTCCGTGCTTGCTGCCTGCCTGGACCACTAATAAGCTTGGAGAGAAGTCAAGAGAGTTTATGACAGCTGCTAATGATGGCTGCTTGTGGTAACGACCAGCTCTGTGGCCACCCGAGTATAAGTGATTACAGGCTCTGAACGCCTAGTGCAGAGGGTTCTGGGGGTGCTGACCACAGCAGATGGCTCTTCTTGGCTGCTGGCGGCCCTATTGACCTCATCAGGCTGCCTCCTTCAGGGAGGTGGCCGTGAGTCAGCCACCTCAGTTACATGACTTGCGTCTCCCCCAGATTCCTCAAAGGATACCCCATGATCTCTTCCCTGAGGCTTTCTGTGATACCTTCCCAGAAGAACTAACCCTTTTTCTATACCACCATCATCCCAGTTCTTTCTTTATTAAAGAAATTACACTGAATCATGAGGGCAGGACCCACATCCCAGTCAATCACCCTTCACAACTATTTCATAAGCACTGAGTACTGCTGAACCCGACCAGCAACCCACCCAGTTCCAGGGAACTGCATGATTAAGAGCCCAGTCCTAACATGTGATGAAAGTCACCTGAGCATCTTCCTTCTCCTCAAAGCCCTAAGTTCCTAAGGAGCAGCCCAGAGAGGCAGGGTACTCAGGTCTGCGAGGCAGAACAGGGGCCTGTAGAATACCCATGACTAACTTGAAGCTTTCCTCAGGCTAGCCTGGGAAAGGAACAACAAGGTCTCCTGGGCATCTATCTGCTCAGCCCAAGGCCACAGGAGGTGGGTGCCACTCTTCATTTTCCTGACCGCACCACAGGGCTTCTCGCTCCTAGTATAGCACGTAATCAGAAAAAAACCACTTCTTCTGTAGTAGAGGCCTACACACCAGCTACTTTCTTGGCCAACAAAGGTTTTACCTTCCTTGCAAAAGGCTTATGGTGGTTTCAGCCCCTGCAGGAAGGAGGATCCAAGCTTTTCACTGCAGCTACCCTGCTTAGCTCTGATGATAAAGACTTTCTTCCAAGGCCTTCGGAAAAAAACACTACAAATATTCCTATCTGCACAGATATGGGTGACAATCCAAAAGTCAGTGAATATGGCCAAAAGATTAAGCAGGGGCTATGTACTCAGAAGACACCCAACAAACTGTCCCCTGAACTCAATATACAAGTGTTCAGGTCCTCTGTGGATGCTTAGGTTGTCAAAAGAGAACACGTGTGCCTTACACACACACACACACACACACACACACAGATTTTCAAATGAAAATTTGGTCTGAAGAATAAAGACTACAACGAGAGTGCCCCATTTACTGGCAGCATCAGCACCCTGCAGGCTGCCAGAGCTCTTTGTACCTCTCTCCTGACACTGAGGCAGGAATTTCCTTAGGCTCAGAGCCACTCCCTAAAGCTGAATGGCTATGTGGTCACAGACACTGCTGTGAATTCATTTTCAAAGGACTCACTGAGAAGAGAACACCTCTGAGAAGTCCTACAGGAAGTGCCCCACAGAGCGGCTGAGGGGAAGACCAGAAAGGACAAGGGAGAGCAACCCCTTTAATCCTGCCTGAATGAGCATCTTAGAGGGAAGATGGCTTCTCATTTTCGTCCCTGCCAATCTAATGTTTCAGCATCTTTACAACTTGCATCCATCCTTCCAGAATTTGTAAATGATTTCCGTTAATTCCTGCCTTGTAGAATATACTCCTTTTGTCCCTCCAACAGCTGCAAGCCAGGGAGCATGTACAGCGTTACCTGCACACCAACCCTGAAAGCCAGAAAGAACCCTGCTGCCCATGCCCAAGACCCCTCTGTAGCACTGGTTCAGGCACCTTATACTCCCAAGAGCCAGATGTGAGTGCAGCCAGCAGCCTATGAACACATCACCAAAACCTCCCTTACCACCACAGATGCCACCTCTGCCCTACTGGGGTCAGGATAAAGATGGGATCCATGTCAGAGGCACAGCCACAGAAACCTTTCAACTCAGGCCTGCAGTAAGGACCCCCAAGTGAGCAAGAGCCTGAAACTCCAGCACCCAGATTGCTGGAGAGCAAGCAGCTCATAACCCTCAAGTCTCTCATGGAAATGCACCACGCTCAGCACAAGGCCTTCCTCTGGAACAGCTGTAGAGCTCTATTCCCCTCTGTCCCATGTGCACCTGTTCCCCCAAAGCATGGCGAGGCACCCACATCTGCAACACAGAGCTCCCTCTGCCCTCTCCTGTCCTGCACAGACCTCTTGAAACCACCAACAGGCCCAGCAGCAGACCCTGTGGAAACATCTCTAGGGCTCTTCTGCCACAACTGTTCAAACTCCGCAGAACCCAGAAGGGGATCTCTTTCCCTATCTCCATGCCTCTGCCCCAGCTCCTGAGGCACTCACCTCAACCAGCGCTCCCTAGTTGGATTCAACCAATGTCTATTTTCAAAGAAATCTAAGTTGGCTACTTGGGTCTACTTCCTTTGGAACTGCCACCAGCAGTTGGCGCGATGCTGAGGGATGCTGTCCAAGGCTCGCCTCTCTGAACCAGGAAGTTACCTGGTGCCAGCACTAAAGTGGCTCTCAGATCCAGGAAAGCTCAGGCTTCTGCAGACACCAGAGGTGTCAGTCCACGCAGCTGGCCTGGCTGCAGTGCCAGGTCCTGTCGGGCATGTCAGGAGTGACAGTGCTAGTGACAAGCAGGGCGTCTTACATGGCAAAGCCGTAGTTCAAATATTTATTGTATGTGTCTGGCTTTCACACGGAATCTGCAACCTGCCAGTTACCAGTGTTTACCTTGGTAGAAATGCACGGGAAATCTTAGTCTGAACAGGCCCAGAGTTTATTTTACTGCCAGATAAACAACTTTCTTTGATAAATCATCCGTGTGACAGTGTTCCTGAAAGACTAAACAAAGATTTCAAGCCCAATCTATAGGCCTTTGAGAAGCCTTCCAAAGCTAATGCACGTTTAATTGGCTGTTCTAAGCAGGTTGGGGCAGGGCAAGGGTCTGACATTTCTTTGGCCATTTGTTCTCTTTAAAAAAAAATACAGATTGGAGCTTCAGGCTCATTTCTGCAAAACTGGGTGAAACCTATCAATATTTAAATGGTCCTTTGCCTCTGAATATAACCCCCCCCTTTTTTTTAGTTAAAGGGAGTGAATATCACAAGGCAGCTGTTGGAAATTAAAGGAAATCTGCCTGGAGGTACTGCTTGAGAAAAGGGGGAGGGGGAGCAACACAAAGGGCCTCAAAAGCTCTTGAAACAGACACCAATAAGTTATGAGTAGACTATATTAGGTATGAGATTTCTCAAAAGCACAGAGGACAGCCTCAGTGGGTGTGCCCCCAAAGCTGGGGAGATTCGGCCCTAATCATCTTAGGCCTACTTAAGTGTCATCTAACTAAACTTTAGATCTGCTTCCCATCTAGTACAGACAGGATTTGAGGCTAGGAGGAAGGGTGTTGTTTGTTTGTTTCTTTGATTTGTTCTTATTAACTAGAGTAACTTGAAGCTGCATGGAGCTTTTCCAAATTGGTATTTTAAAAGCTGTCTTCAATATAATCCTCTGTTAACCAGAGAATTCCATTTCCCTTCTTAAATTGTGTTTTGCCAAACAAGCTGATTCCACTAGTACTAGCATCCTGCTTCCTAGGCTAAATTTCATCTTGCAATAATTCTTTCCAATAAGAGGAGACTATTACAAGTTGAACAGCTATCACACTCCAGGAGTTTGAATTAATTAATTCACTCATCTTCTTAACTAATGCACTTCTTCCTACAGCGTGCTGAAATTACCACCCATATTTTGCAGGTTGGGAGCCAGGCTTAGGAAGGTTTGGAGACTCTCTCCTGGTTGCTCATCATGCAGGGTTGGGATTTACTGAGATCTGTCTGGCCCACAGCCTAGGTTCCTTGCAATGTGCTGTTCTGCCTGCCTTTCTATCCTGAAAGAATCCAACACTGGCAAGCTCCTTCCCTTTGTGAGGCACAAGAATTGGCCATTTAAGTTCCACAAAGTGACAGTGAAGAGGCACCTGGTGCCACTGTTCAGGAGCAGTGGGCTTGGGCTTGGCAGGATGGGAACATGATGGGCATAAGAGGAATAAAGTCTGGACTGGCTGCCAGGCAAGTGCTGCTATGCAGGAAAGCTGTACAGGCTCCAGGTGCAGCAGCCGTGGGCAACTAGATGACTCACTCCCTGTTCTCACTCTGCCCAGTCAGCAGGAGAGCACAGATGGGCTGACCTCCCCAGCAGATCTTCACAATGACAAATCAGTTCAGATGAGCAATACAGCACCTGAACAGACTTGAACTCAGTTTTGGGGCATGCAGTGCCTCATCCAAGGGTCATGTATGTCCATTTCCCTTCTCATGCCTCACACTCCACTGGTTTAAAGATGTGGAAGTAAGCTATGCTCAGTGAAATGAGCCTACCTAAGAATCTTCCAGCCACAGTTACAGCCAAGAACAAATTAGTCATAGAGGAAGGGTGTCCCATACACTGCAGAGAGAGAGAGAGACGATGGTTCCTTACAGGTGCTCTTCATGGTTCTTCCATGGGCAACCTCACCCCCAACTGCCCAGGGCCTTATTTCTTGGGCCAGGACCCCATGTTTGGGCTGGCACAGGAATGCTCCAGTGTGAGAGCCACAGATGAGCAAGTAACTGGCCTTAGAAACATTCCACAAGCTGGAAGGCTTTGAAGTCTTTTGGTTCCACCATGGTCTCTGCACTGTTCCACCTATCCCCAAACATAAAGAGATTTAGAATGAGAAGAGCTCATCTGCCGCAGTTAAATTGACAGTTCACTGGAGAAAGGTCTTTGGGCACAGCAAACACCACCACAACCTGCTCCAAGCATTTACCAACCCAGGGATGGCACCTGTTTTAAAGGTCTTTGGTGACAATAGAACCCAATGGTTTTCAACCTGCCAATCCTATCTCAGGATAGCAGCTCCTTTTATAGGGTCTATTTAATTCTACTTTGACCAAACTATATTTCTGAATATTAAGGCTCTTCTTAAAATATGCACATAAATCATCACCCCCAAACGGAGTATGTAGTGTTGCTTGAATTCAGTAACAGTTTGCACATATTGGCTTGGAAAGAAGCCCTCTTCTTCATAAATAAGGATGTACAATGTTCAGATCGTCACCATCCTGTCATTCATACAATCAACTGACAAACTTTTCTTTTATGCCAACTGTGTATGAGATGCTGTGCTAGGGACTGTCTGAGTACTAACACACCTTATTCTATCCACTGGAGGTCTGGGATTTTCCTCACCTCTTAGCATGGAGTGTGCTCTCTATAGTGGTGCAAAATGAATACAGCACTGCACAATTGCCAGGCATCTCACAGGAGGTGAAATGTGGCACCAGGCACAGCGCCCCTCTCAGGTAGCTTACAGACAACGCAATGAGTGTGCTGGCAGCCAGTCTTCCTCATCTTCAGGCGGAAACCCAAAGTTTGGTTTGGAAAGGCTAAGTCTGCTTTTTGCAAGACAGCAAGCCGCCCTGCAGAGTGGGCATGGCCTTCTCACAGGCCCGGCTAAGACACCTTAAAAGAGGGGTGTGTGAGTCAGACAGCAGATGTATGGAGTACAAGAACCTCAGAAAACAGCTCTTCTAGGAAATACTTCCACTGCTGTGAGTGGATTTTCTTTCTCTTTCTTATTTGACTAATTTTAGCATTGCAAAGCACATTTTTTTTCTCTTTACAAAAAAATAAACAAACAAACAAAAAATCCTTCTTGAAGGCCAGGAAAATTTTTAGGGGGAAAGAAGTCATTCTTCACAGCCAAAAATAAATAAATAAATAAATAAAATAAACAAATAAACAAAAGGATGGGGAGCAGAGGAAGCTAAAGAAGTTGCCACCTGAACTCTCAGGCTAAAAAAAAATCTCAAAGAGAGGAAGCTTGGAACTATCTTACCAAAAGTGCTAGATATCACCATGCAAATTTCTGCCAGCAAAACTTAAAGGTGTTTACTGGAGAAGAAGATGACCAGAGTTTGGGATTCCAACCTCACAGTGATTGCAAATCAGGTCCTCAGATCCCTGGGACAAACTGACCTGAAGAAAGATGGCTGTGGGCACCAAGTTGTTAACAGCCGGATCATTAGTGTGGAGGCTGGTCGATGCTACACCAGGCTCCTCAAAGGGCAAGAGCAGCACCCTGCTGTCATTTAGCAAGGAAAGCCCAGGGAACACAGAGCAAAGCAGCACATCCTGAGTAGGAGGTGAGCCACAGCAAGCAAACTGGCCGCCATGTTGAATTTAGAGACCGCACCATCTAACTTTTGGCTTCCCACATCTGGTGCTTGATCCAGGCTGATCCAGCTGCATTCCTGAGTATCAGCACACAAGCTTTTCTGCTGATGTTTTTCCCTATTGGGGGAAAAAATGTGCTCTAAACTGAGGAGGTACAGTGTAGGGGTGGAGAGACAAATGGCCAGGCAGAGCTGACAAAGAGTTATAAATGCATTGCTGGAGGAGAAGGTAATGTAGTGGGCTGAGCATGCCCAGCTCCATGAGGCTGCGGGAGTCCAAGGATGCTTTGGCCGCAGGGTGAGTGTGCGTGCTGACCCAGAAAATGCAGAGCTTGTTTGCAGAGCTCAGAGAGAGCCTTCCAGCAACCTGATGTCTTCCCCCTAGGATGTCAGGACCGCTTAACACAAAGTTTGATCCCTGGAGTGCGAAGTCAGACAGTCCTTCTCTTCTCTGCTGTGTGTCAGCTCACATTGTCAAATGTCTTTGTTTCCTAACTGAATCCCATCAGTGTGGCTGACTGCCTCACTTACGTGAAATCAAATGAGGTAGGAAACAAGTTTCTCAACAAGGCTGCATTCTCCAGGGTGCTAAGAAGGGCAAAGCTAAGCTCAGCCCCTGTGGGGGGATGCTATTTATTGTTTCATAAGAACATTATAAACAGAAACAAAAAGAAAAATCTCTCCAACCTGATCAAAGCAATCTGGCATCTGTGCTACTTGTGCTGTACACATCAACATCTCAGTGGCAAAGCCCCAGCCGCGCAACCCCTTGCTAGTAAAAGGACTCCAGTTGGGAAAGTCAAGAGTCCTTATTTATTAAAAGATAGGGCTTGCTAAAATGACCTTGAAGGTTCCAGACAAACTCAGAAGTTCTGTGAACCCTGAGAAGAACAAAATCACCTTGGGCTAAAGAAACACAATTCTACACAGGTAAACACTCAAGTCAGTGACCTGACCAATTATTTCCAGCCTCCACCCCATCAGCAGCACACTGCCTGGCAGGCACCTACTGTGGCGAGGAAAGGGCGTTCACCACAGGCGATCTTCACCTGCTTTATACAAAATCAGTCTCACCACATTCCTGTTCTCACCCAAGACTTGCTCTTTAGCCCACGCAGCGGGCAAGTGCCCAGCTTAATCAGAGCCTGTGTCCGGCGTAGCAGAATTCTGGTGACCACCTGGGAAAGCAGCAAGAACATCTGTGATAATTTGGGGTTGGAGAGCTTCAGACAGATTTTGAGCACAGAGCCAGGGATCCACTCTCTTTCAACTCTTTAACACTAACTTTGGCCTTGAGTTCCCACAGCCTTGTTACTGCTTGGCTCCATGATCCTCTAGCAAATCACTGCTCAGGGTTTCATCCAGAAGTTTAAAATCTAAAAATTAAATTGTCATATAGTCCACGGAGGTAACTCAGGATTAATTACAGCACCTAGCAGTGACTTGCACTGCATAAACACTGAATGGATATACACCCACAAATTACCAAGTACACTGAATGCTGATATCTTTGGGAAGACAGCACCCCACCAGCCATCACTATGTACCCAATCTTGGGGTTTCTGTCACCTTCCAATCTCTTCCCTGACGAAATCCCATAAACATAACTATTAGCATCTTACCTTTCAGAGTTTATGCTAATATTCCATGGATTTACAAAATATAGGGGTGGAGGGCGGCTTCTGAAAGTGATTATTGTGATTTACTGTACTTGAAGAGGGTGGCAGCCTTCGTTATCCCTCCTAAGGGTCCTATCAGATACTGGCCACTGCTAAGCCAACTTTTCCTGCCCCACTGTATAGTAAAAGTCCTCCTATTGGGACACCTCAGAGAGTTTATGTATGTCATTATTTTTCCTGTGTCCAAATGCACCTTTGGGAAGGAACCAAGTGAATTTTTGTGGATGAAGGGCTTGTTGCTGAGATCATGTGGCACTGTGTACCTGAGACACTGTACAGCAGGAGACCTTTCAGCTCGGGTCACCGCCCTGGATGAAGGAGCCAGTGTGGGTAGCGCTCAATCGATGGAAGGGCAATCAGACACAGCATGGATCCTGGCAGGCACCCTCTATAATGGGGAGTCCACTTAAAAGACTACAAGAGTGTGGCTCGAACATGAGCAGCAAAAGGTGGAGGAAAATCATCTTTTCTTAGAGGTGCCACTACCTGTCCTTCCCCAAGAATGAGGGAGGCATGTAGGGACCCTGATGTGGAAATAAAAACCACAAGACACGCCACTGTCATGCAGCTCTCCATGGTAAAGGGTCTAAATTCGCCACTTATAAGCTGTGCACGACTGCAGACTGCAAGTATGCAAGTGGCCTGCGGACGCACTGGCGCACAATTGCCTTCCACTTCTGTGTGCCGCTCCCTGTACCAGCACAGAGCCCTCTGCACACTTACCACAGCTGATTAGGAACTCAGAGGAGGGCTTGTGCACAGACAGCAAGGCTCTTGTTACCTACCTTTATGTTTTTCCTGGTAAGAACTCTGTAAAAAACTCAACCTCTGGAACAGAATGCAGGAATTAGGAAAAACACTTTGTCCAGCATCAGGCTGGGCCTGTTCTTTGGCACACTGCTTCTCCAAACCCATGAGAGATGGAGGCAGAGACAGGGTGGGAGGTGGAGGGACCCTGCTTCACTGACCTCTCCAGGAGAAGATACATACAGGGCCAAGCTGTGGGAGACTGTCCCTGAAAGGCCCTGGGGTCTGGCCCCAACCATGCCCAGCCTTGACCCTAGAGTGCTGGTTTAGAAATCTATCTCAACCCAGAGTGACCTGGGAAGGGAGAGAGAGCATACTGAGTCATCCTGGGAAAGTCACTTTGCATTGTTCAAAGAACCTGCCCTGGGGGCCTCCACTGATCTTCCAAGCTCTGAAATCTCACCCCCCCCCTCCAGCAAAGCACCCCATAATCACCCACTGAAATCCTGGGTAGAGTTGTGCTGACACCTAGGGGTGGGCACAGAAAGTCTGCCTTGTTTCAGGAGAGCAGGCTAGGGTGGCTGACCTCATCCCTCTACCTTGCAGCTTCCTGGTGCCTCCCTGGCTGTCCCCATTCCAGCCTCAGAGAAAACCTCCAAATCTGTACAGTGACACACCCCCACGCAGAAGGCAGAAGCAGTTTGAGCTGTCTTCTACCTGCCTGGAACAGGTAGCCCTCAGAAGACAGAGGTGGAGAATGCCAAGTTCTGTGCCCACAACTCTCTGTCCCTGGGGACACCAGCCTGAGGAGACGGGGATCTCAAACCCTCTGGAGGTAGCCAAGAATACTTTCTTACCAAACTCGCTTGCACAGAGATGCTCAATAATGGCCTCAGATTTCAATTCGTTGTCACATGGAGGACACACAGTTGTACCTAAGAAAGGAAAGGGGGAAACAGAATCTGTAAGTTAGGGGTTCCCCTGAGGAGATGGTCAGTGTGGCTGCAGACTGACAGCAGATAAGGTCTTCTGGAATTCTGAAGAGCAACTGAGATCTAAAAACAAGGGTCCTGGAACCCAGGAGCTAAGCCACAAATAGGCAAATTGTTTCTTTAAATATTTTGGTCTAGGAATGCTGTATGTGACACATTTAGACTAATGCTCTCCAAGGTAGGTGCAGGCAGGTTCTAGGAAATATGACTTAAAGCCTGCTGGGAAACCCTGGAAATGCCTGACTAATAAATCCAAATAGACTATTTGTTATTTGCTTCTGATCCTTTTCCCCATCCTTCATATACCCCCCAAATTCCTGCCCGGTTCCAATGTGCCAACTCCCATGGGTCACCTGGCCCATCCAGGTGACCAGCTCTGTAGAAGCCCAGAGAAAAAGAAACACATTCTGGAGCCTGGCTTCAGAGCTCTGAACACCCTCTTCTCTGAGGCCTGGCAGCTGCATCTGGATAGGAACAGGGAGGAGGGGCAGAAGTCACCAAAAGGAGGAGGGAGCTGGCCTGGAGGCACCTTCTGAGGATCTTTCATAAGGGACTGTGAATCCTTTGAAGAAGAGGGCCATGGGGCAGACCCCAGGAGTGCTGGGCCTCAGGAGAGGGGACCTCCGAGGCCAGGGCCAGTAGTGACTGAGCTGGAAGGGCAGGGAGAAGCACCAAGTGGAGCCTGCAAGGCCGAAGTGGCTGATGACTGTTGCCTTCTCCCACTTCATCACCTAGTAAACAACTCTCTGTTCATGGGGCACCTAGGAAAGCACAGCACCCTGTAAGGACCATCCACACTGGTGCCACACCATCAAGCCAAGCTGCGCTGCAGCTAAGAAGTGAAAACATTGGCCCCTGAGACTGAAGCAAGGGGGATTGAGACGGGCTGCTCCTTGTCTCCCTCTTCCCTGCCCATCTCCAGTAGCTTCTGCATCAGCCCCTCCCTGCCCATGGAGCCTGTGGCTCTGATCCTGAAGTGGGCAAAAGCCCCCAAGTTGGAACTGAGTTGCAAGCCTGTTCTGGGCAGGGTTCCTGCAGCCACAGTCACTCCCCAGACCTCTCCAGCTTCCAAGAAGGATGCTGCAGGCCGCACAGAGGCCTCGCCCTTGATACCTCACACAGCCTCTTCCCCCACCTGTCCTCAGCCTGGCAGATTTTCTCAGTGCAGCAAGAACACACTCCTCGTAGAAGGTGGCTTGAGTGTCTCTGAGGCAGATGTTGGACATATGCTCTGCCCCCAGAACTTGAGACTAGATCCTGGAAGTGATGTTTCTTACCAAAGGAAAACTTGCCCAGAGTTTTCCTTCATCGTCCTTGGTTCCATGGGGAGAAAAGGGGGAAAGAAAGCCCTGTGTGATCAAGAGTGAACTGTGTTTTGTATGTTCCTTGCTTAGTTGTTTCTAATGCTTGTTTATGCTTTTAAGTAAAATTACTGAACTGGAAAATTCTACATATATGATATTGCCCCAAGAAGTAGCAAAGTCTTCTCCCCTACACATGCTCATCTCAGCGCCTGACCCACAGCCTTTGTACCCCACGAGGTCATCTTCCCCTTGGTTGCATATTTGGACTTCAAGGCCTCTTGGTAGCAAGACCTCCCTTTGGGGAGCTCCGTGTGTTTTTTGACATTGCTTTCTCTGTCTTGACTTTTCTTACAGCCAGACTCTGGAGCGGCTGTACCACAGCAAGGAGAGGAATGCATAATGCAATATTAATCTGCACCTTAAGTGTCCTTGGGTCGCTCCTGAGAGCTGCCTGAGCAGAAGAAACCCACCCAGGCTGAAAAACAGAGCTGAGTCACTGTCTCAAGGTGTGTTCAAGATAATGTTTAAAGCAGATGAACAAAAATGACCAAGTTTTGTATTTTATTAATATTTTAGAAGAGAAAGTCTAACACTGGAATCACAATTAAGTGAATGTCTTTAATTAATGTGTGCACACAGACACGCACGCACACACACAAGCATGGCTGATCTTCCCTAGCAGATTGGGAGATGAGCAAGGAAAGTGTCTAAGAAAGGCAGAGTGAGAGGCTGCAGCTGGAGGGCACCTTGGCACACTGTGACTAAAATGGCCAGGTGGATTTAGTGCACAACATGCCTAAACAACAGCACTAAACTAATTCGCCCCATCAGTAAACCTGACAGGAATGAGGAACAATTTATTGGTCTAGGATTTAACAAGTTTAATGTGAGTGGTGCAAGATGTAGAATCACTTTCCTGGAAAAAGAACAATTGCCTGTCCTGCAACAGAAGCTGATGTAGCGTGGGCATCTGCCTTTGGGGAGAAAACTGTCTTTGGAGTCCTTTCTCATTATCAGGTTTATCCTCAGTAACAAATTGTATGCCAGGACCCTCAAAACTCTCCATGCCCAATTATGCACACAGAAACTTGTGTAAAGTATGAGAAGGTATGACACTGCATTGAAAATTAAATTTTAATTTCAAAGAATAAAAGGCAAATGACAATTGCCATTGTCACTCAAAAGCACTACCGTTCTTATTCCAGAGTCAGCAGCTATGAAGCTTTGAGGACCAGTGTGTTGAGTCTTTCTCAAATGGCCCCTGAGTACCCCCGTGAGTGCATGCGTACACACACACACACACACACACACACACAATCCCACCTCCAGGCTCAGCTCATGGCAGCCAGGCAGCTGGGGATGTCTCACACAAGGCACAAGGGGCTGCTGCAGTTCAGGGCAGGGACCTGTGCCTTCTCAGGGCACAACTCTCTCCAAAATCACAGAAGAGCACACATCCCAAAGCTACTCCTGACTGATCCTCTTGCTTTTCCTCTCCCAGATCATCACAGTTCTGGTCTTGGCAGGGAACAGCCTGAACCCAGGTCCAAATGAGAACAGACAAGAGACAGCAGCCTTGGGAAAGGCACTAGGGGCCCAGAAGCCATGGGTTTCCCCAACTCCTAAGCAGGCTCTGGGGGATCTTTCCTTTAGCATTCAGGCACGACCCTGGTGCTGCACTCTTCCCTGAGATCTCAGCTGCCCCCCACAAGCTGCTGTCCAGAGGTCTCCACTTTTGTCTACCAACAGCCCCCAAAAGAGGCCATCACAGGTCACAGGGGATGGATTCGCCCAAACAGAGCTGGCCGCAGCCTCCAGAACCAGGCCACTCACCCTTAGCTGCTGAGGATGGGGAGAGGAAACCTGAAAGCTACATGAGCAGTTCCATATCAGCAGGACACAGACTGCTTTGCTTTGGGTCCCTGCTCAAAGTGCTTTCAAAGAGCTGCCCTTCAGAAGACTACCCCTGAGAACACAGGTGCCCAGGCCTGGCCCCTACAGGCAGGGCTGAGTCTGTCCTTGTGCCCCACCCTGCCTGTGCCTCTGGGCTGTTCTTCTTCTCTAGGGGAAGCAAGAGGTGCCAACTGCAAGGCATCTTTTCTCCACATCTAGTCCCACTCTCGCTCCAGGAAGCAGTGACAGGTTGCTCCCACTTTTAGTAGCAGTAGCAGAGGTTTAAAGACACTGAGCACTAGAAGAGAAACTCAGTTCTCTCTGCTGGCCAAGCCCCAAGGCTGCACGTTGCTGGGCTAAGCATACCTGGGCACCGCTCCCTATCTCTGTCCTGCACCCATCTCTGAGTGCCAGCTCTGCTCTAAAGGAATACCAGGCTGAATTTGTCCCCACGAAGGTCGAAGGTCGGGCCACCAGGCTGGGGTCCTCTTGTTTTTTTGGCTCAGGGGATCTTTTTTCTGCCACTTAAGAGTTGCCCTTTGATTAGTAGGGAATTGAGAGGAACCTCTGGTCCTTGGGGGGTTAGGAATTCGCAGAGCCCAGTTTGCAGAGCCCACTCCCTACGGTGGAGACCAACAATGAGCTAATTACATTTTTATCTTTCTAATTACCTGAGGATTTGTGTGAATGAGAGAAGCAGGGGGCACTGGAGGAAGTCCCCAAGCTCCCTACGAGGTGTTACAGGAAAGAGTGATGAAATCTCCACGGTGTCTACACCCCTCAACCTCTCCCACACCCCACTCTCGGTCAGTTTCGTGCAGCTAAACAAAGTTTCTAAAAGCTGTTCTCCGACCTTACGAAAATAAAGCCGCGCCTAGCGCTGAGCTTTGCACACAGACGTCCGAGGTTTTCCCTGAGGACGCATTCTAGTCTGGGAGAATTAAAAACTGCGGAGCGAGCAGCAACCCTACTCGGACACCAAGGAGCGCTCTGGCTGGGAAGTGTGAGGTGTGGCTTCAGGTTCGGAAAGGGGAGACCGGTTCCAGAACGGCGGCTAAGGACTAGCAAGCCCCGCCGGGACGGGTCCACAGGGCGCTGCGCGGCCCGGGTTGCGCTCGGCCTGCGGCGGTCTGCGCGCCTGGGAGCGAGATGGGCCGCGAGTGGGGCCCGCAGAGGGCCGGGGGGTACTTACCTTGCGGTTTCGAGGCTTCGGTGGCATTGGGCGGGCTCATGGCGATACAGACATCCCCCTCGGGGAACTTGTCGCACTTGAGCATCTCGGGCCAGTAGAAGCCGAAAAACTGCATGACGGGCTCGCAGGAGTCGCGTACGGCCTCGCAGAGCCAGCGGCACGGGTAAATGGGCCGGTCGAGGCACACGGGCGCGAAGAGCGCGCACAGGAAGACCTGCGTGCCCATGTGGCAGTTCTTGTTGAGCAGGGGCACCCAGCTGCTGGCCTGCTGCTTCACCTCGGCCATGGTCTCGTGCTCCAGCAGGTTGGGCAGCACCATCCTCTTGTAACCCACGTTGTGGCACAGCCGCAGGTCCGCCGGGATGTCCACGCACTGTGGCGGCTTGGTATAGAAGCGCCCGCTCTGGTACGCGCCGATGTCCGACTGGAAGCTCACGTAGTCGTACTCGCTGGCCGAGCCCACGGCCAGCAGCCCCGCGGCCAGGGCCAGCAGCGCGCCCCCCGCGCCGCGCCCGCTGCCCATGCCGGCGAAGTCGGGGCGCGCGAGTCCCACAGCGGACTTGCAGGAGGCTGCGGGGACAAAGGCGCAGTGCTCAGCACGGCCTGGCTGCGGCCTCGCGCTGCTCTGGTCTCCAGCCGCGCCTGCCCTGGCCGGCCGCGGGGGCAGCGGCAGGCTCCCGAAGGTGTCCGGTGTTCCCAAGGCGCGGCGTGCGACGGGCGCGACACCTCTGCGCAGCGATCCGGGCGAGCAGGGCGAAGGCGCCGCGCGGGGCCGGGCGAGACTCCGCGTGCAGCCAATCAGCGCCTGGCTGCGTGGGCGTCACCCGCGTCGGGAGCCAATCGCCTCCCTGGCGAGGGTTTCGGCTTGTAGCAATAGACACGGGTCAACACCCCTTCCAAAGCAAAGGCGAGAAATAAGCGAGTAAGAGGAGGAGGAAAGTAGAAGGAAAGGCAAATAAAGGAGAACTGGTAGAGGTGGTGTGGTGGTAAACGGGATTCTTGTGATCCGCTCGGGTCTGTGCTGAGGAACGAGGGGCCTCGACAGGAAGTCGGGCGATTATGAAGGCAGCCTTGCGCTTTTCTACTTTCAGGCAGCCGCTCTCAGATGAGCAGCGCCGCTCCAAAGTTTGGTTCTCAGAGGCCATGAACAGACTGCCGCTCACAGAAGACTGCAGGGCGGGCTGTCTGCTGCAAGTCCCCTGCTGCCCCTGCAAAGACAGGGAAGGTGCCTTCCAGACTGTGCTTGTTCAAATGCAACGTTGCTCCGGGAGTGACAGCCACCTGGTGTCCTTAGGCCTCGCTAGAGGCAAGAGGTGAAAGCTGCTGAGGTCGGTGGGTGGGAACCCTTGCTCAGAAAGATGCTAGCCTTGGGAGAAGAACTTTACGTATTTTTTCTGAATAGTTTTGTTGTTGTTGTTGTTGTTGTTGTTGTTGTTGTTGTTGTTGTTGTTTTTTAATACCGACTCAAGTCCCTGCCTGGCCGACAGTACATCTGTGTGTGCACACACACATGCATTGACATGTTTGTGGTGTGGAAAGCCAAAACATTAAAAACACACGTGTGCTTATCAGCATGGCTGTGTACATATTAAGAACATCTCTCAGGCGCACATGCCACGTTCAGACCCAGTCAATGAACCTCAAGTCAACCAAAGGTCCCCGCTAAGGCAGGACAGGATTGGCAGCAGCAGCTCAGCTGTCTCTTCTCTGCCCTGGGAGCAGTAGACCTGCTGTCTCTCTCCACCTCCCTCCTGGGCTTTCTTTGTACTTTGTTTCAAGCATCACCCCCAAGGAGGTTCCGGCTTCTGCCAGCTGGGAACATCACCACAACTGACCCCAAACTGCAGGCGACATGTTCCAAGGAGCTCTGCTGCACTGGGGCTCCGCGTGCTTGTGCCCTTATGTGTGAGTGAGGGGAAGCCAAAGATGTCTTTAAAAACGTGCCAGCACTAAGAATCAATCCTGGTGATAGACAGGATCTCAGACGGGATCTAGAGGTGCCACACTGCTGGGCAGGCTTGTTTATAGAGCTCTGGAGAAGCTGGCTTTGGGCTCTGCAGACCTACTTTCTTGATGGAGGGATTTCAAATAAAACTACTACAGCTTGTGAAGAGAAGCAGGGCTATTTCTTCAAAGTATTTATGCCAGCTTGGAGGGAGGTAGTCCACTGCACAAAGAGCTGCTCTCCAGAGACACATTGGCAGATGATACGGTTCGCTTTGTCTTTTCTAGAGCCATTAAAGTCAGAGGGGCACAATGGTGGCAGTGAGACAGAGAACAGAGCAACATTTTGGCTGGCCAAGGGTTAATCCAGAAACAATTGGTACTGCTTACCCCCGGGAGCTGGGAGGACATTCCTCCCAGAGAACAGACTACATGAAATCAGGCAACTGCATCTCCATGCTAGGGGCATTTAGAGAAAAGTGCTGTTTGGAAGGGGGTCATTTTCCCCTCTCCAGGCTAAGCCCTGGTCCTGGTCCAGTGTATGTGCAAACTCACTCTTTGAAAGAACTGGTGTTTGTAGGTAGCATTCTCTTACCTCTGTACCCAAATTTAGATGACCTGTCACTTGTATTTGCACAAATTTCCCAAATGATAGGAGGAGGGTTTGGTAAGGCTGCTGTCAAAATTCTGGACATTAGTCTATGTCACTGTACCTCCACCACCAGTCCTTGAAGTCCCCTGTTGGAAGTCAACCTCACAAATCTATTCAAAGGAAGACCTAGCCTGTGTCTGGTCACCTCACAGTGTCATTGATTATCCCCAATCTTCAGCAGCCTCACTGTGCCTCTGATGGTCTTCCTGCTGCAGTGTTGATCCTCCAGGTTTATGGCAAGCATGCAGTCGGATCCAGAGCTTCCTGCTTCCGCATCAGGGTCAGTAGAATCCTAAGTTCTGAACCTGCAAATGGCTGGTTACTTCCAATACCCTGCAGAAAGGAAGGGATCTAGGTCTCTGGTCCCTAACAGCCTTGAATCCCACTTGGGACTCCATAGAGATGCTTCTGCTCAGTACACACATGCACAGCACCTCTAGGCAAAAGAAACCTCCTCATCCAGAGGCCCTTCTGATGGTTGATGTATTGTGTCACCTTGAGAAGTCTAGAAGCTGAACTAAGTATCTCTTCAGTTCCCCATCCTAACACATAAAGGACAAGCCCTTACCCCTCACTGATGTTATTCATTGTGTCAACTTGAGAATTTAGAAGTTTAACTAAGTGACTCAGCAGGGGGCCATGGTCCTCACTTTGTAAACATCCTGAACCTGTCTAAGAGGAGGGCAGTGAAATGGTGTGAGCGCAACACCCATCTGAGGGCAGGTAGCTTGTTTACAAGACAAGGAGGAAAAGAAGCTCTCCATCCTTTTGCTTTTGTTGCTTTTGCTATTTTCTGCCACCATAAACTGCTGTCATCTGCTGTTCACCACCCTGCTTTGGAGCAAGCTGATTATGGACTGAAACCTCCACAAACTGTGGGCTAAGTCTTTCCTCCTTTACCTTTGGGTGTCAGTTAGTTTGTCTCAACAACCAAGAAAAGTGACCAAGGCAGCATGTGCCATGTTCTTGTCCTTTTTTAGATTGTCAAACCTATATTTATAAGTCCAGTCTTCCTTTTTCTGATGATGGATGATGATGATGATGACGATGATGATGATGATGATGATGATGATGATGATGATGATGATGTTGACTATGACCGTGTGTGCATGCACGCGCACGTGTGTGTGTTACACAAGGGAAAGTATGAGGACTGAAGCTCTTAAAAATGCTACTGACTCACCAAAGCTCCCAGAAACTAGGGTTCTCTGTATCAGAACTAGCCTGGCAGCCCATGCTCCCCTCTTTATCCAGTGGTTGAAATGAAGGAGGGCAAATACAGCGTCAAGTTTGTGCCTCTCATTTCAAAACAGTTCTGATTTTCCCAGCTGACCAGGTGTCCATACCTGAAAACTGAACATGAATACTCTGTTGTTTTACAACACCAATTTAGGGAGTCATTTTTCAGCCCCTGTGGCAAAAAGCAGGAGGTCAAGTCAGGCAGTATCACAGAGGGATCAAGCTAGTAACCTCTTCCCACACAGAGAACTCAAGGCAAGGATGGGAGGAGCCTTCTGTTCTGCTCTGTGAGCTGTGATATTTAGGAATCTGTCCCAAGATACCCTCATTGTCTGTTCCATCAGGACAACAGTAGGACCGAGAGATGCCTGCCTGGAACCGGGTGGCAGCAGGTCTGGCATAAGGCCAAAGAAAGTATCCTAGCTGAGTCAAAATAAGATGTGGCCTCAGTTCTGCTCCCACAGGCTGGGGGATGCCAAGGAAGTGTGCTACCTGGCCCCACCCCTACTGGCCTTAGCATTCTCTTGTAAGACCAAACTCCTAAAGCCTGTCCTTCAGCCCTGCTGAAATGAAGGATGGGAATGCTCAGTGTCTAGAGTCACAGGAGTCGTATTCCAAAAGCTTACAGATGTACTGCATGCAAGACATGGTAAAGTCCAATATTGTTACTTGGACATGCTTCTTTCCCTTCAGTCTCTCACACAAGCAGTCTCAACCCCCTAACTCTTGCCAGGACTGACTGGACATGCCACTGGGCTTTGAAATGCCTGGGAAGCATCTTAAAGAATTGGAAAGGTGGTTGTGAAGACAGCTCAGCAGTCTAAGCACCTGCCTAGGCAAGCGCAAGGACCCAGGTTCAATCCCCAGTACCACATGCCATGTCAGCCCCACCCTGGGCATGCTAAGGTAGCCATCAAGACTAGGTGTGGTAAGGCACGCCTGTAATCTCAACACTGGGGAGGCTGAAATAGAAGGATCACTATGAGTCTGAGCTGACCTCTACCAAATACATAAAATTTAAAACAAACAATTCAAGAATTAGAGAGGAAGAGTTCCCAGCCCTGCAGATCGCTGGCATCTGCATCTCCTCTGCACCATTAAGAGACACCAGGAATCCAGCTGTGACTGCCAGACCCTTTCCCTTTTTAGAATTCAGCCACCAAAGGGAGGCAATGCATTAGGACACTGTGTCCTGTGGAGGGAAACTGCAGCTTCCTCCCTTGGTCATGAGCGGTGTCCAGTGACAGTGCTGTGGTTCCAGTCCTGTGTCTTTGTTCAGAATACATGAGGTTACCCTGAAGGGAAAACTTAGTCGAACTGGGCTTGACAATTTTTATCCATTTGTGGATATAATAACTTATTTATAACTATTCAAATTGTAGGTTTACATGCTATCTTCCAGAAAGAGAACAACGAAAATTGAAAGGCAAAATTTGACATGACTTTTCAAACAGATACAGAAATATTAAATTATCTATTTCTCAAATCCAAAGCCTCACACTCATGAATCTTGAACTCCAAGGGAGAATATCTAGCAACTGCCCTGCAAGGTCCCCCTGCATCCCTCCCACAGCCCCTCTAACCACCAGGGCTCTACTCACCAGCACAGTTGCTTCTTTGGGGGGGGGCAGAACCAGGGTTTAAACTTAGGTCCTTGCACTTGCTGGGGAAGCGCTTATTCCACTGAGCCATCTCCCCATCCCCCTAGTATAATTGCTTCTGTTTGCTCCTGTCTTTGACAGGCACGGTGCACAAAAGCCCTTTGCTCAGTCTGGAATGCCCTCTATGACCTTAATACCAACTCTTATATGTTGGTTCATAGACTTAGCAAATGAAAATGAAGAATACCCAGTAAAATTTGAATTTCAGATAAGCAATAAATAATTTATAGTCTAGGTGTATCTCATGCAACATTTGGGAGCTACTTATACTACAAAATATTTCTTTTGTTTATCTGGAATTCAAATTTTCCTAGGTATCTAATGCTTCATCAGCAAGCCCACCTCTTCCCCCTTACAGCATTGCCTCTGCTTTGTCTTGCCTGATTTCTTGTCTGCTCATCATTTTCTTCCCTGGTCCCCTGCCAGTTGCAGCCCCCTGTGTCCAGAACACCTGAGCACATACCCTTACAGACAGGCAACGTGTAATTGCTGACTTCTAGGGGTGTGTTAGTTGGCTGTCAGCTCCTAGAGGGCAAGGACCTTGACTTATTTTGTCTGGCCCGTCCTTGCTGAGCCTATACTGAAGGCTCAGAAGGTACTCCAAACTGATGATGAGTAGGCATGTAGCAGAGGGAGGCAAATGTGTAGAATATCCAAGCTCGTTAGGCACTCCTCTTGCACAGAGTCTGCCCTGAGTCTTCCCAGAACTACTACAGTAATGAAGGGTGAGTAGCTCTCACAGTTCTCTTTCTCTTCAGAAAAGAAAGCTCTGGATTGTGGGGGAATGGTCATAACTGTTTGTACAAAGCCTGCAGAGTATAAGGTCTTGTATTGACTTTTTCCCAGTCCACAGCCAACCTTGTGTCCAAGGCTATGTGGAAGGTTCAGTTCTCTCTCCTCAGGGACCTGTGTGCAGGTTGCATAGGGGAGGATGTGGGTAGGTGGATTCATTAGTGCAGCACCAGTTCAGGGAAGAGAGAGCGTTTCCTCTAAATTTTGCCTGGCACATTCTTCCCACAGGCCCCAGCACAAGGCTGTGTAAAAACAGGGTCTCCTACCTACAAGTCTGGGGTTTCTGGAAGCTGCAGACGCCATCCAGGAGCGGGGCATGAGAGTAGACAGAGGGAGAATGTGGCTCAATCTCAGAAGCCAGGCTCCTGTTTCAGGGCTCTAGGCTTTGCCTGGATGCCACAGAGCAGGAGATCCAGCCTTTAGAAGCTTCTTCCCCCTTGGTGACCCTGAGGAAGTGAAAGTAAGGTGGCACATGCCTCAGTGACAGACACCCATAAATCTGCTGGCACTGCTGGGTAGGCAGCAGCCAGTGCTGAACACATTCCCTGAAGAGCCGCATGCTTATTTACCTAACCCTTGGTGGTAGGCATGCCAGATGGTCTACCTCCTTCCTCAAGGATTGGAGCTGGGGACAACCTGGATATAAATGAGGTGCTAGCAAAGAGGTGGAGGCAAGGCAGAGTACCTCTCACACTCCAGGAGACCTCCATGGCCAGTGGTGCTGGAAAGCCTCCTCCTGCTGGGCCCCACCTCATCACTCATTCAGTTATGGCAGAGCACTCTATTGTGTACCACACTCCTTCCGTAGTCTTTCCCACATTCCACTCTGTGTGCATTATCACAGGTGGCCCTCACAGTAAGCTCCAGCACTGGCACAGAGTCCAGCTCCTCTCCTCAAACAGAAGAAGACAGGAAAGCTCAGAGTGGTGGAACCTTTGCTGGTAGCTCAGCCACCAGAGAAGTCGAGTCTGGGACAAACAGGTCTGGAACATAGCTCTTTGTGATCTAAATGCTACTGAGAAAGCAAGTCGAATCCAGAACCACTGGATCAGATTGCCAGTTCCTGGAATTTTGGGGTAATTGCTAACATCATGAATTCACTTTCCAGGTGCTTCCAGGAGGCCAGCTAGAAGGCAAATATGGTTTTAAAAGAGGGGACAAAAGAGAGATATGAGTTTGGGAAAATGAATTCCAACTCCCTGTGGGTCCTGGGAAAGAAGAAGGGTAGGAAGGAGTGGTCCAGGTTTGCAGGACTTGGAGTGGATGACTGGGGCTGATGGCAAAGAAGGATGGCCACGCCCATCCCAGGCTGCAGAGGGGACCTCAGCAGGGTCAGTGCAGGCAGCTGCCAATGAACAGATGTGGCCTACCTGCCAACATGTAGGAGCCCAGAAGAAACATTCTAGGGGTGAAGCACTAGAGGGAGGGCTCAATGTAGTCATGACGGAAAGAGAGAAGGCTGCTCAGGATGTGCGGCAAGTAGTCTACGGTCCTCTATGACCTGGAAGTTTTTGGAGTTCTGCAGTCTAAGAATGATCATGAAAGTATTTAGAACCTAGTACAGCCTTGAGCTCCAGTGCACCAGATTGTGTATTAGTCCTCTTCCTATCCCTGGGACACAACCTTGAGGCTAGCAGGTGACAGGCTTGTTTTGGCTCATGGTCTTAATGGGTTCAGTCCATGATTGGCTGCTCCAAGGCAGAAACATGGCAGAAGGGCCTGGCAGACGGAAACTGCTCATGTTGTGGCAGCCAGGAAGCACAGAAGGAAGGGAGGAGCTGGAGGGGAGACTGTCTCCTCCCAGGTCACATTTCAAGGACCTGCCTTCTCCCCCCAGGCCCCACTTCTCAAAAGGAGATTTTCAAGGTGAGATTTTAGATCTAAACCATAAAAGCTTGTATTCAAATCATACTACCTTTGTAGGCTGACAGGTGTGTGCCTACTGAACCCAGCACAGGGCAGCTGGGACAGAGGTGCCACTCCAGGCTCCTGAGCTCCTGCTAGTCCTGCAGGCAAAACTCTCTCCTGAGCCTGAGAAGTCAGGTCGTGTGCCCTTGACCTCCAGTATTGCCAGAGCCTTTTTTCTTCACTCTTTTGCTTACTTATATTTCTGAAGGCCTTGCAGAAATTCCTTTTGATCTTTTGATTTCCAGTGCTTGCTATGTAGCAGGTGTACCACAGATATGCACTCATAGGAAGAGCTACTTTCTTGAGGTTGGTTTTATGACCTAACTGATTATGAGGAGTAGAAATTGGTTAGTACAAAAGCCCTTTAAAACAGACAGCCTTAGAGGCCATGCACCAGAATCTATTGCCTTCTTCCTCCCTGGAAGTCAGGTGTGACACCAGGAGGTATAGAGCTCCCTTGCTTACAACCATGAACCATAAACATGAGTTTAAACGCCAGCCCACAAGCATAAGGGAAAAGAAAGATAGAAACCACCTAACTCATAAGAAATTACTGGACTACCCCTGAGCTTTCTATTCCCAAATGCTTTTTTTCTTTTAATGTATTTTAGTACAGGGTCTCACTATGTAGATCGGACTCATAGTAATTCTTCTATTTTCAGCCTCCCAAGCTCTGGGATTGCAGGTGCACCACCACACCCAGTCTCAATCGCCATCTCAATGTGCCCAGGGGGCAGGGCCAGCACAGCATGAGGGAGATCGAACCCTGGCAGCTGAGCTCTGCCTAAGCAAGGGCTTTAGTCTGCTGAGCTCTCTGGCCAGCCCTTCCCCAAATTCTTGCTAGGTGAGACTTAAAAATGTCCTTAAGGAAGAAAAGAGGCTGCCCACCCCACTCTGTTCTTGCTGCTTTTCTTGTCTTCTGCTGCCTTGAACAGTTGCCTCTGCGCCATGCCACCCTACTTTGGAGCCAGTTGAATACTGACTAGAGCCTCCACAAACTGAGTGAAATAAGCCTTTCTTTCCTTCATTGTGGGTACCAGTATTTTGTCTCAGCAACTAGGGTAAAATAACAAAGACAGCATCATAGTAAGTATATTTGTTGAGCAAATGTTTGTGAGAGATGATGATAATGTCTCCTTACAGGGCCAAAAACACATTTGTTGTTTTCTAGAAAAATACTGTCTTTGCAGCAGAGGTTAGACGAATATGCTAACTTCCTCCTTAAAAACAAACAAACAACAACAACAACAAAAAAAAATAGCACTTTCCTAAATGTGAGTTTCCTCCACTGGCCATCAGTCTTTCCACATGCACAGAGTTATCTATCAAACTTTGGGGAACTTTTGGAAGCATCAAACCTAGTTATTGTTAGCCTTTAAGTCCTGTGTGTTGCCAGCATCTATTAAATTGCTGTGGCCAGCTTATTAACTTGTGAGGCAGAAGAAACTTCAGCCTTTTGACAAATATAGGTCTTTGACAAAAAGATGTTACCATTTAGATCCGGTGCCAAGAGAAATATACCTACTTATTTCACTTCAATCATCAAAAATGACCGGTGGATTTAGTTTTGTGTACAGTAAAGACAAGAAATAAAAAATTGGAATGTTTCACGAATCTCAAGTTCAAAATCCAAATTGATGGTGTATGGCTGATAACAAGACATGTGAGTTTGACAACAAGGAATAGCTGGTTCCTTGGATACTTAGATTTTAAATAGAAGGCTTTATCATAATCATACTTTTTCAAAATATAACTTGATCTTCTATATGCAATATATCAGGAAGACAGGAAATAAGATCAGATGAAAAGTTAATATTTTATTGAAAAAATAATCTCTAAAGTTGGAGAAGTTTAATAAATTTTTGGCCTGACCTAATTAAGTAATTCATTATATTCAATATATATGAATAAGCTAGAACATTACAGGGCTGTGCTAAACTCACTAAGTGTTAAAGATTTTGCATCTTTATTTTTGTTGTTTAAATGTAGTCAAAAATCTATAAAATTATCTGACAGAGCAAATAATGATATCAAATATTTTAAAAAGATATAGACGCATGTATTGTATTTACAAAATGTGAATCTCCAGTAGTATACACTATGGTTTATATATTCCTCTAAGGCCTCAGGAAGTGGGGCTTTTTAGGGGTGGCTGAATATAGAATGTGTGATTCTGGGATTAAGTGTGTGATGCTGGGATTAGGTTGTACGGTTACTAAATTAGCTCATTGATTGAGATGGCATAATTCTGGGTGTGCATAATGGGCAGGTCAATCCTGGGCAGGAGTGCTACCTGCCCTGAGGGCACATAGCCTAGATAGATATAAAGGAAAGAAAGAGGGCTGCTGCTCTTGCTTTCTTCTTTGATACCTTGGCATTTTGCTGGCTTCTGCCCATCATGAAGTATTTCTCCTCCATGATTCTCCTCTGCTTTAGAGCCAGCCTGCTATGGACTGAAATCTCTACAAACTGTGAACCACAGTAAACCTTTCCTCCTCTAACTTTGGGTGTCCAGTATGTTATCTCAGCAATAGGAAAAGTAACTAAGGCACTATAATGGTTTGTGTCTATTTGCCCCCCCACCCCCGAAGCCTCATGCAGTCATGGAGTGACTTCTAGAGTTTGTGATTAATTCATAAACCAATACTGGGATTACAGGTGTGAGTGCTACACCAGCCCTGGGGTGGGCAATCTGCATTACAGTGTAAGGAGGAGAAAGAGGCTTGCTAGAAGCTGCAGCTGCTGCTCCACCCCTTACTCTCTGCTGTTTTCCTGCCACCATGAACATGAACGGTTGCTCTCTGCCATGTGTAACTCTGCCTAGGAACCAGCCGAGTATGGACTGAAAATTCCACTAACTGTGAACTAAATAAACCTTTTCTTCCAAGAGAGACAGAGAGAGAGAGAGAGAGAGAGAGAGAGAGAGAGAGAGAGAGAGAGAGAGAGAGAGAGAGAGAGAGAGAGAGAGAGACAGAGATTGAGACAGAGACAGAGATAGAGAGTTACAATGTCTTGCGGGCACATGGTTATACCCAATATCATTTTAGATTTCCCTTAGACTAACAACCAGGCTAAACGGTACAGATCTTCAATTTAGGGACTCTCATGGCAGTAAGAGCCCCTCCTCTGAGTCTGGAAACCCTAACTTTTTACTCTGTTAGGACTTGGCTGCTCAAAGTGTGATCCTCAGACCAGCAGCATCCCTGAGACCTTGCTCCAGATAGAGACTCTCACCACTCCTCACCCAGACTGACACAATCAAAATTCCCCTCTGAGGAAGGGCCTGAGGTGACTCCTAGGCACACTTAAGACTAAGAAACATCATTGTGGGAAACTCTTCTGTATGCCTAGAAGTTTATAGATCTCCCTCTGTTTCACTCCACACACTGGGTAGCACTGTAGTTCTGAATGTTACTGGGCACAGCAATGTGCAGCCTCACGCCACTCTTTCTCCGTCTTTATAGAGTTCCCCTGGGGGGGTCCTGGGTACTCACTTTCTTCTCCACGAAGGAGCATAAGCAGCTGTGTATCTGTGGCTGCCATGGTCTCCAGTGGTTTTACATTCTACTGTATTTAGTATCTGTAACTGTACAAACAGTGCCTTTTACCAAGTCTACCTAATGATTTCAGTGTTACAAAAAGGCTCCCTCACCCGGAAGAGTATAATTTGTCTATCAGAACCTTCTGTTCATCTTTAACTGCAGTCTGGACCACCAAATTGCTTAATACTCAGCATAATGCTCCATAAATAACAATTTCCCATATAGAGCCATTCAGTCTTGGAGTGCTTTCCAAGTTCTGCATTAACTCCTCTGGTGTGAAGCATTTTGCAGCCATTCAGGTCCATAAATATATAGCTGGCTGCACCCTAAACTGCTATGTAATCTTCACACCATCACTTGTGCTTTCTTTTATTGCCATTATCATTGTTGTCTTAACAGGAGAATAAATGTTCTTTTGGAGGATGATATGCCCTACATCCTGCAAGGTTTAACTCACCCAAATTCCCAGCTTTAACATTTTATTTCTATTCTCAGCCTAAAGAAATTGCCAACTAACAGGGGTTTCAGCTTGAAGCTTAGTTTCATCTTCTTTTTCCTATCAGTGGCTGGCACTCCAAGGTGTGCTCTCAGACACCAGCAGCCAGTGAGTCCACAGGAACACACTGAACTTTGCACATTGTGCCCCTGGTCCTGTGCAGAGCTGTGAAGAGAGGATATCTGAGGTGTCTTCCCTAACTCCTCGACCACAAGCTGGGGAGTAAAGGATGCACATCAAAGTTAACATGGGATACAATGTGGCAAGCAGAGGGTTAGGACAGAGAAGGTGGGAGGCTACGACTAAGCAGATGTCACCGGGATCTGATGAGTCCCCTGAAAGTCATGTGCTCAGGCTTGGTCTTCGGTGCTCTTTGGCTGAAACTGGAGGAGACGAGGCCCAGAGGAAGGAAGTTGGGTCTTTAAGTCTGTGCCCTCTAGGGGATATGGGACCCTAGGCCTTTCCTCATCTTTCTCTGTCTTCACTTCTGAGCTGCCACAAGGTAAGCTTTGCACCCCCACATGCTCCCTCCATGCAATCTGCTTCACACAGGCTTAGAGCAGCAATGCCAGGCAGCTATGGACTACGAGCCTAATGGCCTTTGCTCGTTCTTAATTGACTGTTAGGGTATTGTGCTCCCCCAGTGGAAAGCTGTTGCCATTGGTCGGGTTAGTGTGCTTTATCCCGATAAATTCATCTACCTCTCAGCAACCCAGGGCAACCACCAGATGCTGGGGGACACAACCCTGGGCCAAGCCACCAGGAATGCTACCACCTCATTCCAGCTTTAGAGGTAGACAGTGATTCTGTCAAAATGGAGGTTGGAGATCTCTCTCTCTCTCTCTCTCTCTCTCTCTCTCTCTCTCTCTCTCTCTCTCTCTGTCTATCTCTGTCTGTTTCTGTCTCTATCTCTCTGTCTCTGTTTCTGTCTCTATCTCTCTGTCTCTCTGTCTCTCTGTCTCTGTCTCTCTCTCTGTCTCTCTCTCTGTCTCTCTCTCTGTCTCTCTCTCT
>NW_004524627.1:5905661-5921785 GCF_000260255.1 Octodon degus | reverse complement strand
ATCTGTGTATTCAAAGTGGTTAGGATAGATATATAGTTACATTCTCTTAATAAATAGAGGGATTTGTTCTAATAGTGTTTGTAAATAGGATATCATGTCTGCATTTTGTACAGCAATTAACCACTAGGAAGGCAGCATGCAATGTGTTAATTATTGAAACTGTCCTAACTATTTGGTTTGAAACTTGTCTCATTGCTATTTGTTTCTCAATAAAATTATGGAAAAAAAAAGAAACAATAAAAAAGAATTTTATACTTGGCAAACGTACCTTTGAAAACTAAAAGTCAAAAAAAAAAAAAAAAGGAGAAAGAAAAGGATAAAGACCTGTGTGTTAGAGCAAAATGGGAGTCAGGAGAGGGCCAGGCAGGCTGCTGTCCAGAAAAGACACGAAGGAGCAAGCTTGCTAAAGAGTGAGCTCAGCGCCCAGGGCCAGGGAAGCCATGCTTCCAAGATCCCATGGGCCACACCCTGCTTCACTCCTTCCTCCCTTGGCCAAGCTCTCCCCGGTGAGGGAGGTCTCGGATGTAGGCCCAGTTGCACAAGACACAGACGCTGAGCAGGGATTCACCCAGCTCTGTGTCTGGAAGCCCCGCATAGCTGTGCAGACACAGACTCGTTTCCATGTCCCCTCCCACTGACCACTCACCTGTCCACTCACTGACCACTCATTGTCCCTGGCCTAGGGAGAAGTGAACCCAGAGCCACACATCTGCACACTGCTCAAAATGAGTCCCCTAGATCTGTGCCCTGTGGAGAACGGATTTATCTTGTGAAAAAGGAGTCACTGAGAAAGGAGAGGGAATGCAAGCCTGCATAAGCAGTGACGGTGCCCCACAGAGCCATGGCACAGTTGGGCCCAAGCATCCTGTGACCCCCAGGCTCGCTTGGGCTGCCTCATGCTCCTTCCAGGCCTCCCTCACTAGGTTCTTAGTTTCCCTCCACACTCCTCTCCCCACTTGGAGTCCTGGGGCTGTTCTGAGGGGGCAGAAACCCGGGCAGGGAGCACAGATCCCTGAGGGAGGGAAGCAGTAATGCTCCTGCTCCCCAGAGAGGTGCTCAGAGGCACCATAGGCACAGGAGGACACATTAGCTCCCCAGCCACTCAGGTCTGGCCCCTATGAACAGTGGTGGCAAGTGAGCTTAGTTTTGCCAAATGACTGGCTTTGGTCCCTTTGGAGCAGAGTAAAGCAGACAGATAACATCCATATTCTGGGCCAGCAGGAGGGACTGAGCGTTGCTTTGCAACCTCTTCATTTCCCCACATCTATGCTCTTAGCATGGGAAGGGCCAAGGATAGATTGTTCTCTATCCCTTCAAACTCTGTCCAAGATGTCTCTACCAGCTCTCCAAGACAGAACTTCGACCACTGACAAGCCCAAGACAGAGGCCAGTGACCACTGCGGCCTTTGCCAAAGATGAGCATGAGCATGGCAAAGCAAACACCAAAGCTAGAACCATTCCAGTGGAAACTGCCCACTGTCTTTGCCTAGATGTCACCCCAGGAAACAAGAGAGCAGCTGCAAGGGCCTTAAACAGTGGATGACAATGGGTGGTTCCATCCAGAGAGCTGGTCTACCCCATCTCATGCTTTTCTCTGGGGAAGACGCAGGCCTTGACTGTGAGCTTTTATTCACCTCGGTTGGTGGTGGTTCTGGGGATCAAATCTGAGGCCTTGCACCTGCTGAGACAGTACTCTAGAATTCTGAGCTAGGATCCTAGCCCAACATTCTTCTTTTCAGACACTGCATCACCAATTTTGCTGGTATGACAATTTCACCTAGATTTTTATGCATCCTGAAAAAGTCATTTCAAGTAGCCAAAGATGTGACATTGAAAGTAAACATCTTAAGCTTGGCCAGATAGCTCAGTGGACTACAAGCACAGGGACAGGGTTCAATCCCCAGCATGCCATGCCAGCCCTGCCCCTGCTGCAAAGGTGGGCTGGGACATTGATTGAGACTGCATGTGGTGGTGCGTGCTGATAATCACAGCATTTGGGAGGCTGAAAACAACCTCCACTATGAGTCCAATCTGTATAGTGAGACCCTATAGACCCTGTACTGAATACATAAAAAAGAAAAGAAAATGAGCATCTTTATAAACACTTCTGGCCTACCATTTCAGACTCAAGAGTTAAAAGTGGTACTAAGTCAATCATGGTGGCACACACCTATAATCCCAGCATCCTGAGAGGCTGAGCAAGAGGACTGCAAGCTCAAGCCCAGACTGGGAAGCATTTGTTTTATGCTTGGTGTGTTTTGTTTTCATCCGTTTTATTGTCACAAGCCATAAATATTGCTCTGTTCCTAGGTAAGCCCTCAAGTAACAGCTTATTGAGTGAAGATGCACAAATGAATGAGCAGATGAACATACGCAAATATATAAATACATAGAGTCCCTGCAAATGTATGCACATTTCAGCTGCTCATCATACTAAGAGATCTAGAAGTCAGTGGTCACTGCTTCAAGCACCTTTTGTAATTGTAAAGGCCAAAGGTAACCTGTATTATCTCATGATGTCTCAATAAATTCATCATTAAAATACTTTTATGAGTTTTTCCTTTCCTGATGTATATTTTTTGTCAGACTCTATCTAAAATTTCAATTTTGGAAGAAGAAAAGATAAAAGGCAAAACAGAAGAAGGGAAAGAAGGCAAAATCGTGGAACTATGTATACTGTGTATCATTTCTGGATATTTGCTTTTTGTTTTTCTTCATTTTCTCAAATTTCTAAAATAGTCATATATCATTTCTGTAGAAGGCAAAAGAACTATAAATATTAATTTTAAGGAAAGGAAGGTGGATTAATAGAACCACATCAGTATCCTCTCTGCCAGAAAGAACAATGTGAGTCTCTGATATTAGCTTCAATTACATAGGTTCTTAAAAATCCTACTTCATTTCAATGTCAGGTGATTATTGCAAAAGACTTGGTGGGGGAAGTGAGTGACGGCTCACATTTTCTGGATAATTGCCCCCATTGTCCAGTCTGGGATACGTGTGGAGTCATATTCTCCATCTTCCTTCCAGACCACACAGAAGTGAACAAGAGCAAGCACTCATAGGCCAACGATCAATCAGCAAATATTTAATGAGCCCCTACTATGTGCAAGGCTCATACTTGATCTGTGGTCTCCAGCCTGCTTTGGCTCACTTGCTCGCTTGCCTGCTCACATACCCCTGGCCTTCCTTGCTTTGCACCTCTTACCACCTGGTCTACTCCTCTGCTCTACTTCCCAGCATCTGTGCAGTAAACCACAGTCCTAAGGAGGGACTCAGTGCTTCTTCTGCCTGCTCTAATTCTGGGTCAGGGACATCAGGGGTCAAAAAGAGCCCAGAGATTTACTTAGCTTGCTTAAGGGCTTCCAGTAGGTTTCAGTGGTCACCAGCACCCAGGCTCCCTCCTAGCACTCCCTGCTCAGGCCCTCCACCCACCTGGCTCTCCTTAGCAGGGAACAAAGACTGCCTGAGGGAATCTACCTATCAATGGCCATGCCAAGAGGGGAGACTTGGAAGGTCATACAGCTGTCATACCAAGAACACATTTGGCAGACAATTGTTCCGGGCTTCATCCTGTGAGAACTTGCCACACTAAATGTATCTTGCTCACTTGAACTGGACCCTACCCAGGACAGGAGGATCAGTGATCCCAGAGTCTGCCTTGGGTGCCACGGAGAGTGCCCGAGTCTCTGCCGAGGCAAGAGGTACTTGCCCAGGAAAGGCCAGCAAGCCATGTGTCATCCAGTCAGAGGGGAGGCAGGAACTTGGTGGTTCAGACATCCAGGAGCATGCCTGGACCAGAGGCAGGATCTGGCATGCTTGTAAGGATCCTGAAAATTTAACAGGGCCAGGGTAGAAATAAGCAATCCCTGGCAGAAGTCTGTGTCCTGACTATGATCCAGTCTGCACTTTTCCAGGGGCCTCAGTGTGAAATTACCCAGACTCATTCTCTTTAGAGCCTCTGTTCCTGGTCTAGACATCACTGTAGACAGTAGCTGTGACATCATGTGTGGCTGTCACCAACCTTACCAATAGCACCTCTTGCCTCCACTTCCCTTGGAAGTCTCAAGCTAAGCAGAGATGGCCAGAGAAACCAGCTTTGTTTCTGCATCCCCTCCAGCCCCATGTGCTTTCCTGTCTCTTGGAACTCTAGTTAGAGAATCTCAGAACACATGCACCACCTCCCTTCCCCTTCCCAGCTCTGTGCAGGTGTGGCCACCAGCCAGAAGCAGAGCAGCACAGTGGGCCTGCCTGGACACTGCAGTAGGAGGAACCTGCTACCTGGGGATGGCTGGAGCACATTCCTCAAAAGGAAGGACAACCCCACCTTTCAGCAGGTGACCACACGTGGCTTAGGGTGTAGTCTTGATAAAGTGATTGAACTCAGGCCCTGGAGAATCAAAGCAATCATCCATTCAACAACTCTGCAAGGCCTAAGGAATCAGGCACATTGAGATGCCTAGCCCAGGGAGGAGATCCCATTCACCTGCCCTCCCACTGAGGCATCCAAAGACCCTGGCTGTTAGGAGCTGCTGAAGCCTGCTTCATGTCAGATACCTTGGTGAGTGCTTCTGGATGCACAAGCCCAGGCCAACCTTCTCAGCAAGTCTCAGAGAGGAAGTCCCACCCCACTACCACTGCCAGCTAATGAGTGCAGGAGCTGAAATGTGCTCAGAAAATCCTTGACTTACAAGGCGGCCTCTGGGAGAGTGGGCAGTCTGCTGAGTCAAAGGCTGACAGGTCCCTTTGAGCCCCAATTTAACCCATGGGGCGCTGTGTCACTTGGCAAGGGCCCTTTGCGTGTGGGCTAGGCCACACTGCACCCAGAAAACAAAAGCGCTGACTGCTGTCCACCCCACTGGACAGGGCAGAGGACAGGGCACCCTCTGTGCTCCACAGACAGCTGTGGCTGCTCAGTGGATGACTCTTAATACAAGGGGCACAGAGGTGGACACGGACTGCGTTCCAATCGGAGAGGCTTTTTCTTCTTTCTGTCTGTCTCTTTCTTTCCTCCTTTTTAAAAGGGAAGCGAGGTCTCTATTGTGCCCTATTGTGTGCTGGCTGCCTGGCCCTGGTTTTTTTCCCCCTGTCTCATTAAGATGGATGGGGCTAGTGCCTTATTAATAATTGGGAAAGGTCCCCTTTGTTCCCCTTTCCTCTCCGCACTAACGATGCCTGCTTCAGTACCTCCCTGAAGAGCCTGCAGCCCCAGGCTGAGCAGGGCATCGCCTCTGCTCCTGAGCACTGGCTGCAGGCCTCCAGGGCCCAGCACAGCCCCCTGCTTCAAGGGACTCGCAGGTTTCACCTCACACCCAGAATGGAGGTGACTGAGAGATTGTCATCCAACCAAAGGGGGCTCATACGTGGGCCTAAGGTCACGGGGCAGTGGAATAAGGACACTTAAACCCTAGTTTTGAATCTACTCTGATGCCCCTGACTCTGCGCTACCCATGCTCATCCTGCCCATGAGCAGGCAGACACCAGCCATGGCCCTGGAGGGATAAAGACCCCATTCCTTCATCACTTACCACCTCCCTCAAGCCAGGCAGGCAAGGGTGGCTTCCTTATCTCCTGGCATTTACTCCCTAGGAGGATGGGCTGGAAAAACAGATGTAAATGAGCAAGACATAAGAAAATGAGGAGCCATGTGGAAAGAAACCAAAGAGGCTGATAACAATGGCGGGGTCCAGTGAGGAGTTGTCCCTCTCATGCGCAGGGCAGTTCAGCTCCCAGGGAGCCAAAGCATCCTGCACAAGGTCCTGCATGATATTGGCCTCCAGCAGGCACCAATATCATGGGACTGACAGGCAGTTATGGCTAGAGGTTTAGGAAGCTATATGGCTAGGTTCATGTGTTGGGGCAGCCAGAGCAGAGGCTCTAGGGTAACCCCAGCAAAGTAAAGGCTGTCGAGGGGAAGGGGTAGAAGGAATGCAGCAAGGGCTCCCATACCACATGTGACAGCACTTGCCTTTTGTCCTGAATCTCTGCCCAGGCTCCTAGATACCTCTTCTCGCTCTTTTTTTTTTTTTTTTTTTTTTTTTTTTTTTTAGGGTATTAGGAATTCAACTCAGTACCTTGTCTTGTCAGGCAGGTGTGTGGCTGAGCTGTAACACTCCTAACCTTGCTGCTCCCATTTCAGGTGATAGAGACCTAAGCCAGGGAGGAGAGTCTGGGAAGACAACCCTCAGAACAGACCCTGTTGGGCCTCTCTGACCCTGGCTGTCCTGGATTACCCCACCCTAGGCCTTTAGAACCTTGGGGACCACCAGGAATGGCATGGATGGGACCATCCAGACCCATCAGGACTCAGGCAGAATGAGGTGGAGTTCCAGCAGCTTGTGGAAGCCTTGGCTGCATGGATAATGATGTGATTGCAAGCTCAGACTGCCCCAGGCATGCGCTCTCGGCACCTTGGCGCATGGCCGCAGCTGCCAGGAAGATGGAGGTCCGTTCTCAGAAAATGCTTCCAAGTTCCTCCATGGGCACAGAGTCCCCTTGACCTCTGACCACTCTCCCTAAAAGATAAAATGAAACAAGAACTATTCCTTTCTAAAATGTTACTTGGTTTTCTTCAAACTGTTTGAATTTTTTTGCCTGAGCATGTGAACGAAGGCTTATTCACAGGGTTACATTCAGGAAGGATGTCTCTCTGCACAGGGAAGTCCTGATCTGGGAGATTCCAGCTCCAAAGTGCCCTCCCCCACCACCGCCATGTCAAGAAGATTAATGCCCTTTCTCCGATCTGTGCATGGGAGGCTGGGCTGTCACCGACCTTCTAAGGAAAGCTGTCATTGTATAGGAGCTGGACAGCGTGGTGGAGTGGGACACAAATCCTCCCAGGATCCAGTGAGAGGAGTGTCATTCTCAACCCAGTCTTACAGCTACAGCCACATTTATCTCTGCCATCCAAGTGAAAGAATCTGCTTGGCCCTCTGTTGTGTCTGAGGCATGGCAGGGCCCACCTGCAAGGAGGTCTGGGTCCAGGCTGATTCAGTAACACTACCCACTTCAGAGCTCTCCACAGCTGTTTCTTTACACATTTCTAGGACCTTATTGATGAGAAAATAAGAACAACTTCAGTGAGCATTTACTAAGAGCCTCCCAGATCCCTGGCACTGTGCTGACAGGGACCCTGAAGTGCAGGAGGTGCAGCTCTTCAGGGCTGAACCCCCTGCCCATCCCACAGGGAAGGGCCTGTCCCAGCCCCTCTGCCCTGTTCCCCTGCCCACTGCAGGATTGACCCTGCCCTGCTCCCCTCTCCATGGTTTTCTCTCTCCTGAGAGGCCTATCATGTTACCTCCATCATCAGAAATGCCCTCACCTGTCACTCCAGGGTCAGCTCAGCTGCCCCCTTTTCCTGCCTTCATCCATAGGACCCTTTCTCTGAATGCACATGACAATTTGCTGACTGCCGCACAGACTGGTGGTCTTTTGATACAGTGTATGCATTTATCTTGTCCTCCTTCTTAGGCCGGAAACTCATCAAGAGCAAGGATGTGGTTTTGTGTGTCTGCCCACAATTCCTACACAGAAGGAAGCAGAGAGGAAGGGGAGTAGGAAGAAAGGAGAAACCAAGGGATGGATAAACAAAGGAAAGGCCTTTGGGGCTGGGCTTGGCCAGCTTCCTAGTAGGTAACCAGAAGGCCTGGCAGAGTGGAGAGGGAATGGTAAAAGGCACACTCAACTCTGGAAGGCTTCTTCCTGTCCCTCCTTCCTCCCCGGGCCTCCCTCATGCTGCATTTGTCACACTGGCCTGGGCTCATTGAGCGAAAAATATGCACAAACAAATCAGGGTGGCCCTGCTCCATGAAATCCTCTTGTTCAAAGGCCACTGCCCTCACAGGAAGTCAGCGAGGGACAGACCGGCCTGCTGAGCCCCTTTATTCCACAGCCCTGACACCCCAGAACCTAACTGACCACACACAGCAGGAGACATACAGCCTCCTCAGTCAGGCAGCAACCGCTTGTCTGTCACGGGCAGTAACAAAACCTCCATGGTACACAGGAACACAGAAGCCAGCCTGGAGCCAAAGCCCGGGCACAAAGAATCTATACTCAGCAAGGCAGCTCCTACTACTAAGAGCCCTGCCTGCTGCGATCCCCTCTCACTGAAGATTCTTCCTGTTTGGGTTTTTAGACTGCAGTACCCTCTCTGAAAGAAAAAGAGAAACCACTCAAGAGAAGTTGAGACCACTCAAGAGAAGTTGAGAAACCACTCAAGTGTGTGGTCAAGTGTGGTCCAGAGAGTTCCAGGGATATACAGAGGAGGCACTTGGCACTTGGAATCTCAGTGACAAACCTAGAAAGGCTGTTAGAGCTTGCTCACCCTGCCTCAAGTCAGCAATCAAACACTTTTCATGGCCTAGCTACCCAGAGCTTGTGTTTCTGAGCTGAAGATTGCTAGCATTTGCTGCTTGACAGGACTCACTAAACCCATGCAGTGAAGGTCCAGGTGATCCAAGATTCCTAATGTTCTTCTCCCTGGGTACAGAGAACTTCATGGGACAATACTATGATCAGAGCCACTATGTCTTCTCCCTGGTGACTGAGAAATGTGTGAGGAAGTCCTGAGACTGGAGGCCCTGCTGACCACTGTTCCTGTATGATGGGTGTCTGTTCCCACACTTCTAGTTCAGGTGGTCTCTGTGAGTCACCAGCAGCCACATCCATGATAACCCCTCCAGGTGGTTATGAGAATTAGCAGTGATGATTGGCATGAAAGTGTGTCATGCACATTGCAGAAAACAGCAGAGGCTAAAGAGATAAGCATGGTCTCCCTTCCTTCCTTCCTTTTGTCTTCCAAAGTGCACTCACCCAACCAGGTCCTTGGCATCTGCTCCAGAGGTTTCTCTTTAAAGCTAGCACCCAGGTAGCTGCTTTGGCTCCTAAGATGATCTCTGTAGGATCCTCAGTGCCTGGACAATTCAGACATTGCCCTCTGGAGTCATCAGGGATATGCCCAGTTGAACAACTTGACCCTACACTCACTGCCTTAAAACTCTGACTGAGGCATTGACTCGGCCAGCAGACAGGAACCATGGAGGTGCCTCTGAGCAATTCCTCACCCAGCTCAGACCCTGTAGGCTCTGACCATCTCTTCACCTGGGCATGGTGCCAGCTTAATCACATGCTTGAGATAGCTCAATAAGCCTCATAGCAGCTTGATGAGGTAGGAATTAATACTGTCCCCTACAGATAAGGAACTTGGGACCCAGAAAAGCAACCTTCTCAAGGTCATACATCTAGTAGGGGGCAGACCTAGTGTTTGTACCTCCAGAGCTAAGCCTTGCCTCCTTCCCCTGGGGCTCCAGCCAGAGACAGTGCCCACACTAGTGCTGAGTTGGGATCCCCCATGGCCACACTCTCTAATGCTCACAGCCAGCCTAGGCAGTGGGTATACAGAGAAAGTAGATCCACAAACACAACATAAAAGACAACTGCTAATGGTGCATACAAGCAACAAATTCAGATTCTCATGATTCACAGTCTGTTGCTTTCCCACACTATAGACATAAGAAGACCAAACTGCCACTGTCAATGGCTGCTAAGGGGTGCTGAGATCCAGCTGTCCAGGCATTCCCCATGTGTACCCTGAATTCCATACCAGGGCTGCTGTCCCTCTGAGAGCTGCAAAACACCCATAGGATGGAACACAGGAGCCGACAGACAGATTATCGGGCCAGCCTTTATCTGGGCTGAGCTGTCTGTTGGTGAAGAACAGAGCCCAGAGGATTATGACAGAGGACAGGGGCTCTGATTTGGGGGTGGGGGAACTGGACATGCCAGGGGCTGTCAGGTTGAGTGGTGTGGAGCAGGCCTGGAGAGTGGAGGCAGAGAGCCAGGGAGAGGAGCCAGATTTCCTGCCCAAAGCTAGCTCTCAAGTGACCCTGCACCATTCCTTCCACTAACAGGGCAGTTAACACTAACTCCACATACACAGTGGTACTTCTGCTGCCTGTCCCACTAAAGAATGCCAGGCACCCTTTATTTCCTATTCATCAAGGATATAAATTCTAGCCAAGCACAGTACACACACCCCAGCATTCTGAGAAGCTAAGGCAGGAGGATGGAAAGTCCAAGCTTATTCATCCTGGACAACTCAGCAACTTAGTGTGTCCCTGTCTTGATATAAAAAAAATGTTTTAAAAGCTGAGGATGTAGTCCAGTATAGGGTGCTGAGGGTAGGAGAAGAATTAATGAAAGAAAAGGGAAAAGCTAGTGTGAGTCTACACAGCATTTATCATGTGGTGACTGCTGCTCCACTGGCACTTCATGAATAAGGGTAACTGTCATGGTCCGTCCCTGTAGCTGTTCTCAAGTGACTTTCTGCCTCTTCTCTCTATTCTCCTATTGGTGCCACTCATTCTCCTTCCTGCCATCTCCACAAGACAGAGTGCAGTGTGGTCCTCCCATACCCCCTTTCTTATCTGCAGGACCACTAGTCACAGAGCAATCCATAAAATGATCCCAGCCCCCCAGGCTCAGGACTCCCCCAAACAGAACCTCTGCTTTGCCCTTTGCTCCCTGGAAAGGGAGACCTTGCCAATTCCCAGTGAAGGGGTCCTGAATGGATGAACAGAGATGCTGCCCCTGGCAATCTGCAGTGGCCTAGATGCCTCTGCACTTAAGACATGACCTAGGGTTGAGGACACCTGAGGACCCTGAGTTGGCCGGGACCTGAGGCTCCATTTTCTCTGCAGTGGTCCCTAGGGAACTTCAGGAAGTGTTGGCCATAGCACTCATTGTGTCTAGGGTGGGTGAGCCTGACCTCCTCCCCAGGACCTAGTGAGCATCTCCTGTGTCTCCTTTCACAGGTTTCTGGGAAGCCAAATCACACTCTGGGGCAAGTGTTTGAGATTATAAGGAAGTGGCTTTCAGGAATGTAAGAATGTGAGAAACACCTGCAGCTGACACCTATCAAATAATCGAGTTGTCCAGTGTGATACCTGTTGGTGCACGAAAAGCAGGGGGTGGAAAGACACTATCAGTTTATGAGTTGCTCAGTGGATAATGAGAATTGCTAAATCTGTTACCTATAGCCATAAAATGAGCAGCTGCAATAGCACTGGTGTTACTTGTAGCTGCTGGCTGGTTGTCACCCAGGGTGATGGGAGCCACTGTGCCATGGGTCCCACTGCTGAGAAGCTCAGGGATCCTCACAGGTTGGTACCACAGGACTCCAAAGGTAAGCAAGCCATGTGGCAGAACCTCACCTCAAAGGGGCAGGATGGCCAGTTCAAGCCTGGAGGACATGATTTCAAAGATAACGCACAACTTTTCTGCAACTTCCAGACTGCTCTGAGTACACTGGGGGCCTCTTCACCCTTTTCTCTCCCAAAACATTGAGATTACCTCTTCTCTATTACATGAGCCTTATGATTGACACTCAATAAATACTTCAATAGATACCCAAATAAACAAGTATACAATGAATAAATGATAAGAACAAGTGAGCAGATAGAGGTTGAGCGAGACAATGAATGAGCAAATGCCACTGTAACCCTCAAAAAGCCTAAAGAATTTTGATATGATCAGTCCTACAGGGTTGGGGAGGTGTCTGGAATTTTGAGAAGAAACAGCAAGGTCCTGAGTTCAGTCCCTGGCTCAAAACAAAGCAAAATAATAAAGGCACTGGTGAACCTGAGATTTAGAAAGAAATGGTTTATGGGACAAAGAAAAATAGCTAAGAATCAAAAGACCTGAGCCCTCAAACTGTGTTCCTTCTCTAATCAAACATGCAGTCATACCTCGGTGTCCCACTGCCTTAATACTTACTGGATTTGGTACTGGAGGCATTCTGACTTAACAGTTTTCTTCTAGTGCTTTTTGGTACTTAACGTGCAAGTCAGACCTCATGGCCAGAACAATTTGGTGTTCATTTTTGGTACCCATTCTGACTCCCAGAACTGATGAATAAGTACCAAGTTACCAGTGTAACTAGTTAATTTTCCCCTCTTTTTATCATTTAACAAATACTTACTGACTGTGTGCTTTGTACCAGGAACTGATCTTTGAACCTATAACATTGTCAAAGTCAAGTGTCCTAAATTAGTGGGTTCTACACCTTTTCAAGGCACACATCCTATCTGCCTTGGGAAGGAAGACAGTAGCCACCCAAGTTGCCACCTCCACATTTACACCCCAAGCCCCAAAGCCTTCTTGGGAAGGACCAACAGGTTGGAGGTTCCTGGTCTATAGAACCTCTCTGCCATCTTAGTTCTAATCCTACAGGGTAAGCACTTAATTGACATCAGCCACTGCAGTGTCCACCAATGACCAACACAAGAGAGCCCCTGAGCAAAGCCCAATGGCAGGACAGGCTCTGCAGGCATGCCCAGACACAGCTCTTCGGCTAGGCACACACCTGGCCTCTCTGACCTGGTATGCAGCCAGCACCCTATCACCAAGAGCCCTTCCCTCATACACACATGCAACTAATCTGCCACTCCATCCTGCAGGGAGCCAATGGCTGTTGAATCTCCTTCCTGAATCTCTTGGCTTAAGCACAGAACTAAACAGAAAAGCAAAGCATTAAGTATCTCTTAGAATCTCAAAAATAGCCCTTTCTGCCCTGAGGCACTGGAACAAAATGCCTCAACTTCCCTCACCCTCCCCACAGCCTTTGTGCACCTCTCTTTCTTGCTGTGGTCTTGTCTGCCTCTGGCTTCTCAACCTCCTCTTCCTGCACTCTCATCCACATTGTCATCAGCCCCTCTTATCCCTGACTTCTTCCCCATTGCCTACACAAATAGAGCACCTTCTCTTGTCCCCACTGATCACAGGATACTCTTGATTCCTCTTTTGCATTGTCTTCTCCAGGCAAGCACCCCTTCCTAATGTCCTTTCTCTTGCCTGGGTCCCAGCCCTGCAGACTAGACCTTGAGGTCCATCTCCAGTAACACCATATCCTCAAGGCAAGGATCCCAATGTTATGACCAGACAGTTCCCTACCTCTCTGCCCTTAGCCTAGTCCCCAGCACACAGGTGCCACCTTCTACCTACCAGTGCCCAGAGAAGCTTTGGCCACTCCCTCCTTACACCTTCTAAGGACTTTGGGAGGTTTTCAGGCCCAAGTCTGTTCATTTTCTCTTGCCCTTTTAATTAAGACTCTGTTTGGGGCCAAGCCTCATATATGTCCATACTTGACCTTCCTGCCTGTTCTTCTTGGAATGATTCACCTACAACCTATTGTATGCTTCCCAGTGCAGCCTCCCCCAGGAAGCCTCCCCTCTCTTCCTTCTCACCTCCAAAAGATGAAAATCATGTCACTATCCTCTGAACTCCTGGACCTGGCCTAAAATGTATCCTAGGAGTTTGTACATCTTCCTGTCTCCCTGCTGACCAAGATTGCTTAAGAGATGTAGCTATAGCATCTATATAATTATATTCCCCACAGAATTAGGGTAGGTCTGTTGAATGAGTGACTCAATGAACAGGGCATGACTGAAGTCCCCAGATTTCACAAACAGCATTCACAGAGCATCTGTAGCTCTCTGGAATTCTTTTCTTTTAATGGCAGTTAGAAAATTTAATATGCATCAGTATTACACTTTATGAAATTATATCATAGTCAGAGATTTTGGCCAGACACAAAATTGAAGATGGAGTTGATATAGAATTTTAAACATCTTGCTGGTTGACATCCCCTATTGAACCCTCTGTTAATATTGATGTCCGATTTTACTTTTTACCAAAGAAATGCAATTTTAAATAATTATGGCTTATATTGTTTCTAAAAACCCTGATATTTTAACCCTGGGATTGTGAGTGGCTCAATTATTTTTTCCCATAATTTTATTGAGAAACAAATAGCAATGAGACAGTTTCAAACCAAATTGGTAGGACAGTTTCAATAATTACCACATTGCATATGTTCTTCCTAGTGGTTAATTGCTGTACAAGATGCAGACATGATATCCTATTTACAAACTCTATTAGAACAAATCCTTCTATGCATTAAGAGAATGTAACTACATATCAGGCAAAATTTTTTTGTAAAGTTATCACTGAAATTACAAGGTGTGATAAAAATGCAGTTAATATTTATTTAAAAAAAAAACTTTGTCAGCTAAACACACATTGCCATTTACCCTCCTCACTCTGAACATGCTTATCCCAGTGCTTTTGCCAATTTCTGAAGCGGATCTGGAAATGCTCTTTAGCTAGTGTCTTTAGCTGTGCTGTGGTGGCTGCCTCAGAGCCCTGAATGGATTCAAAATGTTTACTTGTCACATGGTCATTCTGACTTTTGGGACAAGCCAGAAGTTGTACAACACCCAATATTAGGGAGTAAGGCAGATGAGTTCACGACCTAATGTTTTGGACAGAATTTCCCATAGATGAGAAGGGTAATCATAAAATATGATGAATGTTTACATTTAAATTGTATTTTTTTTTCTGTATTTAGGATAGGGTGTATAGGCTCCACAGGGTCTACAGGGTCTCACTATGTAGATCTGACTCATAGTGATCCTCCTGTTTTCAACCTCCCAAGTGCTGGGATTACAGGTACTTGCCACCAAGCCCAGTCTCAGTGCACCCCGGGGATCGAACCCTGGTCCCTGCATCTGCCTAAGCAGGTGCTTTAGTCCCCTGATCTATCAGGTTGGCCCTTAAAATTTCTCATAATAGAAGAGACACATCGGCCTTAATTTCCTTCCAACTACTGGCCCTCACTTCCAACACACTTAGCCCATCTTCTTGGCAATGTCTTTTACTGCAATTCTTTTTTTTTTTTAATTTAAGCATTTCCCATATCTTTCCATCACCCCTTCCTTGCATTTGCTAGGACTAGTCTCTTGACAGCAGTCTACAGCCACCTCTTTGCAGCAGCAATGAAATTAAAATCCACAGTGGGGAGCCAGCCCTGTCTGTGCCCCACCCCACGTGGGCCATGGATGCCTTTGCCCTCACTCCTCCAGGACGCCAGTGACCCCCACCACCACCACTCGGTCACTGAGCTCATGTCTCCCAGCCTAATTCATTTTCTAGATAGATCAAGAAAAGACCTAGCAAATATTATTTATGACTTTGTGATAAATAAGCCTTTTACAGGAGTGATTTGGGGAGACCTGGGGAATTTCAAGGATAACTTTCAGCCAGTTTCAAAGGTCGGGTCAGCCTGGGATACTGAGCCCATAGTGTTTGCCACACTGTTCATCTGTTTTGAATTATGGGCCTTCCCCAGCGTCAGGCAGCTCTCAATGGTCCGGCTGTGCTGCAGCTAGCTCTCGGGCTGTATTTCATTTTGATAGTGGGCAAGGCAATTTCATAATTATTTGTGCTAGACTGACAGGAGAGAGAGAGAGAGAGAGAGAGAGAGAGAGAGAGAGAGAAGAGGTCTTAATGAAATTCAAGCTCTGGCATATGTGCAGAGAAAGGTGGCTGGACCTGCCACCCCACTGTTCACTCGCAGAAGCCCATGGCAATCTGAAGGTTCCTTTCCCTGCGACCCATGCAGATGCGAGCTACACAGAGCCAGCAGGAAGGGCAGGGCTCTCCCCCAGCCACAGGCTAGCTGGCAGTGGGATTTCTGGGGAGCAGGGACCCCGTTTTACCTCAGAACCCCACAGCCTCAGAACCTGGCACTCTGCTTTATGTCGTAGGCACACAATAAGTTTTGAATTCGACTGAATTAGATTAAATTCCCCTTCATTCTAATAGTAGTTTCCTTCCACAGAGACTTTTCTCTTGCTTTTATTTTTTGAGAAATTTGTTTAAGTGTTTACATTTGATTTTGATTTACCCTTGAGAGAATTTGCTTGAGGCAGAAGTTCTACTTAGAATATAAACGTCTTTTCAGATCTAAACATTTCTCCTTACATGACTTTGCAAAAATGAATTTTCCATTCCCGACCTTGAAGACTATCAACCCATTGTTCTAGACATGGCGTGGAATAAAGATTTAAGGAATGCTGTCTTGCTCTATTCCCTGAAAAGAGTAAAATCACCACTATTCTGTAGTGGTTTTCAAAACAGCTTTCCCTTAGCCCGTTTTTCTCCTGGAAACCCTGCTTTCATACATTCCACAAGGTACACACAGGTTCTTTAAAAGCCATCAGTAAAGTGAGTTGAATGCAGAAATCCTGTGTTTGCTCACCTCTTTTGCTGTTTGTTTTTTTTTT
>NW_004524627.1:5902370-5905561 GCF_000260255.1 Octodon degus | reverse complement strand
AAACTCATCATGGGCTCTCTTTGTCTTTGGATCAAGGCACTTTCTGCTAGATCCTTAAACATCTGTCCCTCTCACATTACATGATCAATATGACCTGAAGAAATGCCTTCGGTTTTTAAATCATTATATTTAAATGTATTCAGGGACATTTAACAGGAATATCTCTGACACTGTAGACAGCTTTTCACTTAGCTACCTGTCCTGAGCCTTGTTATTCAGATTGCTCAAGGGCATTCCCTGCTTCATTGCTTTTCTTCCAAAAAGACAGAGGTGAGCTAATGGCAGCCTCCTTCCTCAGACAGGGAGCCCACAGGGCAAGACAGTGTGTGATGGGGCCAAATGGTCTGTGACCCAAATGGGAGCCCAGCTCCAAAGTGAGGAGAAAGGGTAGAAAAAAAGAGATGAGGTCATTGCCTCAGGAGGGACAGGAACATCACAGGACTGGCTGAGAAATGATAAGTTCAGGGGATAGGAAAGATTAAAGTCCTGTGCTGAGGACTTTCAGTATCACTTGCTCCTGTGCCCACCTCTGTCATGCATTCAAAGCTCAGGGACAAAGCCAGCATGGTTGCTGGCTTCTATTCCTGGTAATCTTAGATTTCTGACAGCCCTGCCCTTTTGGATGCCAACTTCACACGTAATCTTCCGTCCTCCAAAACAGCTGTCACCTCTACTTCCATGGGCTGACCTCCCTGTACAGGATCTTCTCATCTGAAGTCTTCAGTTCCTTAGCACTCAGTTCTATCTGCAAGGTTCTTACTGTGGAGAATCCCAGAGAGTGACACATGAGCCCTGGAGGTCTTTTGTGAAATCTGAGAGCCGCATTCATGCCTCTATTCATTTATTCATTCATCCAACAAACCTACCCAATGGTATGATCCTAGTTCTGTGGGGATATAATTATACAAATAATGTAGTCACATCAGAGATCCTGAGGAAAGTATTCTCAGTCAGAAGAGAAGAATGGGCTTTTTGCCCCAACTGCTCAAAGCACTGGGTGTCTAGAACTTAGTTAAGGGCAGTTGATGATCCTATTTGCCCATTTTCAGGGCCCTTGTCTCCAAGGTCTTTTCTTTTCTCCTGTTGGTAGATTGTGGCCTCAATTCTACTTCCTCTCCTTGCAGACTATTCTCTCGTCAGCATCTTCCCCTGGAAACAGTTTGTAGGACAAAGCCTTATTGCTTGTGCTAGTTATCCACTGCTGAGAGACAAATTGATGAAAACCTAATGATTGAAATGGTTAGTGGGAAAGTTTTCTGTCAGGGTCCCTTCTGGGTTATAGCAAAGTCAATGAAGTCTGGGGCTAGTCATCTCAAGGCTGGACTAGACTGGACGAGACACCCAGACAGCTTACTCCCATGGCTAGCAGATGCTGACCCCCAGCAGGCTGCTGGCTCTCACCAGATGGCTTCCCTGTACCTTCACTGGGACCAAGGAAGAGCTGCTCCAGAAACCCCAAAGTGCTTCTGACCCAGAGTTAGAACTCTCCGGAAGTTATTTTCACCTTCCCTGTTCATGGAAAGCAACCCAGGCACAAAGAACAGAGAGTTAGAGGCCACCCTTGGGCAGTGGGAGGTACCCACAGGGGGCAGCAGCCATGTGTGGAGACTTGGGCTCATTGTTGGACCGTCATCTCCTCTCACTTCAAGATTCTGAACTCACTTTATTCATTTCTGACCCCAGGCGACCACTGTTCCTCTCCCCTCAAACATGTGATCACCCTGGATTAATGCCAAAGAAGTTTGACAGCTTTCTTGGCAAAGCCAGTGACCTGAGCACAGCAGGTTTTGACCCAGAGAATGATTCCTTAAAAACCACTAAGAAGCTTTCTTGTCATTGTTTCTGTGCTTTGAAAACAGAAAAAGCTGGGGAACTTGGCTATGTCACACATTCTCCTGAAATATTCACATCTTGGGTGCTTCTCTGGTACACATCTTTTTCTGTGTCTGAGAAAACAGAATTAGATGCCAAACAAAAACTGTTTTCCCCTGGACTTATATTTCAGAGAAAAAAATACAGTAGTCCAAATAAAGGAGACAAATGCAAGGAACAAAGTGAAAATTCAACTAAAAACAAATGGCTCTGGTTTTCTCTCTCTCTCTCTCTCTCTCTCTCTCTCTCTCTCTCTCTCTCTCTCTTTGTTTTTGTGCGTGTATTTTTTTTGTTTTTTAGTGCAGTACAGGGTCTACAAGGTCTCACTACACAGAGTGAACTCAGAGCGATTCTCCTTTTTTCAGCCTCCCAAATGCTGGGATTACAGGGGCACACCACCACGCCCAGTCTCAGTCACCATCTCAGCATGTCCTGGGGGCAGAATCAGCATGGCACACAGGGGATTGGAGATTGAACCCCGGCCCCTGCTTCTGCCTAAGTGGGCACTTTAATCTGCTGAAATATCTGGCTGGCTTCTTTTTTTTAATATATTTGGTACAAGGTCTCACTACACAGCTTAGAATCATAGTGATCCTCCTGTTTTCAGCTTCCCCGGCACGGGGATCACAGGCATGTGCCATCATGCCTAGTCTCAGTGTGCCTGGGGACTGGGCTGGCATGGCATGTGGTGCCAGGGATCAAACCCCAGTCCCTGCATTTGTCTAAGCAGGTGCTTAGTCTGCTGAGCTATCTCGCCAACCCAACAAATGGCTCTGAAGAGCCCGACTAATTCTAAAATCGATCTATTTGGAAGAAAAGTGAATCCTGTAGAGCATCAGAACTCTGAAAAGAACACATGAGATTTCCACTGAAAATGTCCCCCAAACCCAGTCCCCAGAAGTCTTCAGGTAATGTCTTGGTGCTCAGAGCAGGGAGACTAACCTTCCCTTTCTTATCCAGTGAGTATGTGGTGGGTTGGCCTGTGCTGGACTGCCTTGGGCTCCTCCCTGGGCCATCAGGGACCCTCTATTCTGATCATCTCCCTGGGCCTTTTTAAAAAGCCAGCATCACTTTCTCCAGAAGGGCAGGAGGAGAGATAAGAATCTCAACTGGCTCTCTGCCCTGCTGGGTAACGCTGGGAAAGATCCTTGCTTGCCCCATGCTCAGGCCTGTGTGTACACAATGCCAAAGGTTGCTTATGCGCCAGGTAGGTGAAGTGGGGCACACCTGTTGCCCCCACTACTTGGGTGGCTGAGGCAGAGAGAATTCCTTAAGTCCAGGAGTTCAATTGCTGCCTGGTTAATACCACCTGAGCAACA
>NW_004524627.1:5899630-5902258 GCF_000260255.1 Octodon degus | reverse complement strand
TATATATACATATATGTATTATATATGTACATAGAGGCTTGCAGTTTGTGAGAAGCCTTTTCCAACTTGTGCAGATTATTCATTGGGAAGAGTAGCCAAAAAGGTGCAGAAAGACATCATTATTTGCATGTTACATACATGATTGTTTTAGAAACTATCTTCCAAGAAGTTTAGAGGGAAGACCCATGAACAGCAAGTCTCTAAAGCTGCACCTTACTGCACCATGGACAGACCAGGCTGCTCCGGGTCCTCCCAGCTGGACAAGGGGATATTCTATTCCGGAATCTTTCACCTTCTGGCCCCAGATTTCCTTCAGGGCCCTAAGCTGGACTGTGCCGATGACACCGCACCTCACTTCAGCAGGCTGCGCACAAGTAGCCACCTGTACCCAAGCCCCTCAACAGTTCGGAGTGACTTTGCTGTCCCCAGCCAGCTCCTCACCAGCAGCAACCACCTCCTTGCAGGCCACCTGTACAGGCAGTTCACAAACTTGTTGCTACGGATGACATGCACAAGTCCTTGTCCCAAAAGGCAGGGAATGGGGAGGGGCAAGAGCAGGGCCCCTCCGCTCTGGAGGTCTATATATTCTTTTGCAGTAATCATTAGATCGGAAAAGGGGGGAGGAGCTGGGAGCAAAGGCGGAGGGGGAGGTAAAAGGGAAGAAAAACCTCAACAACAACAAAAAGAGAGACAGCCTCACACTCCGCTCCTCCAGGACCAAGAACTCCATTCAGAGTTTTCAGAAAATAGGGTCAGGCTTGTCTTGTGACCTGAGTCCCCAGAGCTCCTCTGTTCCCCATAATTATCTAATACAGCACTCTCCCTGCCAACTACAATGAAACAATTTGTCACTTCAATTATCTGTCAGTCAACACTGAGGCCTTTTCAACAAGCCAGCACATGTGTTTGCAGAGCTTGTCAGTGGGGCTGTCTAGCCAGACCCATAACCATGGAAAATGGAGCCTTTGTTAGTGCTGGTTCTTAGAAAAGTAAATCCATTCAGTTTCTCTCCTCCTGCTCACTCCTCTTTTCTAAATGCCTTCGGTTTGGAATTTGCACAAGGACCTGAATTGGTCCCGCGCTTAACTGACTGGCCAAAGGATTTGCATGAGGAAGCAGAAATTAATTATGCTTTTTGGACTCATTCCCCCTCATTTTCTGTAATTCTGTGTTTCGAAGTGAGATTACACCCTGCTTTACCAGAGGAGGGGGTAGTGAGAGGGAATGGGGAGGTAGGGCCACAGGGGCAGAGAGTCGAGGCACTGGGTTAGTGTCCCCAGCTCAGCCCCTCCAGCTGTGTCTACTTTCTGTCCCTGTGCAGAAGGGAGCTGATACCCACTGTCTCACAGGAAGGGAGTCTGCCCTGGCCCTGTCCCAAGGAGGCCCCTGGATTCCCCAGGCCTCCACCTGAAGAAGGAAGGCAAGAAAGCCACAGTCCAAAGAACCCCCTGAATGGACACAGAACTCAGACAGGCACCCTGGTCTGGACCATGGACCTGTTTCCTGTGAGGGACAGGGACTTCTGTCCTTTACAGGGACTGGGGACTCCCTTCAAATAGGGCATGTGACCTTCTCCCCACAGAGGACAAGGACATCTTCCCTGTGAAGGCAGCGCAGGTCTGTGTCTGAACCCCTAGGGCCTCTTTGGGGAAATCTCTGCCTGGGTGACTGTACAAACACTGTAACCTCAGTGCCCTCCACCCCAGTGTGAGGCTGTGTACAGAGGCTCACAGTAACCCCTGGGCTGAGAACACAAGTCTTCCCTAAGACAATGTGCTGGTGAGGAGCCTCCAGCTCACAAGCAGCCCTTCCAGGAAAGGCAGATGTGTTGGAAAAATGGCACCAGGTGGTCAGCACACACAGGTCCTGCCTGCTAGTGCTGGTTTCTACCTTCCATATCTCTTGTTTGTAGTGATTTTTAATATACTTCCTACAACAAATAAAATGATAATGTATTTTTAAATTCACATACCTGATTTCACATATGCCAGACAGTTTTATCCCAAGAGGCACACATAAATTCATGTCCTATGAGTATCCATTCCCTAATGGACACTCACCCAGAATAGAGTGGACCTCAGTCACTTGCTGGAAGTGGCAGGATTCTTAATCAAGAGATCCCGGTACCACATGGACTGTGGGTTCTTCTCGCACTCCATGCCTGTCCTTCAGTTTGGAAGAGGACATCAATCATCATGAGGTACCTCCTGTGGTCACAAGAGCAGAAAATGAACTTTCTTCCTAAACAAACACACTAGAAGCTAGCTCAGCCCTACAAAATGATCACACACTTTGAGAAGCCACACACATATCCTAAATATATCAGCCATTAGCAAAATTACTTTTGAATGTTTTCAGAAAAGCAATATGAGAGCAATGCAGAAGCGCCGTGCTCGGTCCTTTCTCATGTTTTCCACGGGGCTCATTGTCAGTGAGCCCCAGCTTAATTCTCTACATTTTTCACATTTTATTTTCATTGACTAGGGATTTTTTCAAAAACCAAATGTTCTCTGGGTATAGAAAAACTAGTATGAGGGCTGGAGAGATGGCTCAGTGGTCTGAGGCACCTACTTGGAACAAGCTTAGCAAAAGCATCAGGGACCGCGGTTCAATCCCCCAGCACCACAT
>NW_004524627.1:5885679-5899530 GCF_000260255.1 Octodon degus | reverse complement strand
ATAAATAAATAAAATTAAAAAAAAAAAAACTAGTATGAGAAAAAAAAGTATAGCTTTAGTATAGGAGCACTAGCAATCATTTAAACATTATGGAGAACTACACCCTAATAGTGAGAATGATTCCTAAGCAAAATTTCTAGAGAAACTGAAGTCTAGGCGAGCTCAGGATGACCAGACACAGCCATGGTCCTGCATGGATGATGGCACGGAGACCAGCGCCAGGCCTGGAAACTGAAGGAGACCACGATCTAACCACAACCCCTGATGCATGGATGTGGGGGTCTCAAGTTGGGTCTGTGATCAGTCTGTTTTTCCTCAACTCTGGGTCCACATGTCACAGCTCTCACCTCCCCCAACTCTCCCCAACCTCCCTGCTGAGAGGTGCCCCTCCCCCTATTCCCTTCATTTTGCTGACACCAGTGTTTAACCTTTCACCTCAGGCAACCTCCACTGTTTGCTCCTTGGGAAACGCAGTGACACTATTGCCCTCTCTCCTGGTCACTCTGCAAAGAAAGGAGGCAGAAAGAGCCCAGGCTGAATGAGCTGTCTGTGCAGCCCAGCAATCAGCAGCCCATACTTGTTAGAAGCATTTCCCAAGAGGCCTTGCTGCCACAACCAACACCTCCTCTCTCAGGAACACGACCTTCCAGAAGGTTCCTTAATTCCCTTCCCCTGTCTTAAGTCACCCCAGATTTCCTTCCTATGGCCAGTCTCTCTCCAAGCCCTGGAGAGCACTAAATATCCTTATGCAGAGTAGTAGCTGCCCAGGGAGTAAATTCAGGAACTACAGCCATTCTGTTGAGAAAAATCCTTCCAGTCAGAACGAAATGGCAGAGGAGGCCCAGAGGAAATAAGGTTAAGCTTCAAACAAGAGTGTCCTTGTTCCCCTGGTCATCTTGCTGTCCCTGAGATACCCAGGGACTTGGGATCCAGCCTTACTGCCTTCACGGTACATTCACTGGGGTAATCAAGGCCTATAATTTTTATCCTAGGCTCTACTGCATTTCACTTTCCCTGGCTTTAATCACAAAATGTCCAAAAGTTGGAATGCGTGCCATTTCTCTTGAGTAACTCCACAGAGCAAATATTGTATACAGTTTATCCACAAACCTAGAGATGATTTGCTGAAACCAGCCCAAAGGCAAATTCACCATCCTGCTGAGAAACAGTGGGTAAAACTTCTCAGACTGTGAAGCAAGATTGCTTTAAAAGCCACAATGTAAAATTTTAAAACACACACACAGCATCTTTGAACTCAGACAGTGTAAACCATTTTAAGCTACTTTACATCTAAGTAAGAGCTGTTAAAGAAAAACTTACCCACTAACACTAATTTACCCAGAAAAAATTTATCCCGAGACAATATGCTGGAAAAAGCCCAAGTGTAAATTCAACACCTACCTAAAAAAACCGTGAAGAAAGCTGTAAGGCTGAGAAGCAAATTGTTTAAAAAACCAACAATGCAAAATTTTAAAACATACAAAACTTTCACTGAACTCAGTAAGCCATCTTGAACCATTTTACATCTAAACCAGTAAGCATTTTAAAGAAATTATCCCTTTTGAGAATACTAAGGACTATCATCATAGGTAGAGGAGCCAAAGGAATCCATAGGAGGAGAGATTGAGCTCAGCTCCACAACACGAACAAGTAGGAAGACATGGCCATGTGCATGGTGGGGGTCAGTGGATGTTAAATTACTAAGAAGAAATATGCAAGGTGGCTAAACTTATGGGGTACCACCAGGATGACTCTCCTTGAAAGAAGAGCAAGTGTCACCATTCGGGCTAAGCCTGCTCCTATTTCTGTGCATTAATATGTACAGAGCTCACTAAGATTTATCTTTATCCCCTCAGCTGGCTTTAAGCAATACAATTCAAGTGGGTCTAGTTGAGGTGCTAATGTATAGTCTTTAAAGAAATGCACCGGGTCAATAATGCCCCACCTACGGCTCCCAAGTAGTACACGTGAGCTAGGCCAGTGGGCCCAGTGTTGGCCAGGATTGAGCTTGGAGAAAAAGGCTGTACATCTCAGTGCATGTCGATTACAGTCAAAACTGGAGCACCTGTCCCAAAACACTAGAAACTACCCCAGTCTGTGATACGCAGATTACTCTTTCTATATATACCTCTTTGCATATTACAGAGGTGAGCTCAGGCTTCTTGTCAGGCCCAGCTTACATCACTCAAGTTCTTCCAGCCATTCTCACAGTCACTCATCCTCAAGCCTCTTGTCTCCTCATGAATTAATGAAACCTGGGTTTGGTCCTGGGTCAAGGCCTTTGTTCCTGTCGGCCATTGTTCTAGCTGGATTTAGGAACACCCTCAGCTGCCACAGCTACAAATAGGCCTTACTGTCTTTTTTCTCACTGTGGATTACCTGGAAGTGGTAGGTTGGGATTATCTATCGGAATTCCACTGATATTTCCCTGGGATTACAAATGTGGATTCCTCCGCACCAAATCCAACAAGGCCCAAAAGGGCTTCCTGTATAAACTGATATTCAAGACTGTTGCTGAAGACAAGTCAGAATGCTCAGCTATCACCTCAGGGTGCAGGATATGGGACCCAGTCCTACAGAAGGTGGGAGATCAGGGCTAAACTGACTTAGCAGAGTTGTTTTGCTAGAACTGAGCTTTATAAGAAAGTATGCCAGAGAGCCTAAGAGAGGGTACAAATGCCTGACTAAAGTTTGGCTAAGGAAAGTATCTTTGTCAGTTCCCTCTCTTGATCAAAGCAGACCTGAGGGGACTTGATAATAAAGAGTATCTTCTAAGGGTGCATCCAATGCAACTTTAATAAGGGAAGCTTAGTTTCTATAAAAATAAGAGGAAAATGAAGATTAATAGCTGGAACAACTATAACCTATAAATTCAGCTTTGGAGTCCAGATGGCAGGTAGTCAAGAAGATATCTGGAGGCTAGGCCTAAAGCCTTTTCACCTGGAATGAGGGTGAACAGTGGCAACCTGACAGATGTTCCTGCTTTGCGGATGGAATATCACAAACTTTGTCCATATGTAAGCTGCTGTGATGATTTATTTTTAAACTATCTTAGTCTGCATCAACTTGTCTAGATAGCTTGGCTTGCTTTAGGAAAAATCAGTTTTAATTTCAGTGCCAGAAAAATAAGACAAAATTGGAAATATTAGTGTGGAGAGTGATAACCAAATATTGGAGGAAACTAGGTGATTCAGAATCCAGTACAGATTGTAGTTGATAACAAAACATCAAAGAAAACAAACAGAGCTGGAACCAAATATGGGGTGAATGGGAAAATATATATGCATATACACAGGATAGCTTGGCTAACTGTACTGTTGATTTCTACTGGTCCATTGAAAGGAACAGTTAATGCTTAAAATTTTTCTTTTTATTTATATAACTTTTTTTGGTATTTTTTAAGGAAGGGTCTATAGGGTGTTCAGGGTCTCGCTCCTAGATCAGACTCGTAGTGATCCACCTGTTTACAGCCTTGCAAGAGCTGGGATTACAGGCATGCACCGCCATTCCAAATCTTAATTGCAGTCTCAGTGCTCCCTGGGGTCAGGGCCTGTACGGCAGGCCCGGGATTGAACCCCTGGTCCCCGCACCTGCTTGCAGGTGTTTTAATCTGCTGAGCTATTTGGCCGGCCTTTATGTAACTTTTTGACCATTTTTGCATGCTTCTATCTGGTGATCTGAACAACTAATTTAAAGACAATAATATGCAATATAGCAGCCATTGTGGAATTCTTACCATTCTGTTTAGCAAAATTCTGTATCATTTCCGATGTTTTTTGTTGCTTTTTTGGTTTTTGTACTATTTTTTATTCTCTTTAAAAATTAAAAAGGCTGGGAAGACATCTCATTGGCCTAAGTACATGCTTGGCAAGCACAAGGACCTGGATTTGATCCCTGGTACTACAAGTGCTGGCACAGGAGCCCTGGGCACACCATGCTGGCTTGGTAGCACACGCCTGTCATCCCAGCTCTGGGAAGGCTGAGACAGGAGGATCACTAGGAGTCTGAGCTGCATAGAGAGACCCTGTACCAAACAAATAAATAAATAATTCAAAATTATTAAAACAAATAAAAATAAATTTAAAAAATTTCAAAAAATAATATGAGGTAGCACACTAGTTTTTTTCTGAAACATAATTTTTTTTCTCCAAAGTCATCCTTATTTCTACCAAAGATAATTAAGTAAAACTGATTTGTGTACAAAGTCCAGTCTCATTAAACTTTGGCACATATAAGTACAGCCAAAATAGTGATGGCATCCTCAAATTTGCTTTGCTGGTAATTTTAATAAGGAATCTCAGGTTAGACTTGAAAAAGTCTTCAGAAGCTAGGAAGACAGGGCAAAGAACCACCATCAAACTGCCCCCACAAAGCCTGCAGAGTTGCGTGAAGTTCACTTTTCATGAGGGTTTCAAGTGTTCTGTGATCCCTAAGCCTACCTGGAAGTGACATTCTTTTCTCACCCATGAGGCTGAGAAGCCTCAGGTCAGGCCTGGCCCACGGGCTCCACCAAGTCATCTGCCTTCTTCAGAGCTGTCTGGTCATACCTGAAAGCAGGACATACTCACCCAAATCTTGTCAATACAACCAATGTTTTAAATTGTGTCCTGTTGCAAGGAAAACACATTCTTATGAATGTATGCAAATATCGCCATAAAATAAGCATCTTCATGATTAGTTTTCTGAGGGGGTCAGGTAGAAAAAATGTTTTAATTTTTATTCACAAGGGTCCATATTATCAAGTGGCAATAAACCTGACAGATTAAAAAAAAATGTCTTAATCTTACATAGAAAACTAAACATTCAAAAAACAGCAAGAATTCCCCAAAAGTCATTAAAAGTTGTCCTAATCATTTTATCCTGTCTCCTGTAATCAGTTCTTGTTCCACTTAATCTCACCCTAGCACTTTCATGAAACCATCAGTTTCATTAGGGCTCTGGAAATTCTTACTCAATCCATCAGCCTGATCTCCAAGTTTTTGGAAACTTGTGCTTGGCAAAGTCCTTTCCATATGCCTCCTCCAAGTCACAACTTTTGGATTACACTTACTCGCAAAAGAAAAATAATAATCTTCCCAGAAAGCATCAGGACAAAGCGATGAACTATGAACAAAAAGACAATGGCTATGGTCAGAAGTCTGATGTGAGTGCATCCTCATGCCACGACTCATAAGGACATTTGGTTGTTTCTGTGTCGTTTCAGATACTTCCACATAACCACAGTTATGATCATGACACAGTTAGGTTTCTAAGTACATATCTCGCATAATTTGGGGAACACTCATATCTGCAACAGTCCCATAAATATAACTCAGAGAAAGTTTGGCATTACTTAGTGTTTTCAATCCTTCCCATGTAATTCAGCATGCCACAGGAGCCTAAGTAGTTCAGCCGCTTAAGTAGTTCAGCATCTCTCTTTTTATCAGGTGGAAGATGCACCAATGAAAGATTTCCTGGAAAAATCCCAAAGCTAACTCAAGGTCAAAAAGACTTAACTTAAGAAGAGTAACCAAGACAGTATGCATATATCTGGTAATATGAACAACTAATCTGAAGACAACACTATGCAATTCAACAAATACCATGTAATTTGAATTATTTTGTTTAGTGAAATTCTGTATCATTTGTAATTTTTCTGTTTTAATACTAACTTGTATTCTCTTTGAAAAATAAAAATTAAAAAAAAGACTTAACTTAGAATTTGACTTTAGAAAGTTTATTTAAAAAATAGGCTTAGAAGACTTGACTAAATATGACCTTTGTTATCTATTTAATCAAAGAGACAAAAATAGATCATAAGTGCAAATACAGGTTAGATTAATATGAGCAAAAATTTAACTTTTTTAATATTGAGATGAACTAATATTCTTAAGTGATCAAAGGCCTAATAAAAGGGAACACTAAGCACAAGAAATGATCTTGATAAAACACAAACTTCTTCTTTATTAGGCCAATTACCTCAAAATCAAAAAAGACCCTTCACATTTTCAGACCATACTGGAAGGAAATCTTGCCCCCTTCTATAGAGAAGGTCATGTTTGACCTTTGCATCAATATTCTACCAAAATGAATTTTAACAAAAATTTATAAATCAGTCTTTCAAATCTCTGTTAGCTTTGATCACAAAAGATAACATTTTCAAAACCCTTTTTAATCACCTTTTTTCCTCCTTACTTTTGCAAAGGTGTGCATCAGGCAATTCATCTTTCCTATGTATTCTGCTCCTAGGATAGATTTACACTTCTATGGTCTTAAACATCTAGTAAACACCACACAAACCTGTCTCATTATGACACAAAGACAAGAAGATATGTCTGTCTTATATTTAATGCTTACAATTCTAAGGACAGTCCTACTTATAATTTAACAACTGTAAAATAAGCTTTTATTTACCAAAGATAATTTCAAATTACTGAACCTTAAAAATTTGGGGTCTGTTTCTAGTATCCTGACATTTCTGCAAATACTTTATTTACTTAAGTATTAAGTATTCTTTATTTCTAAGCTAATTTGGGTATTTTAGTTAGTAATGTAATGTTCATGAAGGTAGAAGAAAATCAGGTACACAGAGGTCTTTTCTCTCCCCTGATTATATTCCAAGACCCCAAGTAGACCCCTATATAAGATTCCTTCCCTACATATATGAACATGTGACAAAGTTTAATATATGTCAGGCATAGTAAAAGGTTAATCATAATAACTACTGATTAAAGTATAACAATATATTGTAATAAAATTGTCAACATCACTACTCTTAGGCTTTAGTGCTATTAAGTTTAAGGGTTACTTGAACACCAGCACTGTAATAATACAACAGTTGACCAATAACCAAGTCAGCTCCCCAGTGACTAACAGTTGATCACATAACCGAGGTGGTTGTGACTAACAGCTGATCTGATAACCAAGACAGTTACCAAGTGACTCCCAAGCAGGTCATGTATAATACAGACCAGATACACCATAGGAAGAGCTGATTTATGCTCCAGAGTTGTAGGAGAGGAATTGTGTGAGATTTTATCACATTTCTTACTACAGGATGCAGTTTAAAACTTATGAATAGTTTATTTCTGGAATTTTTGATATGACATTTTAGGATCACAGTTGACTACAGAACTGAAATTATGAAAAGTTAAGTATACAACATAAAAATATACATACATACAAGTACATATACATAATATATAGGCATATGTCAACAGATCTAAGAGCTTTTTATCTAAAAACTTTTGGTTGTGAAGCAATAAAACAAAGTTACAATTGTTAAATGTGACATGTCAACTTGATATGAGTTAAGAACTGCCTGGCAAGCTACAAAATTTTATTTATTTATTTATTTATTTATTTATTTATTTATTTTTTGCGGAACCGGGGATTGAACTCAGACCCTTGCACTTGCCAGGGAAGTGCTTATTCCACTGAGCCATCTCCCCGGCCCCTACAAAATTTTAGATGTGTCCATGAATGACTGAGATCTAGGCCAGCAAAGGAGACAGTGGAAATGTCACCAATAGGCTTGTAACTTGAAGAGAATAAAAAAGGAAAGGGGAAGGAAGTGTCTGCATATTTGGAGGCGCTTCAATCTTCACTACTGTCTTTGGCTATTGACCTCCAATTTCTTCAGCCTCCCAGTGTTACAGGGGAAAATGGAACTCCCAGCCTGAAAGGTACCTAAGATGAGTTCAAGTTTTCTAAAACTGAGGAATGAATTTTAGGAACAAACAGAGGTTAAGAGTAGAACATATTTATTGGGGGAAAGAAAGCTTCTGTCTGAGAGAAGGACAGAAGAGGGACCCTAACAGGGTGTCCCTGGGAAGCTGTCTTTTCCAGGGACTTTTATAGAGTAAAACCATGTGGTGAAGCAGATCTAAGGTGGAGAACTTCGGAACTCACTTAGGTGGGCATGAGGTCAACCAATGAGATTACAAGCACCATTGCTCAGGTAAAATTGATTAAATCCAGGACCAAATGAAGAAGCAAGTCACATAGCAAGTGGGCATGAATATGGAACAGGGTTTCTTCCTGTTAGGGGTTGGATTAGTGACTCATTCGAGCTCTTTCAAGGTGATTGATATTTATTTATAAAATCAATCCCTGATGCCCATCTCCAGGGAGGCATGAGGCTACATTTATTTACTCTTTGAAAAGCTGTATTTTGGCTCAGATTTGGAGATTTCAATCCTTTGTCAACTGGCTCCATTGTTTTTGGGCCTGTGGCAAGAGAATATATCATGCCAGGAGCATATGGTGGAAGAAGTCACTCATCCCATGGCCACTGAGAAGCAAAGAGAGACAAGAAGAGGCTGGAGTCCAATATCCCCTCGAAGGGCAGGCCCTCCCACTAGGACTCATCTTATAAAGGTTCCACTACCTCCTAGTCGTGCCAAGTATTGGTGCCCAAGCCTCTGATACATAAGTCTTTGGAAGACAATTAGAACTCAATAACAAGAGTCTTATTGAAGATAAACCAGGGTACTCAGACATAACCAGGGTGGGGCTGGGACTGTAGGAGATGAGGAACCTGATCAGACACTGAGGCTGAGGGCTGCTGGCTCAACTGCTTTGACAGGTTCCTTTTTTAATAATTTATTTTTCTTCTAGACTTTATTTTATTATTTTATTGTTTGCCTTTTTGAGGCTGAGTCTCACTATGCAGTTCAAGTTGGCCTTGAGCATACTTTGTAGCCCAGGCTGATCTTGAACTTGCAGTGGTCTTCCTGCCTCTGCCTCTGGAGTGCTGGGATTAAGGTATGCACCACCATACTCAGCTAACAGGTTCTTCTGCTAAAAGTATTTTACCAGGAAATGCATAGATGAAGTTAGGACAAGTTTCTGGATCCTAAAGTTTAGAGTCATTGTCAGTATTACCTGACTTTCATGAATTTTATAGCTTGCTTTACAATTATTAGTTAGAATAGTCTAACTCAATAAAAGGTCATATGTGACCAGATAAATTAATAACAACATTTTATTTATTTATTTATTTATTTATTTATTTATTTATTTATTTTGGTATTTTGGAGACTGGGTCTCACTGTGTAGAACAGGCTGGCCTCAAATTCATGATGATCCTCCTGCCTCTGCTTCCTGCTGGGTTTACAGGTGTGCACCAACACATCCGACTCTAGTAATTTGAAGCTTTTGAAGTTCATCAGCAAGTTGGGAGCAGAGAGAAAAGAGAGGACAGGGTCAAAGCTAGATCTCACAAAGCCAGGGTTCTCATACTGTGTCTGCTTGTGAATTATTATATGTGTTTAGGCAAACTAGGAATGATGAGTTATGAAAGATAATAAATCATTTATAACATGGAACTTAAAAGGAATAGGCTACATTACTTAAAGGCCTGATATATCAAATTAATATATATCATGTTACTTCCTAGATTTACAGGTGAGCCTGCCCTGTGCAGACCCCAAGGACAGAACTTAAAGAATCAAACTTTAAAAGAAACTATTCCTTAGTTTCAATACACAGTTGTTTCTTGGCTTCCAGCTAAGATCAAGTAGGGTTTCTTTCTTTCCTTCTTTCTTTCCATGTATTTGGTACAGGGTCTACAGGGTCACATTACACAGATCCTACATGTAGTGATTCTCCTGTTTTCTTCCTCCCAAGTGCTGGTGTTACAAGGGTGCCACCATGTCCAATCTCAACCACAGTCTCAGTGTGCCCCAGGAGTGGGCTGGCACTGCACACCAAGATGGAACCTGGGCCTCTGCACTCTGCCTAAGCAGGCGCTTTAGACTGCTGAGCTACCAGGCCCGCACTCAAGTAGCTTCAGTGCACATAAGTAACTTGAGTGTGGATGCATCCAAACACGTATTTAGGATAAATGTGTGTACCACATAAGGGCAGACACATAGCTAGGGCAGACAGACCTACTCAGATACATACTTATCCAATGTTTTTGTGAGTGGGTGCTTCAGAACTGACAAAATGTGGGGAAAACATTTGTAGACTATTTCTGTAGCATGAGGATCACATAGCCCCCTACATATGCTATACTTCCAACCCTGAAGTAGATTTTATTTCCATGATCAGGATGATTTTTTCATAATCTAATCTAAAGCGATGATTTCACACCATTATTTATATCCACACAGACTTTTAACTTTAAAGAATATTTTAATTTATAGCGAAAGGGAAAAGCGGGAAATATTTGTCATTCTCTCTGGAGCAGGCAGGAGCAGTAAGGAAGATCAAGGGGTGCAGATATAAAATTTAAGGTGGCTTCACCACTAGGAACACTTGCATGTTTCCCCACACACGGCAAGGAGGGGAGGTAAAACTGCCAGCAGCAGAAAACAAGGCCTCGCAAGCAGTGCAAGCGCAGGTGTGTCCACCTCTTTGCTGGGGGATGAGGATGGGAGCCCCGACTGGGAGCTTCTTGAGAACAATGTGGCCTTTGCACAGCTCATTAGGACTGCCGGGATGTGAAAGCCACTGATAGACATGCAAATGGAGGTCGCCTGAATAGACCAGCCCGGCAGTCGCAGGCCAGCGGAAGAAAGTGTGGGGGAGATAGCACAGCACACGCCCTGAGCCAGAAATAACATTCACGCTGCAAAGGTACTTACCATTGAACTGAAAGGAGCCATTGAACACTTTTTTAAATATGTAAATTCCATTGGATTCTGAAAAGGCAGTGACCATGTAGACCTGAGGTTGCCTTAGTTAACTGGGCAGAAGACTCACCAACAAATTGGAACAGAGAATATGAGTTGGTTACCACTTTTTCGAAAGAGTCTTTCTGCTGAAATGCTCTCTGTTTTTAATTTAAGAGAACACAAAAAAATAGTTAACAAAATATTAGAAACAACAGAATTTCACTAAACAAAATGACAAATTCAACAATGATTGTTAAATTGTAAGCTGTTGCCTTCAAATTAGTTGGTCAGATTACCAGATGAAAGCCTAAGAGCTCCAGTATGACTTTATAACCTGAAAAAAGGTATGAAGGCTTTTGTGTAACACCTCTCAGGGACACCTGAGCTCAGTGCATTAAGGTGGATTCAATCCAAGCAAGGGGCCAGGGAGTCCTCCAGAGTCTGGAGGAGATTGTTCCTGGCCCGGCTCAGCAGGGGGTGCTCTAGTAGAGATCCTGGCCAGTGGCTCACATCCTCCACAGGACAAGCCACCTAAAACTCAACCTGCAGGAATCACCAGTAGCTTTAAGTGCAAAGGAGCAAGATGAGGAAAATCTTCCCTCTCTGTCAGCTTCTGTGCATCATATGTTAAACTGAGGGTCCAGAAATTTGGCTTCCTGGCCAAGAAAATGAGAATTAATAAATTGCAATGTTTTATTAGTAACATTGTTGGGGCTGGGGAAATAGCTCAATAGAATAAACATTGGCCTGGCAAGCACAAGGTCCTGAGTTCAATCCCCAGTACTGATTAAAAAAAAAAAAATTGTTTACTAATCCTAAAAGTCTGCCTGGGATATTTCCTTTAAACTTTTGAGTGAACATTTGTTAAAACTGTTTGAGCATTATATATCAGATCCTGTATCAAATGAAGATATAAAGAACTTTTAAGAAAGCAGGCACAGGTGCCAGAGGTTCGATCCCAGGTCTGCCCTGCAGGCCTCGCACTCCTGGTGTGCTGAGATAGCAATGGAGACTGGGTATGGTGGTGCACGTCTGTAATCCTAGCTCTTGGGAGGCTGTAAACAGGCAGATCACTACGAGTTCAATCTAGTAGTGAGACCCTGAACACCCTGTAGACCCCTTCCTAAAATATAAAATAAATAAATAAATTTTCAAGGGAAACAATAACATGTGGATGAAGGAAACATGAATTAGATCTATATGAACTACTTAATTTTTGTGATTTTTTTCCACAAGGTTCACATACCAAAAATAAATCTTTTTCAAAGGAACAATTGAGATGTTTAAATAAATATCTTGACTAAAAATTTTTTCCTACCCACATAGATAATGGATCACAGTTTTGAAACCTTCTGACAATTCTATGCCTAATATTGCTTTATAAAATAAAGCCCTCCTGGAAAAAGGTTTAAATCTTAAGATTGATCTACAAATTGACTTCTTTCTGATTCACTAACCTACAAAATGAAAATTATTTCTCTAACTTCAAAAATAGTTCATTTGGCAAGCATATGGTCCTGAGTTTGATTCCCCTTACCAAAAATATTCATTTATTTATTTCTGTATTTGATTTTTAAAAGGACCCTGTTCCAATCTACCCAATTCCTCCTTCACAGTCCATGCAGAGGGCATCAATGTAGTCACCTGGGAACCTGGGAATGAATGGGAATACTCTATTTAAATGTTAGGGCTGGCCAAATAGCTCAGCCAATTAAAGCACCTAGCAAGCAGGTACAGGGACTGGGGTTAGATCTCTGGGTGGCAATTAAGACTGGGCATGATCTTGGAAACAACCAAGATGCCCTACATGTGGAATGGTTGAAAAAGATGTGGTACTTTTATGTAATGGAGTACTACTCAGCTATAAAAAATGATAAACTCAAAGCTTTCATGTTTAAGTGGATGCCACTTGAAGATATACTTATTAGTGAAATAAACCAGACCCAAATCTGTAAATATCATATTGTCTCCCTAGTATAAGGACTTACAATTCCATATATGGTTAGGTTTCTAAATTTCTTTGTAAAAATTTGTAAATGCTTATTCTACTTTTATAAAATTATCCTTCCTTCATATTCTGTAAGAACTTAAAGTTCAATATATCAATATTTGATGGAAAATATCTGTTCCATGATATGCCAAAATGTTTGATATTTCGACAGATAGAGTAAACCGAACTGCATATATTGCAGGTTAATAATTAGCTTCTCTTCTGGAGGATTAACAACTTAAGTTAGCAGTTCAAAATTAGAGAAAAGGGCTGCAAGGTCAGCCAACATTTTGGCCCTAGCCTTTCAATGTCAGTGAAGACTCAGGACATAGGAGAACCTGTACTGTAACAACATGTAACTCAGTTGTGCTCCAAATTTTCTGATCAAGAAGATTATGGAGCCACAGAGGAATGTGTTTGATGATGTGTAGTGTGCCTGGGGAGAGTCACACGGAGAGAAAAAACATTTTCTCAGGCTTTCACAGAAAGCAAATTGGTCAAGCAATGGCTGTGACTCATCCACATGTCTGACACTGACAAAAGGATGTACAAAGTGCTGTACAGGGCTACAGGATAAATCCGGAGAGTACTTGGCTGACCTTATCAGATACAAAAGTTACATTTCTTGTTATATAGGTCTTGCTATATCTTGGTCTTAACCATCCAGCAGAAAAGTATAAAGATGAGGTATATAAAGTAAAGCCATATTAATACGATGAGCTGTAAAAGGCTCAAGTCAATAGCTTTTGAGGATAACCCACTAATATTATACACTGCTAGACAGTGTTAGATTGTTTAGTTGAATTCAAACACCTATAGTATTTAGATGCCAATAGAATATTCACCTCTGACAGACAATAAAAAAATGATACAGAGGAATGATCATTTTGTATTTATATATACAAAATAATTAGGATACATTTATAGCTACTTTTTCTTAATTCAAAGAGAAGAAAGAGGTGTACTAACAGTGTTTGGACAGAATATCCTGTCTGCTTCTTGTACTTTGGATAACCATTAAGAAGATAACAATGTACAATGTATTAATGATCAAAACTGTCCTACTAATCAGCTGTGAAACTGTCTCATTCATATTTATTTCTCAATAAAAAAAATTTTTAAAAAGACTGGGCATGGTGGAGTGTGCATGTAACCCCAGCTCTTGAGAGGCTGTAACAGGCAGATCACTACAAGATCTAGCAGTGAGATCCTGAACACTCTGTAGACTCTTCCCTAAGATACAAAAGAGAGAGAGAGAGA
>NW_004524627.1:5884968-5885579 GCF_000260255.1 Octodon degus | reverse complement strand
AAGGAAGGAAGGAAGGAAGGAAGGAAGGAAGGAAGGAAGGAAGGAAGGAAGGAAGGAAGGTTAGTTCCTATACATACTTGTAGGCATGGGGCAAAACAGAAGATCCTAGCTAGAAGGGTTTACAGAGATTGCCCTTTTCCAACTATTTTGGGTCAAGTCTACCTCAAAATTAGAAGACAATTATAATTCAGGAGAACAAAACTATCCCATGAGAAGTCATGCTAAATTATAGATCATATTATTATTGTAGATAGCTAAGTTAGGTAGCATTATTATAGGCATTCAGAGAGGACTATGCCTCAAGGGAATCAGTTCGGGAGATGAGAACACAGTACAACTGTAGCTGGAGGCACATCTATTGAAGGTCAGGCCTCAAGATAAAGATAGAATGGCCAAGCCCACATACTTCCCAGGGAATAAGCAATAAATTGAAGATTATATTATTATTAGTATCACATAGTACAAAAAAGTCTAGGCAGGGTTGGTAACGCGGAGCTGACGGGTTCGATTCAACTAGGTTCCCGGCCGGGCTATGGAGCAGGTGAATGAACTAAAGGAGAAGGGCAATAAGGCCCTGAGTGCCGGGAATATTGATGATGCCTTACAGTGCT
>NW_004524627.1:5872476-5883698 GCF_000260255.1 Octodon degus | reverse complement strand
TACCAGAAGGCCCTGGACCAGGACACCGGCTGTAAGGAGGCTGCTGATGGCTACCAGCGCTGTATGATGGCTCAGTACAACAGGCACGACAACCCTGAGGATGTGAAGCGACGGGCCATGGCTGACCCTGAGGTGCAGCAGATAATGAGTGACCCAGCCATGCGGCTCATCCTGGAGCAGATGCAGAAGGACCCCCAGGCACTCAGAGAACACTTAGAGAACCCTGTAATAGCGCAAAAGATCCAGAAGCTGATGGATGTGGGTCTGATCGCAATTCGGTGATGACTTGCTCACCTCTTCCCTTCGCCCTCCCGTGTGGAAAGACGCTGGGATGGCGGCGAGCAGCACAGCAGAGGGAGAGGGGAGAAAGAAGAGCTTATCTTTATATTTATACATGCCTACCTGGAAGACACAGACTCAAACAGCCACCGCCACGGGCCTCCCAGCACACGCATGTTCTCCTCACTGCTGGCCTCGAGTTTTGTGTCTCCTTCCCCCATGCCCTGGTCTGTCTCAGCTGCCCCCCCCCATAGTTGGTTATTTTTTATTTGGGACAGCGGGCAATATGGGGAGGGAAGGGTCTTCTTCCCAACCTGCGGTCCCAGCTGTCTTCATATTGTTATTGCCACGTCCCCACCTCCAATAAAACAAGCCAGTTGGACGTGGTTACATGTTAAAAAAAAAAAAAAAGTCTAGGCAAAAATCAGTTACCCAAGTGGGTAGCCAAGACCTCCAGATTCATCCCTTCCTCAAAAGGTCTTTATTCTTTCCATCTATACTTGCTAGGTGGTCTGCTTCCACTCTATCCATATTTCCTAAGCGGCTATACTTGTAATCTTATCCATTGATCATATGTTCTTATTGGTTGAACGTGACCCATTTTGTACCTACCTCAAGATTTTTGTAACCACTTCATGATTTTTCCCTATAAAACTTCCTTTGAGAAATGGGCTCATTCTCTTGAAGACATAGGCGTAGGCAAAGAGCTCATGAGCAAAAATCAAATGGCATGGTAAACACTTGAAAGAATTGACAACTGGAACCAAATCTTATTGAGAAGTTTTTGTATGTCAAAAGAAATTACTAGCAAAGTGAAGAAAAAAACCCACAAATTTTGAAAAAATCTTAACTAATAAGCACTCAGACAAAGGTCTGCTCTCTAGAATTTATAAAGAACTAAAATACATTAAGGCCACTAAATTTAAAGACCCAATCCAGAAATGGGCATCTGAGATGAACACACACTTCTCAGAGGACAAAATTAAAGAAATGAATAAATATATGAAAAAAATGCTTCACATCACTAGAAAACATCATATCATAGTGATGTATGTGTGCCTATGTTTATAGCAGCACAATTTGTGATAGCCAAATCTTGGAAACAACCAAGATGCCCATCACCTGAGGAGTGGATGAAAAAGATGTGGTATTTTTATATAATGGAGTATTACTCAGCTGTAAAGAATGATAAACTTGAAGGATTTATATTTAATTGGATGCCATGTGAAGAGATACTCATAAGTGAAATAAACCAGACCCACATGTGTAAATATCATATAGTCTCCCTAGTATAAGAACTCAAAAGAAGAAATACAAATAGAAAGGTATAACAGCACTAAAAGGAAAAGTGAGAACTTGAGGACTGGACAGGGAGAGGGTAAGAAGAAAAGCTGGTAAACAGGACAGAGACAAAGCCATACACTTGTGTGCACAAGATGGGCAAGGCAATGATCCTGAGAAACATTAGCAGGTTTTTGAAATTAGCAGTTGATTGGTAGGATTCTCAACCTGACTAACCATATATGCTGATACCTGTGAACCAAGCAACTGCACTCAAGATAGCAATGTGTAATAGAAGGGTCATGCTTGGAATGCCTGTCATTCTGGTCTTCTAAATACATACTTCTTGTCATGACATACCAATTATTACGATACTATATCACAAGTAAAAAATTTTTTCTTTTGTTTTGTGTTTTTCTTTTTTTAAATTGGTAATAAATGAAAAAAAAAAGATAGAAGAAAAAGAAAAAAAGTCACAGGACTGTCTTGCTACAATGCTGTATATGGTTAGATTTCTAAATTTCTATGTAAAAATATGTGTTTACTCCTATTTTTTTCCTTCATATTCTGTAAGGACTTAAATTTCAACACATCAATACTTGATGGAAGATACCTGTTCCACATTATGCCTAAGATGTTTGATAATTAGACAAATAGTTAGGGTAAACTGAACTGCATATGTTGCAGGGTAATAAAAAGCTTCTCTTGTGGAGGGTTAATAACCTAAGTTTTCAGACCAAAAATTACAGAAAAAGAAGGGATGGAAGAACAGCCAACATTTTGGCCCTAGCCCTTCAAGGTCAGTGAAGATCGAGGACATAGGAGAACCTATACTATAACATCATGTAACTCAATTGTGCCCCAAATTTTCTGATCAAGGAGATTATGGAGACACAGAGGAATGTGATCAATGATGTGGAGTGTGCCTAAGTAGAGTCACATGGAGAGAAAAATTTCTCTCAGGCTTTCACAGAGAGCAAATTGGTCAAGCATTGGCTGTGACTCATCCACATGGATGACACCGACAAAGGATCTACAAAGTGCAGTGCAGTGTTACAGGATAAATCCTAAGGGTACTTGACTGACCTTATCAGATACAAAAGTTACATTTCTTGTTATATAGGTCTTGCTTTATCTTGGTCTTAACCATCCAGCAGAAAAGTATAAAAACGAGATATATAAAGTAAAGCCGTATTAATATACTGTGCTGTAAAAGTCTCTAATCAACAACTTCTGCAGATAACCCCCTACTATTGTGGAGTACTGGACTGTGTTGGATTGTTTTGCTGAATTCAAGCACCTATAATATTTAGATGCCAATAGAATACCTATCTCTGACAGGACTGAACTGGAGATGGGGGATACAGAGGAAGATCCATTTTGTATTTGTATACACAGAATAGTTAGGATAGATGTACAGCTGCTTTCTCTTGGTTCAGTGAGAGGAAAGATTTATAGTAGTAGTGTTTGGACACGATGTCCTGGCTGCTTCTTGTGCTGTGGATGACCACTGAGAAGATAACAATGTACAATGCATTAATTATTGAAAATGCCCTATTAATCAGTTTGGGAAGTATCTCATTGATATTTGTTTCTCAATAAAATACAAAAAAAATAAATTTTAAAAAAGAGAAATGGGCTCATTGGCAACTCACTTTCAGGTCCCCTCCTGTCTCTCACAAGCTATCTCACTCTCTCAAGGAATTTTTCCTGCTCTCAACCACCATTGTTCCTTAGAATTCACTGTTCAGTTTTGGGGAGCATGAACTTAGTGTAACTGACATCTAGTAGGTTGGAAATTGTATTATTTCCTTTATATAATCATAAAAGATATTTGTTTATTTATAGCAATATTGGAGGAGACCAGAAATTCCATTCTTTACCTAAGATAATTTAAAAGAAGCCACTTACACACAATATGGTATCTACAGGAGAGTCATGAGAAGGCCATTTAGAGGTAGGTAGCAAGATGGCTCTTGTAGCACAACCCTGGCTCAGAAATATTTCACCCCTTCTTCAACAAAAATATGTATTTACTTTCTTTCACAAATAAGACCTTAGAAAAATCTATATGGTTTTTTGCAATAAGTGAAATATTTTTTGCAGTCATGGGTTAGTCCTAATTCTTAATCTAGACCACTTGGCTCACTGAGCTCCTGGCCTCTCTCAGAAGCAATCATATTAATGGTGACAATGGTCAACATCCTCCAAAACACATTGCCTTCTCCTTATTGTGTTTAAGCCTGTAACAGGACTTGAGGTCTTGTCTATGAGATAAGCTACAAACTGGAGAATGCAGATCCTAAAGAGCCTCATGAGAAATGCAGAACTGCAAATACGTACTGATACTTTATTCCTCCTCAGTAAGACAAAGAGACATACAGAGAATTAGAATAATAATTAAACAGTGAGATACCTCAGCAAACTAAGCACCTGCTTAGGCAAGCAAAGGGACCAGGGTTCAATCCCTAGTAACATATGCCACATTGACCCCTGCCTGTAAACCCAGTGCTAGAGAGGCTGAAAACAGGAGGATCATTATGAGTCCAAGCTGTGTAGTGAGACCTTGTACCAAATACATAAAAAAATAAGTAAAAATAAAAAAGAATAATATTTAAATGCTGAATGCTGGAAAGCAGATAAATGTTGTGTAACTGGCCTAGCATTCAGAGAAAGCTGAACATTAAGAGAATAGTGGAGAAATATGATAGAAAAACCAGTTTATACAAAACATTCAAAAGTTATTACCAATAGGGCATAGCTGGGGCCAAGAACATCTAAGAAAAAACATTTAAATGTGCTCCCTGAAAAAGATTAAGTTGAGGGCCTTGGGACAATAGAACACCAAGACACAGCTGGGGCAGAGGAAGTGCCATATGGAAGAGAGGGGTTAGTGTGAAACTCTGAATATTAAGTTAGATTCTGAATGTTCAGTGTCTGTCCTCTTTCTCCATGGTGCCCTGATTTCTGACAAGTAGACATGAGCAAGACCTGAGATAGTGATGTGGGGGCTTCCTGTGAAGCAACCAATAGAGTTCTGAGTGAAACCTGCCATCAGCAAAGTCTGCCCTTTCTCTCTGTGTCCTCCCCATGCTCACTCTTGAGTGTGAGGAAATAGTAGAGGAAGTTCTTCAGAATGAGAGGTAAAAACAAGACAGATAAATCTTAGAAATTTGCTAAAGGAAAACTTCAAAAGTCCTAAGAAAACCTATTTCATCTGTATAAGAACATGTAATCCCAAATATGAAGAGTCAGAGGACAAACAGATCTTGGAAATTTAAAAGATAACACCAGGAATGAACATTCCAATACAAGCATTGAAAAGTAAACTTGGGGACTCTGCCCAGAAAATAGAACAAAAGAGCCACATGTTACGAATTCCAAATGTAGGTGCTCATCCCTAATCTTTACTCCTGAGACATGGGTTATACATAGTCTCTTCCTTCCAAACAGTACAGATTGGAAAGGGAGAAACAGATAACTTTGCTGTGAAGACAGCTCTCAACCAGTCCCTTGGCTGGTGACCAAGGCTGACAGGACCAGTCATCTTGTTGACATACAGTGTGGACATTTGATATAATGTGCTGAGACAGAAGCAGTACCCATGAGACCTTCTGTCCAAGAACAAAAATCCTACTGAAATCATTAAAACTAGCACACAAATTTCAAATGAAAGACATTCAAAACCATCAAGACCATTAAAAATAAGGAAGGAGTAGCACATGACTGTAGTCCCAGCATTTGGGAGGCTGAAAACAAGAGGATCACCATGAGTCTCATCTGTGTAGTGAGACCTTGTAGATCCTGTGGTAAAGACATTAAAAATATATACAAAATAAGGAAGAAACTAACACGGCCAAAAGTAACCTAAGAGATATGAAAAATAATTGTACTAAGGTATCCTGGATAGAATCCTAGAACAGAATAAAAAGAGACACTTGGTAAAAGCTAAAGGCATGTAACTAAACTATGAAATTTAGTTAATCATAATATATCAATATTGTTTCACTAAGCATAATAAATATATCAAAAACATGAAAGTTGGATGCAGAGTCTATTAAACTCTCTCAGCTATTTTCACATCATTTTCTTTTTTTAATAAATTTATTGAGAAACAAGTATCAATGAGACAGTTTAAAAACCAATTAATAGCACAGTTTCAATAATTAATACATTGCATATTGTTGTCTTAGTGGTTATTCATTGTACAAGATGCAGACATGATATCCTGTCCACAACACTATTAGCACAAATCACTCTACTCATTGAATTAAGAAAATGCAGCTGTATATCTATCCTATTTTGAGTATACAGAAACAAAATGATTGTTCATATGTATCCCCTTTCTTGGTTAGTTTTGTCAGAGAAGGGCATTCTATTGTCATTTAAATACTGTAGGTGCATGAATTCAGCAAAATATTCCAATATAGTCCAGTAGTCCATAATAGTAGTGAGTTTTCCATAAGACTGGCAATGTCAGAAGTTGTTGACTTGAGCCTTTTACAGCTTAATATATCAATATGGCTTTAATTTTTATACTTCATTTTTTATACTTTTCTGACAGATGGTTAAGACCAACATAGAGTAAGACCTATAAAACAAGAAATGTAACTTTTGTATATGATAAGGTCAGTCAAATCTCCTCAAGATTTACCCTGAAACCCGGTACCAGTTTGTAGATCCTTTGTCAGTGTCAACCATGTGGATGACTCAGCAATTGCTTGACCAATTTGCTCTCTGTGAAAGTCTGAGAAAATGTTTTCTCTGCATGAGATTCTCCTTAGGCACACTCTACATCATTGATCACATTCCTCTTTATCCCAATGATCTCCTTGATCAGAAAATTTGGGACATAACTGAGTTACATGATGTTACAGTATCGAATCTCCTATGTCCTGAGACTTCACTGACCATGAAAGGCTAGGGCCAAAATCTTGGCTGTTCTTCCAGCCCTTCTTTTTCTGTAATTTTTGATCTGCAAACTTAGCTTGTTAACCCTCCAGAAGAGAAGCTTATTATTATTAACCTACAGCATAGACAGTAAGCTTAACCTCACTATCTCACTGCATTTCAAACATCTTAGGAATAAAAAGGAAGAGGTATTTTCCATCAAATATCAATATGTTAAACTTCAAATCCCTCCAGAATGTGAAGAAAAATTTAAAAATATAAAAAATATTTTAAAAATAGAAATAAACACTTACTTATTTTTACACAGATATTTAGAAATCTAAGCACATACAGCATTGTAACAGGACTGTCCAGTCACACTTTTTATTCTTGTCTCATGTTTTCATTTATTACCCTTTATTTTTAAACAAACATTTACTTCACAGACAGTATGGCAGTACTGGTATGTCATGACAAGCAGCACATATTTAGAAAACCAGAATGACAGGCATTCCAAGCATGACCCTACTATTAAATATTGCTATTTCAGTACAGTTGCTTAGATCACAGGTATCAGCATAGTCAGTCAGGTTGAGAATCCTACCAATGAACTGCTAGTTTTAAAAACCTACTGAAGATTCTCAGGATCATTGCCTTGCCCATCTTGTGCATACAATTGTATGGTTCTGTCCCTGTCATGTTTTCTAGCTCATCTCCTTGCCCTCTCTTCGTTATCTAATCCTCAAGTTCTTGCTTTCCTTTTAATTGTGCTATACCTTTCTATTTTTCTTCTTTTGAGTTCTTATACTAGGGAGATTATACAATATTTACACATGTGGGGCTCACTTATTGCACTTACAAGTATATTTTCCAGAGGTATCCACTTAAACATAAAGGTTTCAAGTTTATTATTCTTTATAGCTGAGTAATACTCCATTGTATAAAAATACCACATCTTTTTCATCCCTTGCTCAGGTGACAGGCATCTTGGTTGTTTGCAAGATTAAGCTATCACAAATTGTGCTGCTATAAATATATATAGACATATATTACTATAATATGACTTTTTCAGTTCCAGCAGGAAAATTCCAAGTAGGGGGATAGCTGGTTTGAATGGAATTTCCAGTCCTAGATTTTAGGTAATATCCAAACTGATTTCCATAATGGTTGCACTAGTCTATATTCCCACCAGCAGTAGAGAAGTGTTCCTTTATCCACAGAGCTTCTTTAACATTTATTGTTGGTTGATTTGTTTATGATAGCCACTCATTCTGGGTTAAGATGGTATCTCAGCATTTTTTTGTTTTTCTTTTGGCAGAACCAGGGTTTCAATTCAGACCCTTGAGCTTGCAAGGGAAGCACTTATTCTACTGACCCATCTCCCTGGCCCCTCAGGATTGTTTTAATTTGCATTTCATGGATGGCTAGTGATGTGGAGCATTTTTTCATATATTTATTCCCTTCTTAACTGTGTACTCAGAGAAGTGTGTATTCATTGAAGATACCCATTTCTGGATTGGGACTTTAAATTTTGGCACCCTAATGTTCTTTAGTTCTTTGTAAATTCTAGATAGCAGACCTTTGTCTGAGTGCTTATTAGCCAAGATTTGTTTGAAATTTGTGGGTTTTCTTTTCACTTTGCTAGTAATTTCTTTTGACATGCAAAATCTTCTCAATAAGAGGAGGTCCCACTTAATTCTTTCAAGTAATACCCTTTTGCTTTGATTTTTGTACGTGAATTCTTTGTCTGCCCTTATGTCTTCAAGAATTCTTCCTACTTTCTCTTCCAGGAGATTTAGTGTCTCTGTTTTAATGTTTATATCTTTAATCCATTTTTACTTTAGTTTAGTGCATGGTGATAGACCTGGGTCAAGTTTTAATTTTCGGCCTGGAGAGAGCCAGTTTTTACAGCACCATTTGTTATAGAGGATATCTTTCTTCCAGGAAGCATATTTGGCCCCCTTGTCAAAGATCAGGTGGCTGAAAGTGTTCATAGAGGCTTCTGTGTCTTCTAGTCTCTTCCATTGATCCTCAGGTCTATATTCTTGCCAGTACCATGCTGATTCTATCTCAGTTGCCTCGTAGTATAATTTTGAATTAGGAATTGTAATGCCTCCCGCCTTGTCTTTGTTGCCCAGGACTGTCTTTGATATACTAGGTCTTTTCTGGTTCCAAATAAATTTTAGGAATGATTTCTCTAGGTCTGAGAGGTATGTTGGTGGCAGTTTCATAGGAAGTGCATTAGATCTGTACACAATTTTGGGAGTATGGCCATCTTCATAATGTTGATTATTCCTATCAATGATCAGGGAATATTTTTCCATTTTCTGAAATCCTCTATGATCTCTTTTTTAAGAGTACTGTAATTTTCCTTGAAAAGATCTTCAATTTCTTTAATTAGATTAATTCCAAGGTATTTCATTTTCTGCAATGCTATTGTAAAAGGTATTGTTTCTCTAATTTCCATTTCAGTGTGTTTGTTGTCTGTGTAGAGGAATGCTATTGACTTTTGGGTATTGAATTTGTATCTTGCTATACTACCGAATTTATGTATCAATTCTACGAGCTTCTTGATGGAGTTTTTTATGTCTTCCAAGTGAAGTATCATGTCATCTGCAAATAACGATAATTTAACTTCTTTACTTATTCTTTTTCCTTTTATTTCTCCCTCTTGTCTAATAGCTCTAGATAATGATTCCAGAACTATATTGAATAGGAGTGGTGATAGAGGACATTCTTCTCTTGTCCTAGATCTGAGAGTAAAAAAATTTCACTTTTTCCCCACTTAGAATTATGTTAGCTATTGGTTTGTCAAAAATGGCTTTTATCAGATTGAGTTAGAGGCCATCTATTCCAATTTTCTGTGGGACTTTGAACATGAATGAGTGCTGGACTTTGTCAAAAACGTTTTCTGCATCAATTGAGATGATCATGACTTTTTTTAGTTTTCGCTCTATTGATATAGTGTATTACATTTATTTTTATTTTTATTTTTAAATTTTATTTATTTATTTGTGTGTGTGTGTATGTGTGTGTGGCCAGCTCAGCCCACCAGGGGGCGGGGCTGGCTGGCATGTGGTGCTGGAGGATTGAACCGCGGTCCCTGTGCTTGCTAAGCTTGTTCTAAGTAGGTGCTTTAGACCACTGAGCCATCTCACCAGCTCCGTGTATTACATTTATAGATTTGCATATATTGTACCATCCTTGCATCCCTGGGATGAATCCTACATGGTCATGGTATATGATCTTCTTGATGATTTGCTTCATTCTATTTGCTAAGACTTTATCAACGATTTCTGCATCTGTGTTCATGAGGGAGATTGGCCTGTAGTTTTCTTTTGTAGTTGCATCTTTCCCTGGTTTTGATATCAGTATAATACTTGCCTCAAAGAATGATTTTGGGAGGATCACTTCCTTTTCAAATTCATTGAAGAGTTTGAGGAGTACAGGGATTATATAGTCTGTAAATTTCTTGTAGAATTAATCTGTGAATCCTTCAGGACCTGGCCTTTTCCTTGTTGGCAGACTTTTCATTACATTTCATATTGCATTGGCTGTTATTGGGTTCTTGAGAGTAGTTGAATCTTCTTGATTCAGTTTTGGTACTTTGTACCTTTCTAGAAATCTGTCCATTTTGTCTGTGTCTTCTATTCTTTGAAAGTAATCATTTTCAAAGTAGCTATTGATGATCTGAATTTCTACTGGGTCTGTGGTGATTGCATCATTTTCATTCTTGCATTTACTTGTATTTAAACATTTTCTTTCCTTTTTTGATGAGGTTAGCTAGGGTCTTCTTGGTTTTATTTAATCTTTCAAAGAGCCAGCTTTTTGATTCATTAATTATTTGAACTCTTTTCTTCATCTCGATTGAATTAATTTCTTCTAATCTTTATGAATTTTCACCATCATTGAGCTTTGGTTTTGGTTTACTCTTTGTTTTCTAGATATTGGAGGTGTAACATTAGGGTGTTTATTTGTTCCCATTCTGTTTTCCTAATGTGCGAGTTCACAGGTATAAATTTCCCTCTGAGAACTGCTTTCATCGGATCCCATAAATTCCGACAAGTTGTGCTTCAATTTTCATTGAGTTGTAGATATTGTTCAATTTCTTGTTTAATTTCATCTGTGACCCTTTGGTCGCTGAGTAGAGTGTTGTTTAATTTCCATGTATTTGTGGAACTTTTCTGTTTTCTTTTGTTGTTTATTTCCAGCTTCATTGCACTGTGGTCAGGTAATAACCATGGGGTAATTGCTGTTTTCTTGCGTATACTTAAGCATGACCTATGGACCAATATGTGGTCTATTTAAGAAAATGACCCATGTACAGCTGAAAAAAATGTGTATTCAGCTTTGGTTGTGTGGAACACTATATGTCCACTAAGTTCATTTGTTTCAAGTTCTGGTTCAGTTCTGCTACTTTGCTAAATTTTGTCTGCTTGACCGATCTTTCTTTCTTTCTTTCTTTCTTTCTTTCTTTCTTTCTTTCTTTCTTTCTTTCTTTCTTTCTTTCTTTCGCTTCACTGGGGATTGAACACAGGCCCTTGTGCTTGGCAGGGATGCACTTATTCCACTAAGTCCTCTCCCCGGCCCCAATTAACTAATCTATTAGAGATAAAGGGGTGTTAAGGTTTCCTGATAGGATTGTGGTATTGGATATTAGATTTTCCCTATTCATCAAGATTTTCCTTATATAGTTGGGTACTCCCATGTTTGGTGTGTACATATATATGAGCGTAACCTCCTCCTCTTGAATTTTTCCCCTAACCAGTATA
>NW_004524627.1:5868431-5872130 GCF_000260255.1 Octodon degus | reverse complement strand
CAGAACCAGGGATTGAACTCAGGCCCTTGCTATTGCCAGGGAAGTGCTTATTCCACTGAGCCATCTCCCCGGCCCCTCCTGTGTTTACTTGCTTGCCCAATTTAGTTGGTTGCTTCTGATCTCATTCATGGAGTTCTGATCATTTTGATCCTTCTCTAGAACATCTCTCAGGAGCCTGTGCAGGGTTGCTCTTCTTTTTTTCTTTTTTTTTTCTTTTATTCTTTTCCATAATTTTATTGAGAAACAAACAGCAATGAGACAGTTTCAAAACAAATTTGCTAAGACAGTTTCAATAATAAACACATTGTAAACATTCTTTCTAGTGGTTAATTGCTGTACAAGATATGGACATGATATCCTATTTACAAACAGCACTAGAACAAATTCCTCTATTCATTTAGAGAATGTAACTATATATCTCTCCTAACCACTTTGAATACACAGATAAAAAATGGACATTCATCTGTATATCCTTTTTTTGTTAAGTTCAATTCTTTGAATATTATAGGTGTGGAAACTCAGCAAAATATTCTAAAAGAGTCCAGTAGCCCATAATAGTATTACGTCTTCCGCTTGACTGGCAATGTCAGCAATTGTTGAAGTGAGTCCCCTACAGCTCAACATAAGAGCATGGCTTTACTTCTTATATTTCTTTAGTATACTTTTCTGCTGGATGGTTAAGACCAAGGTAAATCAGGACCTATGCAACAAGAGTTGCAGCTTTTGGGTCTGATAAGGTCTGTGAAATCCCCTCAGGATTTATCCTGAGCTCCTGCACCTCAGATTTTAGATCCTTTGTCAGTGTCAGCCATGTGGATGAGTCATAGCCATTGCATGGCCAATGCGCTGTCTGTAAAAGCCTGAGGGAATGCTTTCTCTCCATGTGACTCTCCTTAGGCACACTCTACATCACCAATCACTTTGCTCTTTGGCTCCATAATCTCCTTGATCAGAAAATTTGTGACACTACCGAGCTACATGACATTACAGTACAAGTTCGCATATTTCCTGAGTCTTAATGGACCTTGGAAGGCTAGGGCCAAAATGTTGACTTTCCTTGCGGCCCTCATTTTTCTCTAATTTTAGTCTGCAAACCTAGGTTAACCATCAAGAAGACAAGCTTATTGTTATTACCATACAACTTAGGCTGTTAAGCTTAACCTCACTATCTGTCTGAATATGAAACATCTTAGGCATGACATGGAACAGGTATCTTTCATCAAGTATTGATATGTTGAACTTTAAGTACCTACAGAATATGATGAAAAACATTTAAAAATTACAATATATTTTAAAAATAGGCATAAGGACTTATATATTTCTTATGCTTACACATAAGTCCAAAAATCTAACCATATACAACCTTGAGGCAGGATAGTCCCACAGTATTCCTTTTCCTGTCTCTTGATTTCATTCTCCTCCCCCTTCTTTTTGAACAACCATCTACCTAAGAGACAGCATGGCAGCAACTGTCATGTCATAACAAGCAGCCCATATTCAGAAGACCAGAATGACAGGCACCCCAAGCATGAAACTACTATTACAGATTAACATCTGTAGTACAGTTGCTTAATTCACAGGTATCAGAATATATAGTTAGTCAGGGTGAGAATCTTTCCAATTAACTACTAGATGCATAAATCTTTTGGAGATTCTCAGGATCATTGCTTTGCCCATCTTCTACATATAACTGTATGACCTGACATTGTCATGTTTCCTAGCTCTTCTCCTTTACTTCCCTTGATTAGTTAGTCATCAAGATCTTGATTTCCTTTTACTTGTATTATACCTTTCTATTTGTATTTCTTCTTTTGAGTTCTTATACTAGGAAAACTATATGACATTTACACATCTGTGTCTGGTTTATTTCACTTATGAGTATATCTTCAAGTGGCATCCACTTCAATATAAAGGCTTCGTGTTTATCATTCTTCATAGCTGAGTAATACACCATTGTATAAAAATAGTACATCTTTTTCATCCATTCCTCAGGTGATGAGCATCTTGGTTGTTTCCAAGATTTGGCCATCGCAAATTGTGCTGCTATAAACATAGGCACACATATATCCCTATGCTATGATGTTTTCAGATCCTCCAGAAAAATTCCCAGTAGAGGAATAGCTGGTTTAAATGGGATTTCCAGTCCCACTTTCCTAAGGAGTCTCCACACTGATTTCCATAATGGTTGTACCAGTCTACATTCCTACCAGCAGCAGAGAAGGGTTCCTTTTTCCCCACAGCCTCTCCAACATTTGTCGTTGGGTGATTTCTTTATGATAGCCATTCTTTCTGGGGTGAAATGATATCTCAATGTTGTTTCAATTTGCATTTCGTGGATGAATAATGATGTGGAGCATTTTTTCATATATTTATTCACTTCTTTAGTTTCACCCTCTGAGAAGCATATGTTCATCTCGGATGCCCATTTCTGGATTGAGTCTTTAAATTTTGGGGCCCTAGTGTCTTTTAGTTCTTTATAAATTCTAGAGAGCAGACCTTTGTCTGGGTACTTATTTGTCATGATTTTTTCCAAATTTATGGGTTGCCTTTTCATTTTGTTGGTAATTTCTTTTGACATAAAAAAAAAAAACTGCTTGATAATAGACCCAGAGTGCAGGCCTGGGGAGTGAGTGAGATGACCAAGGGCCCGTGGATCCTGAATAGAACCAGAGCCCAGGCCCTGCATGTGAGTGAGACCACCAAGTGCCCACGGATCTTCATTGGACCCATAGTTCAGGCTCAGTGAGGAACCCTTCAGCAGAACTCCCTGCAAAGAGACCAGAGGCAAGACCCACCCAGCTGATTCAGGAGCAGAACATCTTGCCAGAGAGACACAAAGGGTTCAACTCTAATACCGCAGCAGAAAGAAGTGGAGCACAGGAGCCAGATCCAAGCAACACCCACCTGGAAGAATCTGAACTTCATAGATCTGGACCTGTTGCTAAGGTAATAACTCTATCTAAGCTCTACACCAAAGGTCAGAAGACAGTGGTATACAAAATGAAAAAGAAAAGGAACAAAATGCAGTCTCAGGCCCCAAGTCCAACCAGTACAATTGCAGAAGACACTAGAACTGAGGAAACTGGAAATCACATGCCAGATATCTCTGAAATAATAGCATTCAAAGTGAAGAAACAACTGCAGAAATGTATAGAAGAAATCAGATCAGAAATAATTTCGGAACTAAAAAATTTAGGGATAACTATAATCAAAGAAGTACTAAGTGCTTCTAAAGGATATACTGATAAAAAAAATAAAGCAGAATATAAAAATGATGGAACCCCTGAATAAGCAATTTAGGAATGAAATAGAATGTATGAGACAGGTTCAAAGTGACATGGAAATTAAAACTTCAATCACAAGCTGGGAAAACCGTTTGAGGGAAAGTGAAAATAGACTTTCTGACTTAAAACACACCATTGCAGCTAGGAAAAAGTAAGAAAAGATCTCTTTAAAACAACTAGGATGCAGGAAAAAATAATTCAATACTTGCAAGACAATGCAGAGATGAACAATGTGAGAGTAATAGGAATCAATGAGAAGGAAGGAGTCAATACAAATGATATAAAAAGAATATGGGCAGAAGTAATAGCAGAAAACTTCCCAAATATGGGGCAACAATCTGACATTCCAGTAACCGAAGCATATAGAACTCCAAATAATATCAATCCAATGAAAACCACACCCAGAAACATAATA
>NW_004524627.1:5866900-5867980 GCF_000260255.1 Octodon degus | reverse complement strand
CTACAAATGGACTTCTCTTCCACCCTATGGGTCATGATTTCACCTAATTCTACAGGGTGGATTTCAAAGAATTAGCTGTAGCTCAGTTCCACAAGTGACGCCTAGCCATCAGTAACTGTCACTGTCATTATGCATGTCCACAACACACTAGAACTTTGTGCGATATCCTATCCTCAAACTTTTAGAAGTCCTGGTGATTTACTTGCCATTCCAGTATTTATCTTATGTTTTACTCTTAGTACTTCTTTGCTATCATGAAAACTTTTTCTTAGTGCAATTGTTTTGAAACATTTAATTCTTAATTGATTAGTATTTAATTTTCTGAATATTGCTTAATCTTAATTTTTGTTCTAAGATTTATACTTTATCTTTGACTTACAAATTGTTTAAAAGATATTGTATGATGTCTTCTAGTATTAGAAACTTTAAAATGTATATTTTCATTTCCTGTTGACATTATATTACTTCTTCCCTGTCTTTTATACATACATACACAGACATATATGGAAAAAAATATGTGTATAACCCAATGTAAGATTGGTACTGTTTCACAGAAATCTGTAATGACCTTTAAATAAGGGTTCATTTAATGTATCTTTTATATAGTCCTACCTAACTATCAAATTGAGAGCTCTTTTTCGTTCATCCAGGAGCATACTGCAACTTCTCTTGCCTTTTGAATTATGCTCTTTGTTATTTCCTATATGCTACTTCTGGAGGTATTAAAATATTTCAAGATTGTATATCTAGAAAATCTTACTTTTAGTTTTCAAAGGTATGTTCGCTAAGTATAAAATTCAAAGAGAACAGATCTTTTGTTTCAGTCCTTTAATTAAGCTGATTTCTTACACCCTTGGTCCTTTTTTTCTTCCCAATATGGAATAAGATGCTATTTAATTTAGTTCTTCCATAGCTAATATTTTTATTTTTTTCAAAATTTTATTGATAGACAGCAATGAGACAGTTTCAAATCAAATCGAAAGTAGAGTTTCAACAAATAATACACTGCATATATTCTTCTTAGTGGTTAATTGCTGTACAAGATGCGGACTTGAGATCCTATTTACAAACACCATTAGA
>NW_004524627.1:5865068-5865760 GCF_000260255.1 Octodon degus | reverse complement strand
TTCAATATAAAGGCTTGCAGTTTATCATTCTTAATAGCTGAATAATACTCTATTGTGTAAAAATACCACATCTTTTTCAACCATTCCTCAGGTGACGGGCATCTTGGTTGTTTCCAAGATTTGGGCTAATATTTTTATGTATATGTTTTAATGATTTTTTTCTTTACAAGAAGTTTTGGACAATTTCATTCTTGTGCGTGTTGGCATGATTTTATTTAAATGTCTTTGCAAAAGGTTCATTTTTCTTCAAAATGTGGTATCATAAGATGAGCTAAATTGAGAAACTTTAAATCTTTAAAAAAAATTCTTGAAACTATTGTTTGAAGCAAGGTAAAATTCCCCTATGATGAATGCTATCACTATGTATGTATAAAATGTACCAATAAAAAAATTCAAGGAAAACAAAAGAAAAATCTTCTCTGCAAGAGTAGGTCCCAGTTGTTAATTCTTTCAACTGCTTCCCATGTGATTTGTTTTCTGTTCATGAATTCTTTGCCAACCCCTATGTCTTCAAGAGTTCCTCCTACTTTCTCTTCCAAGAGATTTAGTGTCTCGCTTTAATGTTTAGATCTTTAATCCATTTTGACTTTAGTTTAGTGCATGGTGATAGACCTGGGTAAAGTTTGAGCTTTGGGCATGTAGAGAGTCAGTTTTTCCAGCACCATTTGTTAAAGAGGCTATCTTTCTTCCAG
>NW_004524627.1:5849743-5864513 GCF_000260255.1 Octodon degus | reverse complement strand
TCTTCCAAGTAAAGTTTCATTTCATCCTCAAATAAAGATAATTTAACTTCTTCTTTGCCTATTCTTATTCCTTTTATTTCTTTCTCTTGTCTAATGGCTATAGCTAATGATTCCAGAACTATATTGAATAGAAGTGGTGAGAGAGGACATCCTTGTCTTGTACCAGATCTAAGAGTAAAGTATTTCAGTTTTTCCGCATTTAAGATTATGTTAGCCATTGGGTTTTCATAAATGGCTTTTATGAGATTGAAGTAGAGTCCATCTATTCCAATTTTCTGTAGGACTTTGAACATGAATGAGTTTTGGACTTTGTCAAAAGCCTTTTCTGCATCAATGAAGATGATCATGTGGTTTTTAGTGTTTGCTCTAGCGATAGAGTATATTACATTGATAGATTTTTGAATATTGAACCATCCTTGCACTCCCGGGATGAATCCTACCTGGTCATGGTGTATGATCTTCTTAATGATTTGCTGTATGCTATTTGCAAGGATTTTATTGAGGATTTTGGCACCCATGTTCATGAGGGAGATTGGCCTGTAGGTTTTTTTTTTTTTCTTAGTTGTGTCATTCCCTGGTTTTGGTATTAGTATAATACTTGCCTCCAGGAATTTTGGGAGGCATGCTTCCTTTTCAATTTCACGGAAGAGTTTGAGGAGTATATTCACTACATCTTCTGTAAATGTCTTGTAGAATGCAGCTGTGAATACATCCAGACCTGGACCTTTCTTTGTCGATAGGTTTTTAATTACATCTCGTATGTCATTGGCTGTTATTGGGCTATTGAGAGTGGTTATATCTTGTCGATTCAGTTGTGGTAATTTGTACCTTTCTTGGAATCAGTCCATTTCTTCTGTGTCTTCTATTCTGTGAGAGTAAAGATCCTCAAAGTAGCTATTGATAATCTTCTGAATTTACTGGGTCTGTGGTAAATTCCTTATTGCTTATGTTTGAATTTTTTCTTTCCTCTTTTTGATGAGGTTAGCTAGGAGTTTATCGATTTTATTCAATCTTTCAAAGAACCAGCTTTTTGCTTTTTTAATTCTTTGGATTGTTTTCTTCATCTCAAATGAATTAATTCCTGCTCTAATCTTTATGATTTCTTCCCGTGTTTGGACTCTGTGTTTGATTTGCTCTTCCTTTTCCAGTTGTTGAAGGTGCAGCATTAGGGTATTTAATTTTTCTTGTTCTGTTTTCCTAATGTGTGAGTTCACAGCTATGAATTTCCCTCTGAGAACTGCTTTCATCATATCCCACAAATTACGATAAATTGTACTTGAATTTTCATTGAATTGTAGATATTGTTGAATTTCTTGTTTAATTTCATCTGTGACACATTGTTTGCTGAGTAGGGTGTCATTTAATTTCCACGTATTTATGGTTTTTTTTTTCTGGTTTCTTTTGTCATTTGTTTCCAGTCTCATTGCACTGTGGTCAGATAATGTTCATGGGATAATTTCTGTTTTCTTACATATACTTAAGTATGACCTATGGTCCAGTATGTGGTCTATTTAAAAAATGACCCATGTGTAGCTGAGAAAAATGTGTATTCAACTGTGTTTGGGTGGAACACTCTATATATATCCACCAAGTCCATTTGTTTCAAGCTCTGATTCAGTTCTGTTATTTCTTTACTAAGTTTTTGTCTGGTTGACCTATCTTTTGGGGATAAGGGGTGTTAAGGTCTCCTGTTAAGATTGTGATATTGGATATTAGATTTTTCATGACCATTACGATTTGCTGTACATAGTTGGGTGCTCCCGTGTTTGGTGCATACATATTTATGAGTGTTACCTCTTCCTCTTGAATTTTTCCCCTAACCAGTATATAGTGGTCATCTTTATTTCGCTTGATCATTGTTGGTTTGAAGTTGAGACTGTCTGAGAATAAAATTGCTACCCCTGCTTTTTTCTGAGGTGCTGGGGCATGTAGTATTTTGTTCCATTCTTTGACTTTCAGCCTATGAATGTCTTTATGAGTTAAATGTGTTTCTTGTATACAGGATTTTGTTGGATTTTATTTCCTAATATACTGTGCCTGTCTATTTCTCTTAATTGGTGAATTGAGTCCATTTACATTGATGATTAGAAATGAGATGTATTGACTTACAATTGACATGTTTTTTTTTTTACCTGCTGTCATTTACTCCATTTTCTCCTGTGTTTAATTGTTTGCATCTTTCAGGAGCCCGTGTAGAGTTTGCTTTGTCATCATGAAATTCTTTAGTTTTTCTTTGTCATGGAAGTATTTTACTTTTCCATCAAACTTCAGAGAGAGTTTTTCAGGGTATAGTTGTCTGGACTGGAATTTGTTTTCATAGAGGACTTGAAGTACTCTGTTCCATGCTTTTCTTGCCTTCATGGTTTGTGAAGAGAAGTTGGCCGTTACTCTGATGGGTTTTCCTTTGAGTACCATCTGTTTCTTTTGTCTAGTGGCTTTCACTGTATTATTCTTTTGCTGGATTTCTGGAATGTTGCCTATTATATGTCTCAGTGTGTTTTTAATTGGGTTCAAGTTATTTGGAGTTCCATATGCTTCAGTTTTATGAATGTCAGTTTGTTTAATCATATTTGAGAAGTTTTCTGCTCTTACTTCTGCCCATATTCTTTTTAATAGTTTGTATCGACTCCTTCTTTCTCATTCATGCCTATTAGTCTCTCATTTTTCACCTTTGCATCATCTTGCAGGTGATGAATCATTTTTTCTACATCCTAGTTGTTTTTAAGAGATCTTTTCTTACCTTTTCACTAGCTGTGATGGCGATTTCAGTATCTGAAACTCTACCTTTACTTTCACTCAAATTCTTTGGCAGGCTTGTGATTGAGATTTTAAGTTCCTCTATTTCTCTTTGACTCTGCTTCATGCAATCTATTTCTTTCCTGTATTGCTCATTTCAGGAATTGTCACTTTTCTTATCTCTATTTTTTTTATCAGTGTCTACTTGAGAAACAGTTAGTAATTCTTTTACTACAGAGATTGTTTCTTATCTGATTTCCTCTATATGTTTCTGCAGTTGATTCTTTACTGAGACGCTATTAATTCATAGATTTCTTTTTTTTTATTTCAGAGGATATTTCTGATTTGTGTTCCTCTATACTGATCTGCAGTTGTTTCTTTACTTCAGACAGTATTGATTCAGACATTTCAGCTGTGTGATACCCAATTTGTTCTGTGATAGTGTCCTCTTCACTTTTTCTGGGTCAGCTCAGAGCCTGAGATTGCATTTTTTTCCCTCATCTTTGTCATTTATGTAGCACTGTCCTCTGACCTTTGGTGTAGAGCTTTGATGAAACACTGGCAGGGGCCTTGGGCTGGGTTTGGAGGATTCCTGAAGTTCTCACTAGCAGTTGGCTTGGGCTCACTCCTTATGGGTGGAGGGGTCCTGAGAGCATGGCAGAATGTTTCATTCACGTTTAGGGCCTGGTCTTGGTCCAGGAAAGTCTAGTGGGTACATGGGAGTGCAGAAGCTCTCCCACACATTCCTTGACCCTGGCTTAGGCTGGCTCCAAAGGGATGGAGGAGTCCTGAGAGCGCGGAGGAAGGTCTCACTCACTGGGTGGCCCTGGGCTTGGTAGGGGAGTTCCAGTGGGCACATGTGAGCGTGTATGCTTTCTCATACAATCGTTGAGCCTGGGCTTGGGCTGGCTCCGGAGGGTTGAAGGGGTCCTGAGACCTCAGGAGAAGGTCTTCAAGGAAACAAATAATGGCAAATGCTGATAAGGTCCCAGGGGGAAAAGTAACCTTCTACACTTTTAGTGGCAGTTTAATCTAGTGCAACCACTGTAGAAATCAGTATGGAGATTCATCAAAAAAATGAAACAAGAAAGTCCATTTGACCAAATTTCATGGTATCTTTCTGAAAGAGTTAAAGATATCATGTTACATTGATTCATACACTTAAGAAGTATAATCACTTATGATTACACTAAGGCTCTTGTCCTTGCCCTTGCCCAAAGTAGTGCAGTTCAAAAGAGTTTAGTCTTGTAAGTGGCTCATGTGTCTCTCAAAGGATAAATGGATATGGAAAATGTGGTGTTTACACAAAGTGAAATACTACTATGCCATAAAAAGATAAACTTGAGTCATTTATAAGAAGATGGATACAGTTTGAGACCATCATACATGTGTCTTTAAATATTGCATAGTATCTCTTAAGGGAGAAACAATTGAAAAGTATAAATAAAGTAAAAAAAAATAAAAGATAATAGTTAATAAGTGAATAGATCTTTCTCAAGAAGAATGGGATCAAGAGATGGAGGGAAGAGAAGGAAAAAAGAAATGTGTACATATGCAAACTACTCACAAGGTACATGACATACTGCAAACATGAACAAAAAGAAGGAAGGGATCAAGAGATGGATAGAGGGGGAGGGAGTGAAGGCAAAGGAGAAAATAAATGAATTAACATGTTTTAGGTACATATACCAACTCCACACAAAAAATGTAAACCTTATGTGCTATGAACACAATAATAGAAAAAAGAAAAATATAAGAAATATAAGAGGTTTCTTTCTTTCTTTATTTATTTATTTTTCTGTGTTTTAGGGAAAGGTCTACAGGACATTCAGGGTCTCACTACTAGATCAGACTCATAGTAGTCCACCTGCTTACAGCCTCCCAAGAGCTGTGATTACAGACATGCTCCACCACACCCAGTTTCAATTGCTGTCTCTGTGCGCCCTGGGGGAGGTGCAGCATGGCAGGCCTGGGGATTGAACCCCTGACCCCTGAACCTGCTTGCAGGCACTTTAATCTACTGAGGTATTTGGCTGGCTCAAAGTTTGTTTTTAAAATAAAAAGTCATATGAAAATTCAGAGAATGAAATAAGAGAACTGAATCATTCATCTTGGCATTCCAAAATCTGAAAGATCAGGGGAAAAAGGAAAGACAAACTTCAAAGTAATAATTCAAGAACATTGAGTTTTTCATCTTCAGAACTTATTATGTTTGAGTTTTATTTTAATTATTTTTTTTATTTTTTAAAGAATACAAAACAGTGGAGAAAAAAAGAATCAGAAATGATACAAAATTTCATTAAACAAAGTAATAGGAATTGAATAATGGTTGCTGTATTCCTGATGTTATCTTTAAAATGGTTTAGGTTACCAGATATAAACCTGCAAAATTGGTTAAAAACAGAACAAAACAGCAAAAGGAAAGTTGTAAGAAATTAAAAAGAAAAAATAAGAATAAAAAAATTGTAAACATTAACTGCTCCTCTAAACAGACCAGTACAAACCAGCAGTACAATTATCCAAACTATCTTACATACATACATATTTTTTCTTTCTTTCTCTCATCTCTTTCTTCTTCTCAGTTTTTCCTTCCAATTGACCAAATTCTTTCCATTTCACAGTATCTATTGTACCTTTCAGACTTTATGTACTGTTTTAGGTTCTCACACTAGAGAGACAATGCCATGTTTGCACATGTGGATCTGATTTGTTTCACTTACCAATATATTCTCTAGCTTCATCCATTTACCTATAAAAGCCTCCTGTTTATCTTTTTTAACATAAACTCAATAATACTCCCTGGTATAAAAATACCACTTTTTTTTTTGTCTGTTCCTCAGTTGATGGGTATTTGAGTTGTTTCCAATATTTAGCTACAACAGATTGTGCTGCTATAAATATGGGTGCACATATATCACTGTGGTATGATGATTTCAAGTCTTTTGAAAAAATACATAGGAGAATAGCTGTCTTGAATGGGACCTGCAATCCTAGCTTTATGAGGAATTTCTACACTGATTTCCGTAATAGTTTTAGGAATCTGCACTCCCACAAATAGTGAAAAAAGGTTCCTTTTTTCCCACAGCCTCTCCAACATTTGTTATTGGTTGACTTCTAGATCATAGCCATTCTTTCCTGCATAAGATGGCATCTCACCATTTTAATTTGCATCTCTTGAATGACCAATGATGTTGAAAATTTTTACATCTACTTATTTGCCATTTGCGTGTCTTCATTTGTGAAATGTATACTCATCTCAGACACCCATTTTTAGATTGGGTCTTTGAATTTTGGAGGCCTGATTTGTAAAAATTCTTTACATGTTTTAGATAGAAATTCTTTGTCTACAGGATAGTCAGCTATAATTTTTTCCCAATCTTGGGGGATTTGTTTGTTTGTTTGTTTTTATTTTGTTGATTTTTTGATGTGCAGAAACTTTTCAAAAAGCTGTGATCCCAATAACTCATTCTTTGAAGTATTTCCTATGTAGTTTCATTTTTGTTTATGAACTCTCTACTTGCCCCTATGTCTTCAAGATTTCTAACTTCTTTCACCACCAGTAGATTTAGTGTTTCTGTTGTAATATTTAAATAATTCATATGTTTTTCCTTTAGTGCCTGGTGATAGATTTGGGTCTACTGTTGGTCTCTGACACATGGAAAGCCAGTTTTCCCAGAACCATTTATTAAAAAGGCTATCTTAAAAAAAGAAAAGGCTATCTTTATTTCAGTGAATATATTTAGACCCTTTGTCACAGAAAAGGTAGCTGAGTGTATTTGTAGTTGTGTTTGCATCTTCTAATCTGTTCCATTGATCCTTAGGCCTACCTTTTTTCCCAGTACTATGCTGACTTTTATCACAATAGCTTTGTAGCACAATTTCAAATCAGGGATTGTCATGCCTCCTGCATTTCCTCTGTTGTCTAGGATTTCTTTTGCTATTCCAAGTCTCTTCTGGTTCCAGATGAATTTTAGGAATGTTTCTTCTAGATCTTTGAGGTATACTAGTGATATTTAAATCAATATTACATTGGACCTTAAAAAATTTAGGAAATATGGCATTTTTACATCAGGTATTCCTATCCAGAAGCAAGGTATGTCTTTCTATATTCTGAGGTTCTCTTCCATCTCTTTTTTCAGGGTAGAGTAATTTTCATTGTATAAATCTTTTATTTTCTTTGTGAGATTTATTCCTAAGTATTTTCATTTGGGGGTGTTTTGTGAAAGGTGTGGTTTCAACAGTTTCTCAGTGTGTTCATTTTTTGGGTATAGAAATACTACTGATTTTTAGTGTGACTTTGTATTCTGCTATGTAATGAATTTTGTTATTAAATCTATAAGTCTTTGGTGAAGCTTTTTTTAGTCCTCTACGTAGAGTATGATGTCATTTTCAAATAATGATAATTTCACTTCTTCCTTTCCAATCATTATTCCTTTTATCTTATTTAGTTGTTCTAATTTTTCCAGCACTATATTAAACAGGAGTGGGACAATGGACATCCTTCTCTTGCTACTGATTTTAAAGTGTAAACTTTCAGTATTTGTCCACTCAGTATACTGGCTGCTGGTTTCTCATAGATGGATTTTATCAGGTGGAGGTAAACATGATCCATCCCATTGTTTTGTAGTTTGTTTTGTTTTGTTTTTTTTTTTTTTAATCATGAATGAATGTTGTACTTTAAGCTTTTTCTTCATCTACTGAGATGACCATGTGATTTTTTTCTTTGGCTATGTTAATATGGAATATCACATTTATGGATTTGTGTGTATTGAACAATTCCTGCATTCCTGGGATGAATCCCACTTGGTTATGATGTATAGTGTTCTTGATGACTTTGCTGTATTCTGTTTGCTAGTATTATATTGAGGATTTTTGCATCTATGTTTATTAGAGAGGTTGGCCTATAGTTCTCTTTTTTGATTCAGTCCTTCTCTGGTTTTGGTATCAGAGTAATACTTGGCTCCATCAATGAGTTTAGGAGAATTGCTTCCCTTTCAATTTCATTGAAGAGTTTGAGAAGAGTTGACACTAAATCTAAAATTCTTATAGAATTCAGCTGTTAATCCATCATGATCTGGGCTTTTGGTGGTTTTTTGGTTTATGTATTTGGTACAGGGTCTCACTAAGCAGCTCGGACTCATAGTGATCCTTCTGTTTTCAGCCCCCCACCCCAGTGCTAGGATTATAGGTGTGAGCCACCACACCTAGTCTCTGTGGCTGGCTCAGCATGTGGTGCCAGCAATTAAACACTGGTCCCTGAGATTGCCTAAGCAAATGTGCTTAGTCTGCTAAGCTAGCCTGCTGGACATTTTAAGTAGTTTTTTTTTTAATTATATTTTCAATTTCATTGACTGATATTGGATTATTCAGAATTTTTATATCTTCTTGATTTAGCTTTGGTAGTTTATATGTATCTAGGACTCTGTCCATTTCATCTGCATTGGATTTTCTTGACCTACTCTGCCAGTCTGCTTCTTTTGACTGATGAATTGAGGCCATTTACATTGATCCTTATAACTGATATGTATTGGCTTATCTTTGTCATGATGTTTTCCTACTGTAAGACCCCTAGTTTTCCCATTTTGTTTTGCAGGTATAGTAGTCTGGGCTGGAATTTGTTTTCATAGAGGACTTGAAGTACTCTGCTCCATGCTCTTCTTGGCTTCATGGTTTGTGAAAATAAGTGTGCTGTTTTTCAGATGGGCTTTCCCACAGCTATGGAGTGAAACCCCTACAGACTGTGAGATAAATAAGCCTTTACCTGTTTAATTTTTTGTGTCAGATATTTTGTTTCAGCAATGTGAGAAAAATAACTAGACAATCAGCTACCTTGGGCTGAGGATGTAGCTCAGTGATAATGCACCTATTAGCATACAAGGCCCCTGGTTCAGCCCCCAACAAAACACACACACAAACACACACACACACACACACACACACACACATCTTCATGGGCTTTGCTAAATGATGTTACTAATAGTTAACATTTCACTAATTTGAATAGTCTTTCTTTTTTTTAAAATTTATTTATGTGTGTGTGTGTGTGTGTGTGTGTGTGGCCAGCTCAGCCCACCAGGGGGAGGGGCTGGCTGGCATGTGGTGCTGGGGGATTGAACAGCAGTCCCTGTGCTTTGCTAAGCTTGTTCAAAGTAGGTGCTTTAGACCACTCAATTGGTAAATTGAGTCCATTTGCACTGATGGTTATAATTCAGATGTATTGACTTATGATTGACATGTTATTTACCTGCTGTTGTTTAACCCTTTTTTTCCCTGTGTTTAATTGCTCACCCTATTTGGTTTTCCTTTAAATGTGAACTGTTTCTTTTCTCTAGAAGCTTTTAGTATATTGTTCTTATGCTGGATTTCTGGGATCTTAACTATTATATGTCTTAGTGTGTTTTTAGTTGGGTTGATGTTATTTGGAGTTCTATATGTTTTGCACACTGAATGTCCAATTGTTTCCCCGTATTTGGGAAGTTTTCAGATACTACCTCTGCTCAAATTCTTTTTATATCATTTTTATTGACCCCTTATTTCTCACTGATGCTTATTATTCTTATGTGGTTCTTCTTTGCATCATCTTGCAGGTGATGAATTATTTTTTTCTGCATCTTAGTTGTTTTTTGTTTATTTTTTTCTTAGAGTTGTATTTTAGGAAGTTCTACAGCGTGTTCACGGTCTCACTACTAGATTGGACTTGTAGTGATCTGCCTATTTACAGTCTCCTAAAAACTGAGATTACAGGTGCATGCCACCATGCTGAGTTTCAATTGCCATCTCAGTGCACCCCATTGGTGGGACCAGCATGGCAGAGCTGGGGATTTGACCCCTGACCCCTGCGCCTGCTTGCAGGCACTTTAATTTTCTGAGCTATTTTACCAGTACATCTTAGTTATTTTTAAGAAGCTTTCCTTACCTTTTTACTAGCTGTGACAGTGTCTTCATGACCTCAAACTCTATCTTCACTTTTACTCAAATGGTTTTGTAAGCTTGTGATTGAGATTTTGAGTTCCTCTATATCTCTTTGTCTCTGCTTCATGCGATCTATTTCTTTCCTATATTGCTCATTCAATTATTCCATCATTTTTCTATTCTCCTCTAAATTTTTATCAGTGTCTTCTTGACAAGCAGTTATTAATTCTTTCATTATAGTTATCTTTTCTTTTTTTACTTCAGAGATTATTTCTGATGTGATTTCCTCTATATGTTTCTGCAGTTATTTCTTTACTTCAGATGCTATTAATTCAGAGATTTCTTTTTTATTTTAGAGATCATTTCTAATCTGATTTCCTCTATGCCTTTATGAAGTTGTTTCTTTACTTAAGACGTTATTTATTAAGGTATTTCAGCTGTGTGAGTCTCAGTTTCTTCTACACTAGTGTCTCTTGCATTTGCTCTGGGTGGTCTCAGGACCTGAGATTGCATTTTGCTCCTTCTCTTTGTCATTTCTGTATAGCACTGTCCTCTGACTTTTGGTGTAGAGCTTTGGTGTAATTATAATCATAGCACCTACTAAAATTCTTATCCAAGAGAGATTATATGGTTAAGGCAGCTATAGTTTTGTATTTACAGAACTACAATATTTAGCAGTTGAGAAACTTTTATAACTAATGGGCTCATATTTTAGACAGTAAAAGCAATCATTATGTCTGTATACTAAGTATATATTAAATTGGGAATTAGTATTTAAGTTAGTTCCCTTAAATTTTGTCTGATCAACTCACCTTGATGTAGGGTCTTCCAAGTAGAGTATCACCCTGATTACCTTTTGTGCTCTCTTTCAGTCAAGAGAGAAAGCGGGAAGATGCTCTCATAGATCTGGGTCTAAAAAAGTGTCTCATCTTACCAGGTCTCAATCCATTAAGTTTTAATTCATCCCAATGTGCCTGGCTTGGGTCTGGCTGCTGTGCTCAGCTTCTTCCTGCTGCAGTTTATGGAAGTGAATCTGATGTGCCCCTCTGGCAAGATGTTCTCCTCTTGGATTAGCTGGATGGTTCTGGTATCTAGCCTCTCTGCAGGAACTTCAGCTGTAGGGTTTCACACCTGGCCTGTATGCCAGGCCTGGCCTGGGTCTGGAGGGGTCCTGAGAGCATGACAGAAGGTCTCACTCACACACCAGGCCTTCTTCTCCCTTATGAAAGTTTCACTATTTCTGATAGCAGCACCAGCTCCTGATCAAACTTTAGACTTGAAAGAGTAAGTAATCCAGAGATACAACAGATATTGTGAAAGGGAAAGAAACTGTTCAAAGGGAAGGATCATCTGGTGTGAGGGAAAGGAAAAAAGAAAGAAACTGAAGAAATAGGGAAATATATATATATATATATATATATATATATATATATATATGGTTTTTACTAAGTATTGTCACTATTGGATAACATTTCACTAATTGGAATAGCTCTCCTTTGTCTTTTCACACTTTATTTTTTTCTCATATTTATTTACTTTCTATACTGATGTGAACATAGAATTTTTCTTATTCAATATATTGTGATCCAATATTTAATGGCTACTCTGACAGTTGTTCTACAGCTATGTATACATACAGGATAGCTTGAATAATTATAGTGCTAATTTCTACTGGCCTATTGTAAGGAGCAGTTAATGCTTATTTTTGTTTTCTTTTTTTCTTTCTTCATTTTAATTTTTGACCAACTTTGCATCCTTATATCTGGTAATCTGAACAACTAATTTGAAGCAACAACATGCAGCAGGACAATCACTACTGAATTCCTATATTTTGTTTAGGGAAACTGTATTGTTTCTATTTTTTACTACTTTTTATTCTCTTTCAGAAATAAAAATATAATGGGCATTTTGTGTGAATTTATTATCCAAACTATAACCCTGCTTCTTCCTGGTTGTATACATCATTTTTCCCTTTTGGTTGCTCTAGCTTAGCTTTCTCCACATGATAGAAAACATGGCTATCAACAGACCCTAGTTCTGTATTACAGCTTGGGTTAACAGAGTGAAATAGATCTCTCCTGTCTTCCTAATACCAAAATTCCCATGAAAGTGTGAACAGTCTTTTCTCTGCCAGGTGCCTGACAGTGGGTTGCATAGCATAAGCCAGACTCCTCAAACATATCTGAGTCAGTTTCCAGAGCAAGGGTGTGGAGAAAGCAATAGATAACTGTGCCAGGTTGAGTCTGAGCCCAACAGCAGGCCTGCAAATGGAGTACAGTGCTCAGAAAGCAATAGTCCATGCCTATTGGAAGCTCAGTTCCCACTCAGAGATCCAGAGGATAGACAGGAAGACTAACACAGTCTGTAAGGAAACACAGGGTAAAGAGAGGAAAGGAAATCTAAGTTAAGCATTCAAGAAAGAACATACTTCTGATCCAGGCTTAGTATGATACTTTGGGAAGCTAAAGCCAGAAGATTGAATATTTGAGCCTTGCCTGGATGACTTAACAACTTAGTGAGACCCTGTCTCAAAATAACAAATAAAAAAGGCTGGGGCTATAGCTTAATGTTAAAGCTCTGAGTTCAGTCCTCATTAATGAAAACAAAATATATTTCTGGAAATTATTCAATAATGAACACAAGATAACAATTAAAAAAACATTTTTGCTTTCTCAGAGGGAGGCACAAATAAAGGCAAGCATGCTCAAGAAAAATTACAAAAAAGCTAATGATAGCAAGATGAAGTAAAAATGGATATAGATAAGAAAGAATTATAAAGAAACTAGAAGTGTATCAGCAAATAAAGCCAGAAAATAGAAGGAAAAGTCTAAGTAATTTAATGAAATAAAACACAAGCAATATATGTGTACACACATAGTCTGTTGAAAAGTAAGCCTTCAAATATGTGTGATACAAATGGATAATAAAGTCTAAGGATTAGAATTAAGCTTCATTAAAGTGAAATCTGAAACTGAAGAGCATTATATATAGTCATACATTACTTAATGACAAGGAAACAAGCGGAAAAATAGGCCCTTAGTTCATTCTGTCCCTATTCAACATCACAGAGTGCATTTTCACAATCCAAGAAGGCTGTGATATCACTCACTGATAGAAATGTTAGATCTCCACCATTCGTGTAGACATCACTGACTGAAATATTGATAGGTGGCACATGGCTATGTATGCAAAATGTATGTAGATAAAAGTGCATCAAATAGAAGAGAGAGAGAGAGAGAGAGAGAGAGAGAGAGAGAGAGAGGCTTTCAGAAAGATGGCGGAGTGGCGAAGAGCACAGAAACATCCTTTGTGAGATTTGCTGTCCTGACATTGTAATATACTTATTTATTTATTTCTGTATTTTAGGGAATTATCTACAGAGCGTTCAGGGTCTCACTACTAGATCAGACTCATAGTGGTTCTCCTGTTTACAGTCTCCCTAGTGCTGGGATTACAGACACGTGCCACCACGTCCAGTTGCAATTGCAGTTTCAGCGTGCTCTAGGGTCAGGGGATTGAACTCTTGGCCCCTGTGACTGCTTGCAGGCCCTTTAATCCAGTGAGTTATTTGGTCAGCCCTTAAGACACTGTAACAAAGAAGGATGAAGAAAAGAAGGAAAGAAGTGGGTCTCCAGACAAATGAGGATCTAAAGTTAGAATTTAAGTCCACAGGGAGAGTGACAAACCGCAATGAAGAAGAAGAGGTGGCATGTAGCACTTTCTCACTGAGCCTTGATTCATTATGTTGGAGGGGACTTTAAGACTTGCAGACACACAGTGACTACAGACAACTCCTTGTTACAAATAAATTGAAGAGGTAGGATCTTGCAATAGACTCAAAACTCACAAGCCAGCTACACTTGAAAGGGATTTCCAAAAAGTAGTCATTTCTTAAGCATTCTAAATAAAAGCAATAAAGTCACCTCCTCTAACAATTTATAACTATCAATCCAAGAATTAAAATTAAATAGAGAAGCCTGGTGAGTGTGTGGGAGAGCTTCCGGCTACACCAGACAAGTGGGACTTATCTGGTCCAAACCCAGGCATGCAGGGTGAGTTAGACCCTCTTCCACACACTTGGGAAAAAAACTCAACACGCAGTAGTCCTACCAACACCCTGCCCACATGAGCCAAGTGAGTGAGAATTTCTGCTGCATGCTTCTGATCCCCAGATGAAGCTTTAGCCAAGGCCTGGTGAGTGTGTGGGAGACATTCCTCTCAAGCGTACTCCCCTTTGTCCCCTTCAGACTTAGCTCAAGCCTGGTATACAGGCCTGGGGTGAAACTCTGAAGGTGCAGTCCCTGCAGAGAGAGTATGGGACAGAGCCACCCACCTAGTACAGGAGCAGAACATCTTGCCAGAGGGGCACAACAGGTTCACTCCCAAGGGCTGCAGCAGGAAGGAGCTCAGCACAGCAGCCAGACCCAAGCCAGGCACAACAGAATAAATTCAAACTTTGTAGACCTGCACCTGAATTTCAGTAAGTGCTAGGGTTATAAGTGCACCAAAGCTCTACAACAAATAGCAGAAGACAGTGTTACACAAAATAACAAGAACAAGGAACAAAATGCAATCTCCAAACCCAAGCCCACCCATAACAAGTGCAGAGGACACTAACACAGAACAAATTGGGAATCACACAGCTGAAATCAATCAATCAATCAATCAATCAATCAAGGGCTTCTGAAATAAATGGAAAAACCACAGAAAAGTATAGAGGAACTCAGATCAGAAATTAAGAAAATAAATCTCTGAGTTAATAGCATCTGAAACAAAGAATCAAATGCAAAAACATTTGATGTGAGAAGAAACTCAGTGCCCACACAGAAGAAGTGCAGAGGACACCAGCTCAGCTGAAATGTGTGAATTAATAGCGTCGAAAGAAAATAAGCAACAACAGAAAGGTGTGGAGGAACTCAGAGCAGAATTAATTTCTGAAATAAAAAAGAAATCTATGAACTCATAGCATAGATTTTTTTCTTTTTCTTTTATTTTTTCAAAGTTTTATTGACAAACAGATAGCAATGAGACAGTTTCAAATCAAATCGGAAGGACAGTTAAAACAAATAATACACTGCATATATTCTTCTTAGTGGTTAATTGCTGTACAAGATGCGGACTT
>NW_004524627.1:5815644-5843167 GCF_000260255.1 Octodon degus | reverse complement strand
GGAACTCGGCAGAAAATCCTACTCGGCGGGCGGGGTGGGGGAGGCCGCATAGATTTTTTTCTAAAGTTAAAAAAAAACAAATACAGAAACATATGCAGGAAACCCAAATTAAAAACTATTCTACAGTAAAAGAAATAATAATTGCTTCTACGGAAGACACTGATAAAAAAATAGAGTTGATTAGGAGAGTGACAGATTCCATGAAGGAACAATAGAGGAAAAACATAGATCACATGAAGCAGAGTCAAAGAGATATAGAGGAACTTAAAATCTCAATCACAAGCTTGCAAAACCATTTGAGTGAAAGTGAAGATAGCGTTTCAGATCTTGAAGACACTGGTGCAGCTACTGAAAAGGTAAGAAAAGATATCTTAAAAACAACTAGAATGCAGGAAAAAATAGTTCATCACTTGCAACACGATGCAAAGATGAACAATGTGAGACTAATAGATATCAATGAGAAAGATGGAATCAATACAAATGAAATTAAAACAATATGGTCAGAAGTAATCACAGAAGACTTGCCAAATATTAGGAAACAATCTGCCATTCAGGTAACTGAAGCATACAGAATGCAAAATAACCTCAACCCAATTAAAAACACACCAAGACATATAATATTCAAGATCCCAGAAATTCAGTACAAGAATAATATACTGAAAGCTGCTAGAAAAAAGAAGCAGATCACATTGAAAGGAAAACCCATCAGAATTACAGCTGACTTCTCTTCACAAACTATGAAGTCAAGAAGACCATGAAGGAGAGTACTTCAAGTCTTCTATGAAAATAAATTCCAGCCCAAACTACTATACTCTGCAAAACTGTCTTACATATTTGATGGAAAGGTGAAATACTTCCATAACAAAGAACAACTAAAAAATTTCATGATGATAAAAATCAGTCCTACACAGACTACTGAAAGATCTTCTAGAGAGGGACTACAATGATCAGAACTCTACAAATGAGAACAGAAGTAACCAACTAAATGAGGCAAACACTTAAACACAGGAGAAAAAGGAGTAATCAACAGCAGGTAAAAAAAATGTCAATTGCAAGTCAATAAATCTCAATTATGATAATCAGTGTAAATGGACTCAGTTAACCAATTAAGAGAAACAGACTGGCACAATGGATTAGGAAACAAAAACCAACAATATGCTGTATACAAGAAACACTTTTGCCTTATAAAGAAAATCATAGGCTGAAAGGCAAAGATGGAAAACAATACTACATGCCCCAACACCTCAGAAAAAAGCAGGGGTAACAATCCTGTTCTCAGACACTCTCAACTTCAAACCAAGAATGATCAAGCGAAATGAAGAAGGCTACTATATACTGGTTAGGGGGAAAATACAAGAGGAAGAGGTAACACTCATAAATATGTATGCACCAAACATGGGAGCACATAACTATATAAAGCAAATTTTAATGGACATGAAAATTCTAATATCCAATACCACAATCTTAACAAGAGACCTTAACACCATCTTATCTCAAAAGATAGGTCAACCAGACAAAAATTAGGAAAGAAGTAATAGAACTAAACCAGAGTTGAAACAAAGGTGCTTAGGGGATGTATACAGAGTGTTCCACCCAAACATAGCTGAACATAGATTTTTTTTTTCAGCTGCACATGGGTTATCTAAAATAGACCACCTACTGGTCCATAGGTCATGCTTAAGTATATGCAAGGAAACAGAAATTATCCCATGCATATTATCTGACCACAGTGTGATGAAACTGGAAATAAATGACAAAAGAAAGCAAAAAAGCCCCATAAATACATGGAAATTAAACAACACTCTACTCAGCAACCAATGGGTCACAAAAGAAATTAAACAAGATATTGAACGATATCTACAATTCAATGAAAATTAAAGCACAACTTACCGGAATTTATGGGATCCAATGAAAGCAGTTCTCAGAGGGAAATTTATACCAGAGAACTCACATATTAGGAAAACACAAAGGGAACAAATAAACACCCTAGAGTTACAACTCTAACATCTAGAAAAGGAAGAGTAAATCAAACGCAAGTCTAAATATGGGAAGAAATCAGAAAGATTAAAGCAGAAATTAATTCAATTGAGACAAAGAAAACAGTTCAAAGAATTAATGAATCAAAATCTGGCTCTTTGAAAGATTAAATAAAATCAATAAGCCCCTAGCTAACCTCATCAAAAAGAGGAAAGAAGAAATTCAAATACAAACAATAAGGAATGCAAAGGGTGCAATCACCACAGACACAGTGGAAATTCAGAAGATTATCAACACCTACTTTGAGAATTTTTACTCTGAAAGAACAGATTAAATGGATAGATTCCAAGAAAGGTACAAAGTACCAAAACTGAACCAAGAAGATATAACAACTCATAAGAACCTGATAACAGCCAATGAAATATGAAATGTAATAAAAACGCCTGCCAACAAAGAAAAGTCCAGGTCCTGATGGATTCACAGCTGAATTCTACAAGAAATTTACAGAAGATATGATCCCTATACTCCTCAAACTCTTCAATGAATTGGAAAAGGAAGTGGTCTTCCCAAAATCATTCTTGGAGGCAAGTATTACACTGATAGCAAACCTATGGAAAGATGCAACTAAAAAAGAAAACTTCAGGACAATCTCTGCCATGAACAGAGATGCAAAAATACTCAATAAAATCCTAGAAAATAGAAGCCATTGATTCATTGCGTTCAGCTGTGTGATTCCCAATTTGTTCTGTGTTAGTGTCCTGGGCACTTGTTATGGGTAGGCTTGGGTCCTGAGATTGCATTTTGCTCCTTCTCATTGTCATTTTGTATAGCACTGTCTTCTGACCTTTGCTGTAGATCTTTGGTGCAGTTACAACATTAGCACCTACTGCAGTTCAGTTACAGATCTACAAAGTTTGGATTTATCCAGCTGTGCCTGGCTTGGGTCTGGCTGCAGTGATCAGCTCCTTCCTGCTGCTGCCCTTGGGCGTGAACCTGTTGTGCCCCTCTGGCAAGATGTTCTGCTCCTGTACTAGCTGGGTGATTCTGTCCCCTGCACTTTCTTCAGGATTACAGCTGCAGGGTTTCACCCCAGGCCTGTATGCCAGGCCTGAGCTGAGTCTAGAGGGGACAAGGTGGAGTAGGGGGGAGAGGTAGCTCTCCTACACACTCACCAAGCCTGGACTGGGACTGGATCTGAGGGTTCCCAGAACGTGACAGAAATTCCTACTCTGTGGGTGGGGTGTGGGAGGGTACTATGGAGTGATGGGGACATCCCAAGAGGTGTCACCCATGCTGTGCCTGGGCTGGAACCAGTAGGTCACCATGGCACAGGGTAGCAGGAAGCTCTCCCACACACTCCCTGGACCTGGGTTAGGACTGGGTCTGGGGGTTCCCGGAACAGGGCAGAAATTCCTACTGGGCAGGTGGGGTAAGGGAGGTGCTGCGGAGTGGTGGGGGTGTCACAAGGGGGTGGAAGAGGGTCTCACCCACACTGTGCCTGGGCTGGGATCAGTAGCCAGGCACAGGGTAGCCAGAAGCTCTCCCACACACTCACTGGGCCTGGGCTAAGACTGGGTCTGGGGCAATCCTAGCAAATAGAATAAAGCAAATCATCAAGGAGATCATACAACCTGACAAGGTATGATTCATCCAAGGGAAGTGAGGCTGGTACAATATACACAAATCTATAAATGTAATACACTATATCAACAGAGCAAAAACTAAAAATGACATGACAATCTCAATTGATGCAGAAAATGCTTTTGACAAAGTCCAACACTCATACATGTTCAAAGTCCTAAAGAAAATTGGAATAGATGTTCTCTATCTCAGTCTGATAAAAGCCATCCTTGACAACCCATTGGTTAACATAATTCTAAGTGGGGAAAAATTGAAGTCTTTTACTCTCAGATCTGGCACAAGAGAAAGATGTCCTCTATCACCACTGCTATTCAATATAGTTCTGGAATCATTACCTAGAGACGTTGGAAAAGAGGGAGAAATAAAATGAATAAGAATAAGTTAAGAAGTTAAATTATCTTTATTTGCAGGTGACATGATACTTTACTGGAATATGCAAAAAAACTCCACCAAGAAACTTCTAGAATTTATACAGAAATTCAGTAGCATAGCAGGTTATAAAGTCAATACCCAAAAGTCAATAGCATTCCTCTACACAGATAACAAACACAGTGAGAGGGAAATTAGAGAAACAATACCTTTTACAATAGCACTGAAGAAAATGACACACCTTGGAATTCATCTAACTAAAGAAGTCAAAGATCTTTTCAAGGAAAATTACAGCACTCTTAAAAGAGATCGTAGAGGATTCCAGAAAATGGAAAGATATTCTATGCTTCTGGATAGAAACAACCAACATTGTGAAGATGGTCATACTCCCAAAATTGCTGTACAGATTTAATGCAATCCCTATCACACTACCTCCAACATACATCACAGACCTAGAGAAATCATTCCTAAACTTCATTTGGAACCTGAAAAGTTCTAGAAAAGAGGAACAAAGACAAAGCAGGAGGCATTATAATTCCTGACTTGAAATTATACTATAAGACTACTGTGATAAAATCAGCATGGTACTGGCAATGGAATAGATCTGAGGATCAATGGAATAGATTAGAAGATGCTGAAGGCTCTAGTAGCATACCTAGCTACCTTATCTTTGACAAAGGGGCCAAACATACTCACTGGAAAGAAGATAGCCTCTTTAATAAATGGTGCTGGAAAAATTGGCTCCCTACATGCCAAAAACTAAACCTTGACCCAGGTCTATCACCATGCACTAAGCTAAAGTCAAAATGGATTAAAGATCTAAAAATTAATACAAAAACACTAAATCTCCTGGAAGAGAAAGTAGGAGGAACTCTTGAAGACACAGTGGTGGACAAAGAGTTCATGAACAAAAATCAAATCATACAGGAATAACTTGAAAGAATTAACAACTGGGACCTCCTCTTATTGAGAAGTTTTTGCACATCAAAACAAATTACCAAGAAAGTGAAAAGAGAGCCAACAAATTTGGAAAAATATCTTGATAAATAAGTATTCAGGAAAAGGTCTGCTCTTTAGAATTTATAAAGAACTAAAAACACTAGGGCCCCAAAATTTAAAGACCCAGTCCAGAAATGGGCATCAAGATAAACACACATTTCTCAGAGGATAAAATTAAAGAAATGAATAAGTATATGAAAAATGCTCCACATCACTAGCCAATGAAAACAAAATTGATATATCATCTCTCCCCAGAAAGAACAGATATCATATAGAAATCACCCAGCAACAAATGTTAGAGAGGCTGTGGGGAAAAAGAAACCCTTCTCCACTGCTGGTGAGAATGTACACTAGTGAAACAATTATGGAAATCAGTGTGAAGACTAATTAGAAAACTAGAACTGGAAATCCCACTCAAACCAGTTCTTCCCCTACTGGGAATTTTCCCGGAGGATCTGAAAACATCATATCATAGTGATATATATGTACCTATGTTTATAGCAGCACAATTTGTGATAGAAAAATCTTGGAAACAACCAAGATGCCCATCACCTGAGGAATGGATGAAAAAGTTGTGGTATTTTTATACAATGAAGCATTATACAGCTATGAAGAATGATAAATTTGGAAGCCTTTATATTTAAGTGGTTACCACTTGAGGGTATACTCATAACTGAAGTGAACCAGACACACATGTCTAAATATTGTATAGTTTCCTAGTATAAGAACTCAAAAGAAATACAAATAGAAAGGTATAATACAATAAAAAGGAAAGCAAGAACTTGAGTACTAGACAATGGAGAGCAAGGAGAAAAGCTAAGAAACATGGCAGAGGCAAGCCATACAGTTATATGTACAAGAAAGGTAAGGCAATGATCCTGAGAATCTTCTGAAGCTTTTCAAATCTAGCAGTTAATTGGAAGGATTATCACCCTAACTATATATGTTGACATCTTTGAAGTAAGCAACTGCACTGAAGATGGCAATTTGTAATAGTGGGTTCATGCTTTGGAGTGCCTGTCATTCTGATCTTCTGAATATGTGCTGCTTATGACAGGCTGGTTTCTGCCATGCTGTCTCTCAGGTAGATGATGGTTAAAATAGGAAGGAGATAGTGAATGAAGGCAAGAGACAGGAAAAGGAGTATTGCAAGACTGTCCTGCTACAGTCCTGTATATGGTTAGATTTCTGGACTTATGTGTGAGCATATATAATTCTTTATTCCTATTCTTAAATGTATTTTAATTTTTTTTAATTTTTTGTCATATTCTGTAGGGACTTAAAGTTTAATATATCAATACTTGATGAAAAATACCTGTTCCATGTTGTGCCTAAGATGTATGATATTCAGACAAATAGTGAGGTTAAGCTCAACAGCCTAGGTTGTATGGTAATAACAATAAGCTTCTTGTCTGGAGGGTTAACAACCTAAGTTTGTAGACCAAAATTAGAGAAAAAGGAAAGCCAACATTTTGGCAGTAGTCTTCCAAGGTCAATTAGGACTCAGGACATATGAGAACTTGTACTGTAACATCACGTAACTCAAAACTGTCCCAAATTTTCTGATCTAGGAGATTATGGGGCCAAAAAGGAAAGTGATTGGTGATGTAGAGTGTGCCTAAGGAGAGTCACATGGAGAGGAAACATTCTTTCAGGATATCACAGAAAGCAAATTGGCCAAGCAATGGCAATGACTCATCCACATGGCTGACACTGACAAAGGATCTACAATCTGAGGTACAGGATCTCAGCATAAATCCTGAGGGGATTTCACTGACCTTACCAGATTCAAAGGCTACAATTCTTGTTACATAGGTCTTGCTTTATCTTGGTCTTAACCATCCAGCTGAAAAGTATGAAAACGAAGTATAAGTAGCTAAGCCATGTTATTATGTTGAGCTGTAAGACACTCAGGTCAACAACTTCTGACATTGCCAGTGAAGCAGAAGACCCAATACTATTAGGGACTACTGGACTATTTTGGAATATTTAGCTGAGTTCACACACCTATAATATTTAAATGATGGAACTAAACAAAAAAAAAAGGGTATACAGATGAATGACCATTTTGCGTCTGTGTTCAAAATGGTTGGAATAGATATATAGCTACATTCTCATATCAATGAATAGAGGGATTTGTTCTAGTAGTGTTTGTAAATAGGATATCATGTCTTCGTCTTGTACAACAAATTACCACTAGGAAGACAGTATTCAATGTGCAAATTATTGAAATTGTCCTACCAATTTGAGTTGAAACTGTCTCATTGCTATTTATTTCTCAACAAAATTATGAAAAAAATAAGAAAAATTAAAAGTAAATAGAAAATAAGAAAACACCTAAGTAAAATGTAATCCCAGACTTCCAGCTCATTGAAGCAAAACCAGATGGCAATGATGTGGAATAATTTGAAAGTCACCTATCTGGATTCTCTTAAGTAGTAACATCAGGAGAAACTAAGCAAATAAATAAGGTGCTAGACAAAATCCAATCAGAAATAATCTCCCAGGTAACAAGAAATATAATTGCTGTAACTAAAGAAACCGTGACACTAGTAACTATTAGTGACTCTAGAACAGAAGCAGACTTTTTTTTAAAAAAAGAGCTTAGGGAAGTGATGGAAACCATGAAAGCTCAAAATAGGAAAGAAATAAAATCTATGAAACAGATTCATCAGATATCCAGGAGATTATAAAATTCTTTTCAAAGTACACAATGCCAAATAAGCCAATGTGAGCCAACTCTTACATTAGAATATCAATGGTAGAAGATAGTATTGTAATTAGTGATCAAGAAAAAAGATTTCTTAAAAAGAGTAAGTGACTAGAAGAAATCAGTGCAACACCTGCAAGAAAAAAAAAAAAAAAAAAAAAAAAAAAAAAAAAAAAAAAAAAAAAAAAAAACTGTTCTCAGAAGTCATGGCATAAAATTTCCCAAACATGAAAAAGGAATTTAACATACAAATAAATGAGATACATAGAATTCCTATTGTCCATGATGAAAAGAAAAACTATGCTAAGACACGTAATAGTCAAGTTAGCAGAAATTTAACACAAGAACAGAATAGTAAAAGCTATCAAAAAAAATAAAATAAAATCAACTATAAATGAGAGTCCATCAGAATCACAATAGACTTCTTAACACAAGTTCTTAATTCAAGTAGAACATGGAATGAACTATTTCAAGCCCTGAAATGCAGATTAATGTATCATTAAAAACTATTTTTTAAAATATTTGATGGAGAATAAGATAGTTCAATGACAATGAACACCTGAAGAAATTCATGGTAGAAAAACCAGCCCTCCAAAATATTCTGAAGAATATTATAGAAAGAGATAACAAGAAATACAACTTCATGAACCCCAAACAGATTGAATGCACCTAGCAAGGCAAGTAATTAACTTGAGGCATAGTGACTAGCTATAGAAAAATAATATAGCAAGGAAAAGGCAATACATATTAGCTATAGCCCATCAATATGGATTGTCTCAATTCATCAATCAAAAGAGACAGATCAAGATAAAGCAAGACCTATATAACAAAAAATGTAATTTTTGTATTAGATAAGGTCAGTCAAATCCCCTCAGGACTTAACCTAAAACCCTGTACAGCAGTTTGCAGATCTTTTGTCAGTGTCAGTCATGTGGATGTGTCATGGCAATTTCTTGACCGATTTGCTGTCTAAGAAAGCCTGAGAGAATGTTTTCTCTCCATGTGTCTCTCCTTAGGCACACTCTACATCATTGATCACTTTCTTCTGTGGCCCCATAATCTCCTTGATCAGAAAATTTGGGACACCACTGAGTTACAGGATATTACAGTACACATTCTCCTATGTCCTGAGTTGTCACTGACCTTAAAACACTATGGCCAAAATGTTGGTTGTCCTTGCAGCCCTTCTTTTTCTCTAATTTTCACTCTGAAAACTTAAGATTTTAACCCTCCAGAAAAGAAGCTTAATGATATTATTACCCTATAACATATGTGGTTGAGCTTTCCTCACTATCTGTCTGAATTTCAAACATCTTAGACATAACATGGAATAGGTCTTTTCCAGCAAGTATGGATATGTTAAAATTTTTAAATCCCCACAGACTGTGAAGAGAAAAAAGTTTTAAAATATAAGTGTATTTTGAAAATAAGAATAAAAATTTACATATTTTTACACAGAAATTTAGGAATCTAACCACACACAGCATTGTAGCAGGACATTCCTATGACATTTTTTCTTGTCTCTTGTTTTCATTTATTACCCCCCCCCTTTTAAACAAACATTTATTTGAGAGGCAGTATGGCAGTAATTGGTGTGACATGGCAAGCAGTAACCATCGTATAAAATTGAGGAATAAAAAGTAAAGACATTAATATGCTGGCTCAAGTCAATAATTTCTGACACAGCCTGTCTTGCAGATAACCCACTACTAGTATAGACTACTGGACTACATTGGCTTACTCCGCTGAATTCATGCACCTACAACATATGAATGACAATGGAATACACATCTCTGACAAAAATAAACAAAAAGGAGATACAAATGGACCATTTTGGAGTGAAAATATGCATATATATGCACAAAAAGTAGCATAAATATACAGCTGCTTTCTCTTAGTTCAATGAGAAGAAGGTACAGTAGTCTGGGCTGGAATTTGTTTTCATAGAGGACTTGAAGTACCCTGCTCCATGCTCTTCTTGCCTTCATGGTTTGTGAAGAGAAGTCGGCCGTAACTCTGATAGGTTTTCCTTTGAATGTGATCTGTTTATTTTCTCTAGCGGCTTTCAGTATATTATTCTTGTCCTGGATTCCTGGGATTTTGACTATTATGTGTCACGGTGTGTTTTTAATTGGATTGAAGTTATTTGGCATTCTGTATGCTTTGATTACCTGAATGTCAGATTGTTTCCTCATATTTGGGAAGTTTGCTGCTATTACTTCTGCCCATATTCTTTTTATATCATTTCTATTAACTCCTTTCTCATTGATGCCTATTAGTCTCACATTGTTCATCTTTGCATCACCTTGCAGGTGATTAATTATATTTTCCTGCATGCTAGTTGCTTTTAAGAGATCTTTTCTTACCTTTCAGTAGCTGTGATGGCATCTTCAAGATCTGAAACTCTATCTTCACTTTCACTCAAATGGTTTTGCAAGCTTGTGATTGAGATTTTAAGTTCCTCTCTATCTCTTTGACTCTGCTTCATGTGATCTTTTTTTTTTTTAAATTTTATTTATTTGTTGATTTATTTATTTTTTGTGTGTGTGGCCAGCTCAGCCCACCAGGGGGCGGGGCTGGCTGGTATGTGGTGCTGGGGGATTGAACGGTGGTCCCTGTGCTTTGCTTAGCTTAGCTTGCTCTAAGTAGGTGCTTTAGACCACTGAGCCATCTCACCAGCCCCCATGTGATCTTTCTTTCCTGTATTGCTCAGTCATGGAATCCATCATTTTTCTAATCTCTATTTTTTTATCAGTGTCTTCTTTAGAAGCAGTTATAAATTCTTTTACTACAAAGATTTTTTCTGATCAGGTTTCCTCCATGAGTTTCTGCATTTGATTCTTTACTTCAGATGCTGTTAATTCAGAGATTTGTTCCCCCCCCCCCAGAGGTTATTTCTGATCTGAGTTCATCTATGCCTTTCTGCAGTTGTTTCTTTATTTCAGACCCTATTAATTCAGACATTTCAGCTGTGTGATTCCCAATTTCTTTTGTGCTAGTGTCCTCTGCACTTGTTCTGGGTGGGCTCAGGACCTGAGATTGCATTTTGTTCCTTCTCTTTGTCATTTCATATAGAACTGACCTCTGACTTTTGGTGTAGAGCTTTGGGGCAGTTATAACCTTAACACCTACTGAAATTCGTGGGCAGATGTATTAAGTTTGAGTTCGTCCAGTTTGTGCTTGGCTTGTGTCTAACTGTTATGCTCAGCTCCTTCCTGCTGCATCCATTGGAAGTGAACCTGTTGTGCCCCTCTGACAAGATGTTCTGCTCCTGGATTTGTTTCCTGGTTCTGACCTTTAGTCTCTCTGTAGGTACTTCAGCTTCAGAGTTTCCCCCCAGGCCTGTATGCCAGGCCTGCTCTCAGTCTGGAGGGGTCCTGGGGGCACAGGGAAGTGCAGAAGCTCTCCCACACCCTAGCCAGGCTTGGGCTTGGGTTGAATCTCGGGGGGGGGGGGCGGGGACGGGTCCCAAGAATGCGGCAGAAGTTCTCACTCACTCGGCGGGCTTGTGGGCTCCGGGAGGTTGTTGGGGTCCCAAGGGCGTGGCACAGTGTCTCACTTGCACAGTGTGCCTGGGTTTGGTCCAGAGAGGTCCCCTGAGCACAGGGGAGTTGGAAGCTTTCCCACACACTAGCTGGGCCTGGGCTTGGGCTGGATCTGGGGGTCCTGAGAGCGTGTTCGTATTCACTTGAGGGGCTTGGGGGGGGGGCTCCGGAGGGGTTGAGGGGTCCCAAGGGTACGGTTGAGGGTCTCCCTCAAGCTGCGTGTCTGGATTTGGTCCGGAGAGGTACCATGGGTGCAGGGGAGCCAGAAGCTGTAGAGAAGGTTTTGAATTAATAGTGTTTAGACAAGATATGTTGTCTGCATGTTGTAGTAGGAACAATTACTACAATGACAATATGCAATGCACTAAGTATTGTAACTGTACTACTAACCTATTTTGAAACTCTCTCATTGCTACATCTTTCTCAATAAAATTATTAAAATATAAAAAAGATAAATTTGCAGAATGAATCAAGATGCAAGATTCAACAATATGTTGTGTATAAGCAGCACCTTTAATTCAAAAAGAAATTCATAGACTGAAAGTCAAAGAATAGAAAGCAATAATCCATGCAACAGGAACCCAGGAAAAAAAGGAGTATCTATTCTACCTTGCTTTTCAGACAAAATAGAGCTCAAATCAAGATGGCTAGAGAGAAAAAAAATGTCACTACATCCTTGTAAAGGGAAATCCTCAAAAGGAATAAGTAACATCCATAAATATATATTCAACTATAGAACACCCAACTATAAAAAACAAATATTAATGGACATAAAAATCAAATAGGCACTAACATAGTTGTAATGAGAGACCTCAACACCCCACTGTCACTAGTAGACAGAACAATTAAACCAAGGAAAAGAATATTAAAACTAAATCAAACTTTTGAACAAATGGACTTAGTAGATATGTACAGAGTGTTCCATTCAACATTATCAGAATATGCATTCTTCTCTGCTGCATGTGGAACATTCTCCAAAAAGACTACATCCTAGCTCATAGAATATGCTTAAGTGATTGCAAAGGAATTGAAATAATCCATATGTATCATCAGACCACAGTGCAATGAAATTAGAAATCAATACCAAAAGACACAATAAGTACATAAACACATAGAAATTAAATAACATGCTCTCTTTTGTTTTGTTTGCTTCTTTAAGACAGTCTTGCTATGCAGCTCAGGCTGGCCTTGAGCTCACTATGTAGCCCAGGGGGTCTCTAACTCACAATGATTCTCCTGCCTCATCCCCCCAAGTTCTGGGATTATAGGTGTGCAGCACAATGCCTGGCCCAATAACAGTATCTTGAGTAACCAGTGGAACACAGATGAAATTAAAGAAAAAATTAGATAGTTTCTACAATTAAATAATAAGGCTAATACAAGATACCTTAACATATGGGACACAATGAATGTAATTCAACAAGGGAAATTTATAGTAGTGAATTCCCACATCAGAAAAAGAGAACAAGTTTAAATAAACAACCTAAAACAGAACCGTAAGTTTCTAGAAAAAGAAAAGAAAGTCAAGCCTGAAGCTCATGTGAGGGATACAATTATAAAGATCAGAGGAGAAATCAATACAATGGAGACTAAGAAAACAACACAAATAATCAAAGTGTTGGATTTTTAAAATATGAAATAAAATTGAAAACACCTAAACATATCAATAAAAGGCAAGACTCAACTCCATGAAGTTAGTAATAAAAGTAAATAAATCACAACAGATTTTGCAGATATCCAGAGGACAATCAATATCTACTTCCAGAACCTGTATTCCAAAAAAATGGAAAACAGAGGTGAAAAGAACAGATTCTTAGATACACATAAATTACCACAGCTGAAACTAGAAAACATAAAAAGTTTAAATAAACCAACATGAGCCAATGAAATTGAAGATGTAATTAAAACCAAAGAAAAGCCTACATCCTGACACATTCACTGATCAATCCTTCAAGAAATTTAGAGAAGACCTAATGTCAACAATCCTAAATTTTTTTAAATGTATTTGGTTGTTGCAGGGACTCACTACGCAGCCTGGACTTATAGTGATTCTCCTGATTTCAGCCTCCCCAGTGTTGGAACTACAGGTGTGCACCACCATGCCCAGACTCTGTGGCCAGCTCACCGGGCCCTAGGGGCAGGGCTGGACTGGCATGTGGTGCCAGGGATTGAACCATAGTCCCGGCACTTGCCTTAGCTTGCCTATGCAGGTGCTTTAGTCCACTGAGCTATCTCATAGGCAACAATTCTCAAATCCTTTAATGAAATGTAAAGGAAAACAATACTTTGAAAGCAAGCATTGCCCTGTTACCAACAATGGAGAATGATCCAACCAAAAAAGAGAACTACAGTCCAATTTCCTTTCTGAACATAGGTCAAAAATACTCAGTAAAATGCTGGCAAACAAAATGCAGCAAATCATCAGGAAGATTATACCCTATAACCAAGTAGGATTTATCCCAGGGGTAAAAGGATGGTTCAACATGTGCAGATCAGTAAATACAACACATAAAATTAACAAAGTCCAGGAGAAAAATCACAACAAAAGATGCAGAAAAAGCATTTGAACTACTCTGGTCTTCACTTTGAGCATCACTTTCAGGCTGTGAAGGGGAAGATGGTGCACAATTCACTCTCCTAGCAAAGTTGTTAGGTTGGATTTTCATATATAAATTCAACTGTTGTCATTGTCAGAGGAACTCAGGATCTAATTATCACTGAGGATGGCTGTGGTAGGATTTTTTGCCATAATTTTATTGATAAACAAATAGCAATGAGACAGTTTCAAATCAAATCAGTAGGACAGTTTCAATAATTAACAAATTGCACACATTGTTCCTAGCCGTTAATTGCTGTACAAGATGCAGACATGAGATCCTATTTACAAACATCACTAGAACAAATCATTCTATTCATTAAGAGAATGTAACTATATATCTATCCTAACCACTTTGAATACACTGATACAAAATGGATATTTATTTTTTGTTAAGTTCCGTTACTTGAATATTATAGGTGTGTAAACTCAGCAAAATATTCTAAAAGAGTCCAGTAGCCCATAAGAGTATTTGGTCTTCCATTTAACTGGCACTGTTAGAAATTGTTGACGTGAGTCCCCCACAGCTCAACATAACAGCATGGCTTTATTTCTTATATTTCATTTTTATACTTTTCTTCTGGATGGTTAAGACCAAGGTAAAGCAGGACCTATGCAACAAGAGTTGTAGCTTTTAGGTCTAATAAGGTCAGGGAAATCCCCTCAGGATTTATCCTGAGATCCTGTACCTCAGACTGTAGAATCTTTGTCAGTGTCAGCCATGTGGATGAGTCACGGCCATTGCTTGGCCAATGTGCTCTCTGTGAAAGCCTGAGAGAATGATTTCACTCCATGTGACTCTCCTTAGGCACACTCTACATCATCGATCATTTTCCTCTTTGGCCCCATAATCTCCTTGATCAGAAAATTTGGGGCACTAACGAGTTACATGATGTTACAGTACAAGTTCTCATATGTCCTGTGTCTTAATTGACCTTGGAAGGCTAGGGCCAAAATGTTGGCTTTCCTTGCAGCCCTCCTTTTTCTCTAATTTTGGTCTGCAAACTTAGGTTGTTAACCATCCAGAAGACAAACTTGTTATTATCGAACAACTTTGGCTATTAAGCTTAACCTCACTATCTGTCTACATATCAAACGTCTTAGGCATAATATGGAACAGGTATTTTTCATCAAGTATTGATATGTTGAACTTTACGTTCCTACAGAATATGATAAAAAACATTTAAAAATTATAATATATTTTAAAAATAGGCATAAAGAATTATATACTTCTCATGTTTGCACATAAGTCCAAAAGCCTAATCTGGATTATTTGGGTCTTTAATGTGTGGGCAGATTTCCTGCACTATTTTATACTTGACTGTGGTTTACTATTCTAAAATAATTCTATAATTAATCTGTCTTGTATTAAATTGTTTCCCTTGTAAACTCTTACTGCAGCAGCCCCTGTCCATGAACAGAAAAAATCAATTCTAGTAAAAGTGACAATCCTTTTAAAAAATTTTATACAGATTTCATGCTATCTTAATCAAAATATCAATAGCCTATCTCACAGAATTTGAGAAAACAATCCTAATATTCACTTGCAACCAGAAGAGACCTAGAATAGCAAAAGCAATTCTAGGCAGCAAAGGTAGAGTAGCAGGCATCACAATCCATGACTTGAAATTATGCTACAAAGCTACTGTGATTAAAAAACAAACAAACAACAACAACAAAAATAACATGGTAACTGGCAGGAAAACAGACCTAAGACTCAATGGAACAAATTAGAAGACACAAAAGCAGCTACAAATACAATTAGTCACCTTATCTTTGACAAAGGGGCCAAACAATATCATTGAAAGAAAAATAGCCTATTTAAATTGTGCTGGTAATACTGGCTTTACATATGCCAAAGATTTAAGGTAGGCCCATATCTGTCATTATACACTAAATTACAATCAAAATGAATCAAAAACCTAAAAATTAAAGCAGAAATACTAAATACACTGGAAGATTGGATAACTAGAATTTCTGAAGACACTGGTGGACGCAAAGACTTTATGAACAAAACTCCAATCATACAGAAAATAACACAAAGAATCTACTCCTTAGATCTCATCTTATTAAAGGTTTTGCATTGCAAAAGAAGCCACCACCACAGTGAAGAGACAACCCACAGAGAGAAAAATGTTTGCTATCTGTTCCTCAGAAAAAGGACTAATGCCTGAAATATATGAAGAACTCAAAAAAACACACACCCCCAATTTAAAGACCCAATCCAAAAAATGGGTATATTGAATGAATACATACTTTTCTGAAAAGAGTTAGAAATAGAAAATAAGTATGTTTTTAAAAGTTTCAATAACAATATATTTTTAAAGTTCAAAAAAGTTCACTGGTTACTCAAGAGATGCAAATTAAAACAATGCTAAGGTTCTATCCCACCTCAGAAAAATGGCTATTGTCAAGAAATCAACCAATTACAAATGCTGATGGGGCTGTGCAGAAAAAGAAACTCTCCTTCAGTGTGAGTGGGAGTGTAGACTGTTGCAACCACTATGGAAGAGAGAATGAAGTTTCCTCAAAAACTGAAACTAGTGTTTCTATTTGACCCAGCTATTCTTCTTTTGGTGTCTTTCTAAATAATTAAAAGCATCATACCACAGTCATATATGCACACCCGTGTTTGTAGCAGCACAGTTTAAATAGCAAAATCTTGGAAACAGCCCAAATGTCCTACGATGCACAAAAAAAAAAAAAAAGAAAGAAAGACAGACAGACAGACAGACAGACAGACAGACAGACAGAAAGAAAGAAAGAAAGAGTCCAAAGCCTCCTGAGAACAAGCTGTGTCTCAAGTATTATTTCCAGGAAAATTATCTTTCCTATCTGAACAAAAGCTGTAACCCAGGATCAAAGGCTCCAAGTACCCACAGCCTTCTTTCATAAATTCCTCCTTCCCTATGTGAAACTCAAGATAGAAAAAGTCTTGTATAAAATGATGCATAATTCCACTACAAAAGAAAAGGTTTAAGCATGCATAATTGTTAAAAATCTGTTTACAGAATTAATTGCAGACATGAAAAATTATCTCTGAAACAGAATACATAATATAAAAAATAATTATAAGGAATAATCTTTGCATTTCAGAGATGAATTCTTTCAAACAGATAATTCTCATCTTATTTAAAATTTCCTCAGAGTAAATGCAAACATAGAAAACTTCCCAGTTAATTTTACAGTCTTCATAACTCTCAAACAAAACCTAAGAAAGTTAATATCACTTGTTATTTTAACCTAAAATTCTAACTAAACTTTTAGCAATGGAATCTAGCAGTATATTAAAAAATAGTACTTCATGACCAAATAAGGTTCACTGTGGCAATTATGATTCAACCTGATGAAATCAGTGCACATTAATATTATGGTAAATCAAAACATGTGAATATTATGAGGGAAACTAAAAGGCACTTAAAAGCTTTTAATAGACATTTCCAATTTAGGACAGTAAACTGGAAATAATATACACTCCCTTAACCTAATAAGAAATTTTTATTTTGGATCAAGGTCCACTGTCATATTTGATCATTAGATAGTAAATAAATCTTTAGTATTAAGGATAAGGTATGAATATTACCTTTCAACTCTGTTCACTGCCGTGAAGTTCTATATAACTCATGAATACAACTTAGAATAGAGATATACAGTTCCTGTGTGAACAGAAGGAGACAAAATATTTGTAAGTTATTTTACATTTTACTTTTAAAATGGTGAGATAATTAGACAGTAAAGCACAAAACAGTATCTTTCTGGTGTGCATGAATGGAAGTATAGAAGCTATGGTTCCCAAGGTCATAAATTATAATACATAATCAGTTTAAATAGCTCCCCAGGAATGAGAACTTAACAGAAAAGTCAGGCATCTTATATCTCATTCATGTTGCTTTAGAGCTGGAGAAGTTTCAGGCCTACCTTTGAAGTAGAAGACCAGCACAGCAATGCCTCCACTGGTGGCCAGTGCATGATTCATTCTGCCTGCAGGCGTATAAGAACTGAAATATTTTTAAAACAAATGAATTGGAACTGCAGTCAGTTCCTAGACCTGGCATGATTTTGGTTTTACCAAAGCTGTAAATTCTGCAGCTTATGTGCTTCAACTCACACAGCTACCTCCAGTTCCCTGTTCCTGAAAAGAGATCAGTGTTAAGAGTGCTCTTGGAAAGCTGGGGAACAGGAGCCAGGCTGCAACCTAAAGGCAGTGGTCAAGGAACAGGAGCTTTAACAACTACAGGAAGATGATGGTCAATGCAGGAGTCTAACCAGCAAGGCCATTATTCAAGAATGGGGGCAAAAGAGAACTTGAAGACCTACAAAAGTTTGTATCTTGCAGTCCTTGGCTAAGAGAATAAAGGAAAGTACTTCTGAAAAAAAAAAAAAAAAAAAAAAAAAAAAAAAAAAAAAAAAAAAAGCAAATCCAAGAGAAAGGTTTGGGATTTAAAACCCAGTGGCGAACATGAAAGTGAATGGGTTGTTGGCAAATTTAAGTATATGCAACATACATCTGGAAATTTTTGCTAGTGATAATTAGTAATTGTAGGCAATTTTTGTGTTTGACACAGGTATATAGTACAACTGTAAACCTAGCTAGCCAATGCAGTGGTGTCCCAATCTTTTGGGCTACTGGGTATGGGAAATGTGGCTGGTCTGAAAGGAGCTGCAGCAAGATAAAAAGTGCATACTGGATTCTGACAACTTAATATGAAAGAATAATGCAAAAATCTCAGTGTTTATGCCCAATATGTTGTGGATTTCTTACTAAAATTGTTTTTCTATTTTGTTTTACTTTTCTTTACAGTATGGTAATGGAACTCACAGGTCTTTGCACCAAGCTACACTGAGTTTTTGTTTTTTGTTTTTTGTTTTTTTTTTTAATTTTTAGACAGTCTTGCTAAGCCACTTCAATTACCCCAGGTGGGGGTCATCTTCTAAAGTGTTAGAATTAAACTATTCCCTAACATGCCTGCTATCTTCCTACAGAATTAAAAATCACATATGAGGGGCTGAGTATCTAGCTCAGAGGCAGAGCACTTCCCAATAATGCTCAAGTACCTAGGTTCAATTCCTAGCACCACAAAATTAACTGATTGGTTGGTTGATTAATTTCCTTGCATGCTTTCAAAGGCACTGCTCTAGACAAGATAGAAGACAGAGTGGCAAGGCAGGGAAGAGAGGCCAGACAAGTGGCTGTCAATGCTGGGTGTTAGGGTTTAGATTTAGATGGGCCCCAAAAGACTGTGTTCAGAGAGGGGGCTTTTGGAAGTTTACTGGATTATGGAGGCTCTATGGTGGAACTGAATGTGCCATTAGAAGGTGGGGCCAGTTTGGAAGGGGCAATCCCAGGACCTGATGCATGGGGTGGGGCAGGGGGTGGAACTTATCTTCCTTCTTGCTCTTCTCTGCTTCCTAGCCACTATGATGGGCCCTCACAGGCCATTCCTCCATGCTTTCTACCCATGTTTAGAGTCAGTCAGCTATGGACTGAGTCCTCTAAAAGACTATGATCTAAAATAAACCTCGTCTTCTCTAAATTCCTGGTGTCAGGTATAATGTCCCAGTGACAAGAAAGTAATTCAGACACTAAGTTCTCTGTCATACTCAGGAAAAGGTTAGGTATGCTGAGGGATATAGATTGTACAGCAAAGAAATTTATTATTAAGCATGAATGTCCCTGAAAATTAGAAATTTCACACAGAGCTTGCAAACCCTCTGAGAAAGGAAAGGAGTTAATGTGGTATTAAATAAAATGCAAGATGCAAAACTACAAACAAAATAAATGTAAAATAAATAACATGCAAAAATAAGTCTTAATTTTCAGGAATCACAGAAATTGAAATCCTAAATATTAAATTCAATTTTCTTTATGAAACATATATACATAAGACAGACTTTTCACCCCAAAATGAAACATAATTTTGAAATACACATATATTTTTTACAAAAATTGATCATATCTTGAAATATCAAGTTATTTCAAAAAATCAAGAACCGGCAAGATAACTCAGAAGACTAAGCACCTGCTTAAACAAGCACAGAGGCCAGAGTTTAATCACTGGCACCACATGCCACAACGGTGGGCTCACTGAGCCTGTAACCAAGTCCTAGTGTGGTGGTACACTCCTGTAATCCCAGCTCTACGGAGACTGAAAACAGGAGGATCACTATGAGTTTGAGCTGAGTAGTGAGATCCTACAAACACACACACACACACACACACACACACACACACACACACACAAATGCACGTACAAACACACAAAACAACATTAAAACAACTTGTTATCTTAGTGCAATTTTACTAGAAAGCATAATAGCAAGATAGTTTTAAAAACTGCATGCTTGGAAATTTCTAAATGAACTCCAAAATAACTCATGCGGTAGAAATTAAATTGAATTGTAAATGTCAATAACAATAAAAGTAAATCATAAAAGTGAGGCTTATGAAAACTATCAGAATGTAATCACCATGATATTAAAATTGAGATTATAGTCTTAAAGTCAGTAGGAAAAACATTATTAAAAACTAAAATATAATGAAATACTTAACTCATAAAGCTAAATAAGACAAGCTACTATAAATCAAACAAAATGGAATGAGGAGAAACTAAATTTAAGAGCTCAGGTAAATGAAGTAGTACACAAAAGAATCATAGCAGACAATGCTAAGAAATGGACTTTGTAAGGAATAGAGAACTTAAAGCAAGGGTGATCAAAGTAAAGGAGAACAATGACAAATTGGCAATATTTTTAAAAGGGGCAAAATCTCAGAATCATTGAATTGATTTAAAGATGAGAGCCATTTCCCTGGCCTTCTAAAGGTGATAATATGAATTTGATACTATTTCTGAGAATATAATGAACTGAATAAATTTCTACAAAACTCATTGATTATCAAAATTGGCTTCAGAAATATGAAAACCCTTAGCAAATGAATTGGTAACTTAACTCTTTCCTTTTGAGAAGCACACATCTGAACATGATGAATTATCCAAAATATTCCAGAAACTTGATGCTTCATCAGATGTTGAAAAGACATTTGGTCAAAGTTAATAACAAGTCACATTTAAAATAAATTCTTATTAGGAAACTGGAACATATGTCTTAACCTTATAACCTATATCACAGTACTAAACATTATACAAAAACTTATTGCACATCCTAATGCTACAATTTCAGAAGTATTAACAAAGTCAAGAATTAAAGACACCTGCCAGTGTAGATTATAGTCAGTACTAAACAGCAGGTCTTATCCAATACAAGAAGACAGAAGAATAATATGAAATAATAATTTCAAAAGATGTAAAATTGCCCTTGTTCTCAGATGGTATGATTTCCTGGAGAATAGTCCTAAGCTTTGTAATTGATAATAAACAACAGTAGTGTTTGAAAACTAATAATTTATGTCTCTTATGGAAATTACCAATTGGAGATTATGATAGGAAAATACATCCCATTCACAATGCAATGAAAACTGTAAAATATTTATGTGTTATATAATGAACATGCATCATAGTTTTTTTTTGAATAACAAAAATTAATAAAAGACATTAATAAAAGAATAAGTACAAAGTTCATGTAGAAAGGCTCAATATTATTAAGATGCTAATTCTATCCAAATAAATCCACAAATTCAATATATTTCCAATTAAAATCTTAAAATATTTTTGTGAACTCAATAATCAAATCTGAAATGCAAATGAAAAGCAAAGAATCACACCTAAATACAAGCTCTATAGTCTTTGAGATACAGTAATCTTGCTTTTTATTGAGACACACACACACCTTCCACTTAGTAAGTCCACAATCATATGATGCACACACATATGTATGGATGATACATTTACTGCATTCATAGGGCTCAAATTAGACACAGTAACATTTGTTTGGAAAAGAGTAATACACAAAAAGAACTACCAGGCATGGTGGTGCACATCTGTTATCCCAGCACTCTGAAGCCAAGGTAAGAGGCTATGAGTTTGAGGCCAGCCTGAGCTACTCAGGGAATTCCTCTTAGTAATTTTTTTTTCTTTTTTTTTGGTAAAAGGAACTGAACTCAGGACCTTGCATCTGCGAGGCAGGCACTTGTGCCACTGTACATAGTGAATTCAAAGCCAACTTGAAGTACATAGTGAGACCCTGTTGAGAGAAAGAAAGAAGAAAGAAAGAAAGAAAGAAAGAAAGAAGAAAGAAAGAGAAAGAAAGAAAGAAAGAAAGAAAGAAAGAAAGAAAGAAAGAAAGAGAAAGAAAGAAAGAAAGAAAGAAAGGAAAGAAGGAAGGAGAAAAGGAAGGAAGGAAGTAAAAAAGGAAGGAAGGAAGGAAGTAAAAAAGGAAGGAATGAAGGAAATATAATTCCAAGTGAAGCAAGGTCTAATATGAAAATGCAAAATTTAAGAACTTCCAGAAAGCAGTACAAGACAACACTATAACCTCATGGAAAACATAAACCATAGAGATTAGTAAACTTGGCTCCAAAGTAAAAATTTAGTATCTTTGATGCGTAATAACAAAGCATTGAAACCAGCATTTATAAAGGGCTTACAAATCAATCTTAAGAGAAAAAAAAGACAGTAGGACAATGGTTGAAACACATAACATGTGAGCAGACAATAGACAGAAGGGAAAATAAGTGATCAATAGAAAAAAATGTTGTAAATAGGATATCATGTCCGCATCTTGTACAGCAATTGACCACTAGAAAGAATGTATGCAATGTGTTAATTATTGAATCTGTCCTACCAATTTGGTTTGAAACTGTCTCATTGCTATTTGTTTCTCAAGAAAATTATGGAGAAAAAAAACTACTGAGATTTCATCTTATCCCTGAAATGATAGCTTCAGCAAAATTCAAATAAGGTTGCTAATGTTTCAGGGGAAAAGAGAACTTTCTACATTGTTGGTGGGGAATGTGAACCTATACGCCAATATAGACATTGGTATGGAGATTCTTGGAAAAATGAAAAGGAGAAATTCTATTTCACCCAGCTATTCCTCTTCTAACTATCCTCCTAAAAGAGTCAAAGACATCCTATTACAGTGATGAATGCGTGCCCACGTTATCGTAGCCCAGTTCATCATAGCTAAACCTTGGAAATAGCCTATATGTCCATCAACAGATGACCAGATAAAGGAAGTGCAGTATCTACACACAGTGGAGGACTACGTGTTACTCTGTGATGAAGAAAGATAAACTTGGGCTGTGCAGAGAGCTCAGTGTTCGAAGCACCTGCCCAGGCAAGCACAAGGACCAGTGTTCAATTCCCAGTTCACATGCTCTACCAGCTCCACCTCCACCCCCAGGCATGCTGAGTCGGCCACAGAGACTGAGTATGGTGGTGCACACCCTTAATCCCTGCTCTTGGGAGGCTGAAAACAGGAGATCACTGAGTCCAATCTGTGTAATGAGCCTCTGTAAATTCTGTTCTAAATATATTAAAAATACATTTTTAAAATAAACAAAATAGGGAGCTGGCCCCTTAGCTCAGTTCTTTAAGTGGCTGCTTCAACAAAGCAGTCAGACTCAGGTTGTTGTGGGTCAATATCCCCACAACTCAAGCCAGTCAAACCTGCCCTCCTGAAGGCACGCAGAGAAAAAAAAAAATCCTTATTCCATGGGCTGGGGAGATGACTCAGTGGAATAAGCACTTCCCTGGCAAGCGCAAGGGCCTGAGTTCAATACCCAGTTCCACAAAAGCAAACAAACAAACAAAAAAACCAACAAAAAATAAATAAATAAAATATTTTTAAAAAGAAATAAAAAAGAAAAAAAATGTTGAATCTCACCAGCAACTAAGGAACTCTCAACAAGAACAAAAGGAGAAGGTTGTCTCGTATTCATTAAAGACCAATGGCTTGCCAGTATGTCAGTGAGAATTAAAAAGTAATGGAACTCTTGTTGCATCCAGAGAGCCATTTGAAAATTGCAATAAAAATGTAGGCTTTCAATTCAGAAATTCCACTTATAGAGAGTTTAACAAAACTCACATATTGTATACAGAGATGAGTAAAAAATGAATTGCAAAGTTTGTAATTTTCAAATGGAAAAAATTTCCATCTACTAAATATGTCAATGGGGAAATAAATAATGATGTGTTTACTGAACAAATTTCTACTATTTAGCCATTAAATTAACTGAATGTACAAATACTAACATTAATAATTTTCAAAAACATAATGTTGTTCATCCAAATGGATGTTGCAGAATGATAATGGCAAAATCATATGCATACAAAATTTCAGAACATATAAAATACAATTTATTGCCACACTCACATGTTATTTAAAATCAAATGACACTCAGACATGAAAAATTGAAAGAAGTATTCCTGTGGGACAGGAGAAAATGAAATCAGGAAAAATATACTAGAGCCTTCAGCTTTATCAGAAACAGCTTAGTGTTTTTAAAATCTGAAATAATAAGAAAGTGTGAAAATCTGATAAGCCTACATGTTGCATAAGTGATATTTATTTGATATTTTCTGTGGTTGTGAGAATGACTTTAGTTTTGGTCTCAGAAAGATATCAAAGTGTGAGCAGGATGTACATGTGGATCAGAGCTAACTAGGCCAAAAAAGAGATTTAGATGGCTCAGTAGAATAAGCACTTCCCTGGTAAGTGCAAGGGTCTGATTTCAATTCCCAGTTCCACAAAAAAAAAAAAAATAAAAAGTAAACATTTGTCAGCCAATTTATTTGCCTTCTTGCCTGGTAGAAAGGAATTGCCTCAGTTCAATCCCCGGTTCTGCAAAAAAAAAAAAAAAAAAACCGGAAACAAATAAACAAACAAAAAACCCACATTTGGGGCCAGGGAGATGGCTCAGTAGAATAAGCACTTCTCTGGCAAGCGCAAGGGTCTGAGTTCAATCCCCAGTTCTGAAAAAAAATAATAACAATAATAATAAATAAAAAATAAAAATAAATGTGAGGCCAACTGGGCAGGAGACTGAGGACTTCATATCACACAACAGTAATGACCAATCTTAAACTCAGGAAAGCAAACACTTCTGCATGATATGGCATTAGTGTCCCTGCTTTCAGTGACTATTAAAAACTTAATTAATATATCACAGAGTGGCTCCAGGAGAACCAAATCTAGTGTCTGGCCAAAAAATCCTTGGCTCATAAGCAACTTTACTCTGAAATCTGTCCCTGGACTAGATGGATTGAAGGGATAACTTGTTGAGTTGACGGAGTAAAATTGTGTTCTTCAAGAGTATTCTTTAACCCTATGAAGTTTTTTAATCAAATTTAGAGATGAGAAAACAAACTTTGATATCAATATTTTTCATTGCATTTAAGAATAATTATTCAAATAATTTGTGTATATGTGGTATTTTCAGTAATTATAGGATTTAAGTGTTTTGGTGATATGAGAAAACCTAAAAGATTAGAGCTGTGATTCTATATTACAACATACAATTGAGTAACTGGTTTCACAGTTGTAAGTTTTAAGGTATATGACACTTCAGATAAACTTCCCAGCAGCACTGGAATGTATTTTTAATATTTGCCATATTTATCAGTTTGTTATAGTGGGTTTAATAAAATTGCTCAAGTACTTGGAAAGCTATACTTGTTAGAGACATTTGAAGTACTAAAAACTCAGTCATGTTAAACTTGTAAAAAAGCTTTTAATGATTGAAGGAATTTAATTAACTGAATTGCAAATGGGCTGATTGTTTAGTAAAATACATTCAATTCACTTCATGTTAAACTTCACACAAATGAAAATTTAAAATTGTTGTTTGTATTTTACTAATTGCATTCTCTAGAATGGTAACTGGAACTTAAAAGGTTATGGAAAAGTTTAGTTTTTGAGTTAATAATTGTAATAAACCAAATAATATTAACACCTTTAAAAGGCTTTTATGCATAAATAATACTTTCAGGATTAATAAAAAACACCACTAACATTCAGTTAAGTGTTCTCACAATGAAAAAGAATCCTCTCAATTTTTAAAATAAAGATGTCTAGGTTATCTGTAAATGTAAAGCCATAAAGAATTTCTTGAAAATTTTTACAATCTTGAATATCAAGATATAGAGCACTCGACAGAAAATTTAATTTTAAAAATATGGCAGTTCTGGCCAGGCATGGTGTCATATATCTGCAATCCCAACACTGGGAGGCTGAGGTAGGAGGACAGACACCAAGTTGAACCCATCCTGGTTTACACAGTGAATTCAAGGCCAACCTGGGCCACATAGATGAACCCTTCTCTAAAGAAGGGGAGGCAGTTCTTATTAGAGCAATGCAACAAGTAATTTATTTTTTTTAATTTTTTTTTTAATTTTTATTTATTTGAGAGAGAGAGAGAGAGAGAGAGAGAGAGAGAGAGAGAGAGAGACAGTGTGTGTGGTGTGTGTGGCCAGCTCAGCACACCAGGGGGCGGGGCTGGCATGTGGTGCTGGGGGATCGAACCGTGGTCCCTAATGCTTTGCTAAGCTTGTTCTAAGTAGGTGCTTTAGACCACTGAGCCATCTTTCCAGCCCCTACAACAAGTAATTTAATAAGATTGTTTTGAGCTAACAAAAACAGTCTAAGAGGTATCTAAAAAAAATAAGAGATGAAAAATTATTAAAATTGTTTGAAAAATAATAAGAATAACTTGGTGTGCAAAATATTAAAAAGTGCTATAAATCTCCAATGCTTCAAAAGAAAGTACAATAATAGATGAACAACAGAACTTGAAGAAAGCTCAGAAATAAATGCAGCATCTGTGCCTAAAATCACCTGTACTTGCAAGCACAATAAAACAAAGGTGTGTGTGAAGAATGCTTCCTTCCCTCTCGGCGTGTTTTCTCCCAGGCAGAAGAGCCTCACCCCAGATCCCTCTCTTGCTCCTTCCAACCCTCTGTGGGCTCACTCATTAGGACTGACTGGATAAGTGTGCTCCATTGTTTCTCTCAGCTTATTAAACAGCAGACTTACTCAACACCTTCCACGGTGGAGCGAGGAAATGAATAGATAGGAACCAGAAGTATTGCACCAGTGGAGCTCCTACAGCAGGGGAAAATATCTAGAATAGAAAATAGTTTCTCCATCTTGCAATATTTTACTTTAATGAGAAGACCAACAAAGCAGTACTGGCGAAATTGGCTAACTGATAAAAACAAAAACAAAGTCCATTTCATACCTGACCCAGTATGTTAGTTTCTGAAGTAAAGCACTAAATGGGAGAGAACCATGCCAAAAGCCAGTAAATATTTATTCAACTTGGGTTTAGAGAAGGAATTTCTAAGTATCAACACAAACAGATATTTTGAGGTGAAGAATTATTATACAAAAATATAAAAATCTCTATGTAAGAAAAAAACCACTGGGATGAGGAGGTAGCTCAGAGGTCTAAATGCCTGCCTGACAAGTGCAAAGATCCAGGTTAAATCGCTGGTATAGCACGCTGCGCCGGCCCCAGGTGCCAGAGCTGGCAACTGAAACTGAGCATGGTGGTGCACAACTGCAATCTCAGAGCTGGGGATACTGAGACAGGAGGATCACTAGGAATCTGAGCTTCATAATGAGACCCTGTACCAAATAAAAAAATAAATAGATCAATAAATAAATAAATAAATTTTTAAAAATAAGTTGAAAGAGATCGGCCAAGAGACCCAGTCCTAGCCCAGGTCCGGTGAGTGTGTGGAGAGCTTCCTGCTACCCTGCGCTGGCGGGACCAGTCCCAGCCCAGGC
>NW_004524627.1:5813611-5815544 GCF_000260255.1 Octodon degus | reverse complement strand
AAACCCAACAGCTAACATAATCCTAAATAGGGAAAAACTGAAATCATTTACTCTTAGATCTGGTACAAGACAAGGATGTCCTCTATCACCACTACTATTCAATATAGTTCTGGAATCATTAGCTACAGCCATTAGACAAGAGAAAGTAATAAAAGGAACAAGAATAGGCAAAGAAGTAGTTAAATTATCTTTATTTGCAGATGACATGATACTTTACTTGGAAGACCCAAAGAATTCCACCAAGAAGCTATTAGAATTAATACAGAAATTCAGTAGCATAGCAGGTTACAAAGTCAATACCCAAAACTTGATAGCATTCCTCTACACAGACAACAAACACACTGACAGGGAAATTATAGAAACAATTCCTTTTACAACAGCACCGAGGAAAATGAAACACCTTGGAATTAATCCAACTAAAGAAGTCAAAGATCTTTTCAAGGAAAACTGCAGTATTCTGAAAAAAGAGATTATAGAGGATTTCAGAAAATGGAAAGATATTCCATGCTCCTGGATAGGAAGAACCAACATCGTGAAGATGGCAATACTCTCAAAATTGCTGTACATATTTTAATGCAATCCTTATCAGACTACCTCCAAAATACCTCACAGAGGTGGAGAAATCATTCCTAAAATTTATTTGGAACCAGAAAAACCTACAATAGCAAAGGCAATCCTGGGCAATAAGGCAGGAGGCATTACAATTCCTGACTTGAAATTATACTACAAGGCTACTGTGATAAAATCAGCATGGCACTGGAAACAAAATAAACCTGAGAACCAAAGGAACAGATTAAAAGATGCTGAAGTCCCTACAAACATATTCAACCAACTTATCTTTTACAAAGGGGCCAAATATACTCACTGGAAGAAAGATAGCCTCTTTAACAAATGGTGCTGGAAAAACTGGCTCTCTACATGCCGAAAACTCAACCTTGATCCAGTTCTATCACCACGCACTAAACTAAAGTCAAAATGGATTAAAGATCTAAACATTAAAGCAGAGACACTAAATTTCCTGTAAGAGAAATTAGGAGGAACTCTTGAAGACATAAGGGTAGGCATAGAGTTCATGACAGAAATCAAATCGCACAGGAAACAGTTGAAAGAATTAACAACTGGGACCTGCTCTTACTGAGAAGTTTATTCATGTCAAAAGAAATTACCAACAAAGTGAAAAGGCAACCCTTAAATTTGGAAACATTCTTGACAAATAAATACTCAAAGGTGTGATCTCTAGAATTTATAAAGAACTAAAAAACACTAGGGCCACAAAATTTAAAGATCCAATCCAGAAATGGGCATCCAAGGTGAACACACACTTCTCAGAGGATGAAATTAAAGAAGAGAATGAATATATGAAAAAATGCTCCACATCACTACCCATCCACCAAATGCAAATTAAAACAACATTGACATATCATCTCACCCCAGAAAGAATGGCTATCATATAGAAATCGCACAACAACAAATGTTGGAGAGGCTGTGGGGAAGAAGGAACCCTTCTCCACTGCTGATGGGAATGTAGACTGGTGTAACCATTATGGAAATCAGTATGGAGACTCCTTCAAAAATTTGGACTGAAAATCCCATTTAAACCAGTTATTCCTCTACTGGGAATTTTCCCAGAGGATCTGAAAACATCATATCATAGTGATATACATGTGCCTATGTTTATAGCAGCACAATTTGTGATAGCCAAATCTTGCAAATAACCAAGATGCCCATCACCTGAGGAATGGTTGAAACGATGTGGTGTTTTTACACAATGGAGTATTATTCAGCTTTTAAGAAGGATAAACTCAAAGCCTTTATATTGAAGTGGATGTCACTTGAACATATACTCATAAGTGAAATAAACCAGATACACATGTGTAAGTATTGTATAGTTCCCCTAGTATAAGAACTCCAAAGAAGAAATACAAATAGAAAG
>NW_004524627.1:5799248-5813511 GCF_000260255.1 Octodon degus | reverse complement strand
TTGTTCTAATGGTGTTTGTAAATAGGATCACAAGTCCACATCTTGTACAGCAATTAACCACTAAGAAGAATATATGCAGTGTATTATTTGTTGAAAAATAAAAAAAAGAAAAAGAAAGAGATCTGCCCAACCCCAGGGCCTGAGAGTGTGTGGTACAGCTTCTGCACTGTCCTGCACCCTCCAGACCAACACCAGGCCTGCTGCACAAGAAGGACCCTTCCCCATATTGTCCGGACCCCCCCCGCGCCCCTCCAGAGGGGCGCCCTGTGGGTGAGAAGTTCCAGCACGCTCTTGGGACCCCTCAAGACACGTCAAATCCTGAGCCCGCTAATCCAGAAGCAGAATATTTTGCCAGAGGGGCACAGAAGGCTCACCTCCAAGGGCAGCAGCAGGAAGGAGCTGAGCACAGTAGAAAGACCCAAAAAGGCACAACTGGATGAACTAGAACTTGGTATATTGGTTCCTGAATTTTAGTATGTGCTAAGGTTACAACTGCATCAAATCTCTACACCAAAGGTCAGTGGACAGGGCTATACAAAATGACAAAGAGAAGGAGCAAAATGCAATCTCAGGTCCCGAGCTCACCCATAACTAGTGCAGAGGACCATAGCACAGCTGAAATGTCTGAATTAATAGTGTCTGAAGTAAAGAAACAACAACAGAAAGGAATAGAGAAATTCAGACAAGCATTAATCTCTGAAATAAAAAAAGAAATCTCTCCATTAATACTGTCTGAAGTAAAGAAAAAAACAGCAGAAAGTTATAGAGGAATTAAGAGCAGAATGAATCTCTGAAATGAGAAAAGAAATCTCTGAATTAAGAGCATGTGAAATAAAGAATCAAATGCAGAAACATATAGAGGAAATCAGATCAGAAATAAACTCTGAAGTAAAAGAATTAACAACTACTTCTCAAGAAGACACTGATAAAAAAATTAAAGGAGATTAGAAAAGCTATGCATTCCTTGAATGAGCAATACAGGAAAGAAATAGATCACATGAAGCAGAGTCAAAGAAATATAGAGGAACTTAAAATTTCAATCACTAGCTTGAAAAACCATTTGAATGAAACTAAAGATAGAGTTTCATATCTTGAAGACACCATCACAGCCAGTGAAAAGTTAAGAAAGATCTCTTAAAAACAACTAAGATGTAGGAAAAAGTAATTCACCACCTGCAAGATGATGCAAAGATGAGTAACGTGAGACTAATAGGCATCAGTAAGAAAGAAGGAGTCAATACAAATGATATAAAAAGAATATGGGCAGAAAAAACAGCAGAAAACTTCCCAAACATGATTAAACGATCTGACATTCAGGTAACTGAAGCATACAGAATGCCAAATAACTTCAATCCAATTAAAAATAACGGAGACATATAATAGTCAATATCCCAGAAATCCGACACAAAAACAATATACTGAAAGTCACCACAGAAAAGAAACAGATTGCATTTAAATGGAAACCCATCAGAATAATGGCTGACTTCTCTTCACAAACCATGAAGACAAGAAGAGCATGTAGCAGAGTACTTCAAATCCTCTATGAAAACAACATCCAGCCCAGACAACTATACCCTGAAAAACTTTTTCACGTTTGTTGGAGAAATAAAATACTTCCATGACAAAGAATTACTAAAGAATTTCATGTTGAGAAACACAACCCTACATAGATTACAAAAAGATGCTCTAGAGAATGATCAAAATGAACAGAACACCACAAACAAGAACAGAAAGAATCCACAAAATAGGGCAAACAAACACAGGATGAAAGGACTAAACAACAACAGGTAAAAATCATGTCGATCATAAGTCAATACATCTCAGTTATGACCATCAGTGTAAATGGAATCAGTTCACCAATTAGGAGAAATAGACTGGCACAATGGATTAAGAAAGAAAATCCAACAATATGCTGTATACAAAAACACACTTAACTCATAAAGAAACTCATAGGCTGAAAGTCAAAGGATGGAAAACAATACTACACACCCCAGCACCTCAGAAAAAGGCAGGGGAGCAATGCTGTTCTCAGACAGTCTCGACTTCAAACCAAGAATGATCAAATGAAATACAGAAGGCCACTATATACTGGTTAGGGGAAAAATTCAAAAGAAAGGTGTAACACTCAAAAAGGTATATGCACCAAACACGGGAGCACCCAACTATATAAAACAAATAATAATGGACATGAATAATTTAATAACCAATAAAACAATCTTAAAAGGAAACCTCAATACCACCTTATCCCAAAAAGATAGGTCACCCAGACAAAAAATTAGCCAAGAAGTAGCAGAACTGAACCAGAGCTTCAAACAAATGGACTTAGTGGACATATACAAAGCAAACCAATCAACCATAGCTCAATACACATTTTTTTCAGCTGCCCATGGGTCATTTTCTAAAATAGACCACATACTGGTCCATAGGTTAGTCATAAGTATATGCAAGAAAATTAAAATTATCCCATGCATATTATCTGACCACAATGCAATGAAAGTAGAAATAAATGAGGCAAGAAACCAGAAAAAAAACAAACATAAATACATGGAAATTAGACAACACTGTACTCAGCAACCAAGGGGTCACAGATAAAATTAAACAAGAAATTCAACAATACCTACAATTCAATGAAAATTAAAACACAACTTATCAAAATTTATGGGATGTGATGAAAGTAGTCCTCAGAGGGAAATTTATAGCTGTTAACTCACACATTAAAAAAACAGAACGAAACGAATAAACACCCTAAAGTTGCAACTCCAAGCATCTAGAAAAGGAAAAGCAAACCAAACTCAGAGACCAAAGACAGAAAGAAATCATAAAAATTACAGCAGAAATTAATTCAATCGAGATGAACAATAGAGTTCAAAGAATTAATAAATCAAAAAGATGGTTCTTTGGAAAATTAAATAAAATTGATAAGCCTCTGGCTAACCTCATCAAAAAGAGAAAATAAAAAATTCAAATACAAGCAATAAGGAATGAAAAAGGTGTACTACCACAGACCCAGTAGAAATTCAGAAGATTATTAATAGCTACTTTGAGAAATTTTACTCTCAGAGAATAGAAGACACAGAAGAAATGGACAGATTCCCAGAAAGATACAAATTACCAAAACTGAATCAAGAATATATAACAACTCTCAATAACCCAATAACGACCAGTGAAATACAAAATGTAATTTTAAAAACTACCAACAAAGAAAAGTCCAGGTCCTGATGGATTCACAGCTGAATTCCACAAGAAATTTACAGATGATATAATCCTTATACTTCTCAAACTCTTCAATGAAATTGAAGAGGAAGCAGTCCTTCCAAAATCATTCCTGGAGGCAAGTATTATACTGATACCAAAACCAGGTAAAGACGAAAATGAAAAAAATAACCACAGGCCAATCTCCTTCATGAACATAGATGCAAAAATCCTCAATAATATCCTAGCAAATAGGATACAGCAAATCATCAAGAAGATTATACACCATGACCAGGTAGGATTCATTCTAGGGATGCAAGTATAGTTCAATATACACAAACCTATAAATGTAACACACTGTATCAATAGAGGCAAATCTAGAAACCACATGAATATCTCCATTGATGCAGAAAAGGCTTTTGACAAAGTCCAACACTCATTCATGTTCAAAGACCTAAAGAAAATTTTAATAGATGGCCTTTACTTCAATCTGATAAAAACCACCTATGACAACCCAAAGGGTAATATAATTCTAAGTGAGGAAAGAATGAAATCTTTTACTCTCAGATCTGGTACAATACAAGGATGTCCTCTATCACCCTTCTATTCAGTATAGTTCTGGAATCATTAGCTACAACCATTAGACAATAGAGAGAAATAAAAGAAATAAGAATAGGTAAAGAGGAAGTTAAATTATTTGCAGATGACATGATGCTTTACTTGGAAGACCCAAAAAACTCCAAGAATCTACTAGAATTGATACACAAATTCAGTAGCAAAGCAGGATACAAAGTCAATTCCGAAAAGTCAATAGCATTCCTCTACACAAATAACAAGCACAGTGAGAGTGAAATTAAAGAAAAAAAAATACCTCTTACAATAGCACCGCGGAAAATGAAATAACTTGCAATTCATCTAACTAAAGAAGTCAAAGATATTTTCAAGGAAAACTACAGTACTCTGAAAAAATAAGATCTTAGAGGATTTCAGAAAATGGAAAGATATTCCCTGCTCCTGGATAGGAACAACCCACATTGTGAAGATGGCCATACTCCCAAAATTGCTGTACAGATTTAAAGCAATCCATATCAAACTACCCACAATGTATCCCAGACCTAGAGAAATCATTCCTAAAGTTTACTTGGAGCCAGAAAAGACCTACAGTAGCACAGGCAATCCTGAGCAACAAAGACAAGGCAGGAGGCATTACAATTCCTGATTTGAAATTACACTACAAAGCTACTGTGAAAAAAAATCAATATGGTACTGGCAATAAAACAGACCTGAGGATCAATGGAATAGATTAGAAGATATAGAAACCTCTATGAACACACTCAGCCACCTGATTTTTACCAAAGGAGCCAAACATCCTTACTGGAAGAAAGATAGCCTCTTTAACAAATGGCACTGGAAAAACTGGCTCTCTACATGCCGAAAACTAAAACTTGACCCAGGTCTATCACCATGCACTAAGCTAAAGTCAATGTGGATTAAAGATTTAAACATTAAAACAGAAACACTAAATCTCCTGGAAGAGAAAGTAGGAGGAACTCTTGAAGACATAGTGGTAGGCAAAGAGTTCATGAACAAAAAATCAAATTGCACATGTAACACTTGAATGAATTAACACTAGGAAGAATGTATGCAATGTGTTAATTATTGAAACTGTCCTACCAATTTGGTTTGAAACTGTATCATTGCTATTTGTTTCTCAATAAAATTATGGAAATAAATATAAAAGATGTGAGAAAATAAAAAAATGAAAAGAAAAAGAATTAACTTCTGGGACCACCTCTTATTAAGAAGTTTTTGCACGTCAAAAGAAATTACCAACAAAATAAAAAACAACCCACAAATAAGGACAAAATCTTGACAAATATGCACTCAGACAAAAGTTTACTCCCTAGAATTTATAAAGAACTAAAAAACATTAGGGCCCCAAAATTTATAGACCAAATCCAGAAATGGGCATCTGAGATGAACACATACTTATCAGAGGATGAAATTAAATAAGTTAATAAATATATGAAAAAATGATCCACATCACTAGCCATCCATGAAATGCAAATTAAAACCACATTGATATATCATCTCACCCCAGAAAGAATGGCTATCATAAAGAAATCAACCAACAACAAATGTTGTAGAGACTGTGGGGAAAAAGCACCCCTTCTCATTTGTTGGTGGGAATGTAGACTAGTGCAACTGTTATGGAAATCAGTGTGGAGACTCCTTAGAAGACTAAGACTGGAAATCCCACTCAAACCAGTTATTCCCCCTATTGGGAATTTTTCCCAGAGGAACTGAAAATGTCACATCATAGTGATATATGTGTACCTATGTTTATAGCAACACAATTTGTGATAGACAAATCTTGGAAACTACCAAGATGTCTGTCACCTTATGAATGGATGAAAAAGATGTAGTATTTTTATACAATGAAGTATTACTAACCAATGAAGAATGATAAACTTGACAAGAGGCAAATGCATGCTTCATAGATTTCATTTGGAATATATAAATGTGATACTGTATTGTTGAATAAGCAAGTAGTCAATTGTTATACTTCTCAAACATGGGACAATATTTTTCTTTTTGTTTTATATAAATACAAATTCTGAATGAAATCAGGTAAAAAATTACATATTCACCCCAAAATATCTGCATTATCACAGGCTATGTCTATAAAATAAAATCTTTTGTTTGGAAAAAAAAAAGAATGATAAACTCAAAGCCTTCATATTTGAGTAGATGCCACTTGAAGATATACTCATAAGTGAAATATAACAGACCCACTTTTGTATAGTCTCCCTAATATAAGAACTCAAACGTTGAAATAAAAATAAAAAGGTATAGCACAATTAAAAGGAAAGAGAGAACTTGAGGATTAAACAACGAGAAGTGGGCAAGGAGAAAAGCTAGGAAATATGACAGGGGCAAAGCCATACATTTATATGTACAAGATGGGTAACGCAATGATCCTGAGAACTATCAGCAGGTTGTTGAATCTAGCAGTTACTGGGTGGGATTCTCACCCTGACTAACTATATATGTTGATACATGTGAACTGAGCAACTGCACAGAAGAATGCAATGTGTAATAGTGGAGTCATGCTTGGAATGCCTGTCATTCTGGTCTTCTAAATATGTACTTCTTGTCATGACATACCAATTATGGCCAGACTGTATCTCAAGTAAATGATTTTTATTTTTTTGTGTGTGTTTTTTAAAAGATGTTCCATCTTATGCCTAAGATGTTTTATATTCAGAGATAGTGAGGTTAAACCCAACTGCATATGTTGTAGGGCAATAATAAGCTTCTCTTCTGGAGGGTTAACAACCTAAGTTTGCAGAACAAAAATTAGAGAAAAAGAAGGGCTGCAAATAGTCAACATTTTGGCCCCAGCCTTTCAAGGTCGGAGAGGACTCAGGACATAGGAGAACCTGTACTGTAACATCATATAACTCAGTTGTGCCCCAAATTCTCTGATCAAGGAGATTATGGGGCCACAGAGGAATGTCATCAGTGATGTAGTGTGTGCCTAAAGAGAGTCACATGGAAAGAAAACATTCCCTCATGCTTTCTCAGAGAGCAAATTGGTCAAGCAATGGCTGTGACTCATCCACATGGCTGACTCTGACAAAGGATCTACAAAATGTGGTCCAGGGTTTTGGAATAAGTCCTGAGGGGACTTGACTGATCATGTCAGATATGAAAGTTACAATTTTTGTTGTGTATGCCTTGGTCTTAACCATTCCTCAGAAAAGTGTAGAAACAAGGTCTGAAAGTGAAGCCATGTTAATACACTGAGCTGTGGAAGTCTCAAGTCATGAGATTTGGATATTGCCAGTCCTGAGGATAACCCACTAATATTGTGGAGTACTGGACTATATTGGAATATTTTGCTGAATTCATGCACCTACAATATTTGGATGGCAATGAAACACCCATCCCTGACAAATCTGAACAGAAAAAGATGATATGAATGAAGGACAATTTGTATCTGTATATACAAAATAGCTAGGATAGATATGTAGGTACTTTCTCTTAATTCAATAAGAAGAAAGATCTGTACTAATACTGTTTGGACAGGATATCATGTCTGAATCTTGTACTATGACTGACTACTACAAAGACAATAATATCCAATATATTAATTGTTGTACCTCCCCTATCAACCTGTTTTGAAGCTGTCACATTGCAATTTGGTCTCAATAATATTAATAAAAAATGAGGTGAAAAATATCACTAATAAAATTACAAACCAAGGTCCTGGGTTCCATAAGTACCAATCAAAGATGGAAATATAAAAAGAGATTTTCTGTGTCATTTCTAAGATCATGGAGGCGAAAGAGTACCACAAAATCCTAATGGTGCTCAACTCTGTTTCTAGTACTGGTGAGGTGAAATCATTGCTACCTTAGTTATTTTTTCCTCATTGATGAGACAAAATATCCAACACCCCAAATTAAAGAAGGAAAGGTTGATTTAGCTCACAGTTCATAGAGGTTTCATTCCATAATCAGCTGGCTCCAAGTCAGGGTAGCACTGAACAGGGGCAACTGCTCCTGGTGGTGGAAGACAGCAAAAGCTACAAGAGCAAAAAAAGGGCAGAAAGCCTCCTCCCAGGCCCCATAATACCTGCAGACTTCCTACTCTAGGCAGTGTAGTGCTCATACCATCTCTTGAGCCCTCCTCTTTCACAGGCTGAGGATGTTTGCACAGTGAGGACCATGGTACATGCTAAGTCACTTAGTTAAGCTTCTAAACTTCTCAAATTTACACAGTGAAGCAACCATTACAACATCCTGAAGCATAAGCAGCCACCCTAGGGCATGTCCTTTATACTCTAGGATGTAGAACTGAAGAGTTCCGTAGTTAAGAAATTTCTAAACTTCTTAAGTTGATGTGATGTATTCACCATTACAGGTATTCAATCCTTTCCTACATGACAATAAAAAAATGGAGACCTTCTTAATATATTTAGTACGGGGTCTACAGGGTCTCACTACACAGATTGGACTCGTAGTGTTCCTGTTTTCAGCCTCCCAAGCACTGAGATTACAGGCCTGCACCACCACGCCCAGTGTCAGCATCTCAGCGCACCCTGGGGAGGGACCAGCATGGCACGCTGGAGACCATTTTTTAATAACCAACTATGTGGAGAATTGATAGATAAAAGATAAAGAATAGTCTACCCTTCAAAGACTGAAACTGTTTCAAATAAGATATAGAAGTTTGTGGGGGGTTTGGGTTTTGTTTGTTTGTCTCAAAATACTCCCTAGCCTTTGCAACAATGACGGTACTGTTTTCAAATTATTATATATACAAGAAATAAAGAAAGAAAGGTAATCAATAAAAACTAACTCTGAGTTGTCTGTAGTGTTGGTTTTGGCAGACCCCAATATTTCAAATATTTTTTATTAAGTATGTTTAAAATATTAAATGAGAGTACATATGCAGAAGTAAAGGAAAATGTGATCCAAAGGAAAGAATCTCAGTAAGGAATGGGAACAATTAGAAATGCCAGAATTGAGGCACTCAACTCTGATGCTTTTTACCACCCTACAGTAGCTTTTCCATCTTTGTCAAAATAACCACCTTCTTTCTTTAGAATTATCTACTTGGTACAGAGTCTTATTATGCATCGTGGACTCATAGTGATCTTCTTGTCTCAGCCTCCCCAGTGCAGGGACTACAGGCTTGCACCACCATGCCCAGTTTCTATAGCCAGCTCAGCATGGGCCAGCATGGCATGAGTACAAGGGATTGAACCTGGGTCCTTGTGCTTGCCAGGCAGGCACTTAGACCATTGAGCTATCTCTCTGGCCCATCATCTTCTTCTATATTAATTAAAAAGCAAAAAAAAAATTCTAGAATTGATAAATAGAATAACTAAAATGAAAACTCTACTAGATCAGCTAAACAATACAATGAAAAAAGATGGAAAAATCAATAAGCTACAAATAAGTGGAAATTACCCAATCCAAATAATATAAATATTTATTAAGGAAAATAGATAACATCATATGTAGGAAAATATTACCATGCATTATATTTATAATTTGAGTTTCAGAAGAAAATAAAATAATTAAAAATTGTGACAAAGTTTTCAAATTAGAAGAAATATATTAATTTACAGGCCTAAGCATCTCAAGAACTGGAAGCAAAATAAATTTAAAGTAAATCATAGTAAAGGGCAACATTGTCAACTGCTCAAAGCTAAAGAGAAAGCAAAACATCAAGAGAAGTTCAAACTTTCTGGAAAAAGTTTTGGTAACTTCTTAAAATAGAAGGCATACAATGCTACACTTACCCTAGGTCCCAGCAACTATTTCCAGAGAAAGACCCCACATTAATGTTCATCATAGATTTATTTGTAGTCACCAAAAACTGGGGACATCTCAGAAGTTCAACCATGGATGAATAGAAAAACAAAACATGATATATCCACACAATTGAAAATTATTCAGCAATAAAATGAACCAATGCCTGATATGTGCAGCATCATGGATGAATCACACACAAGAAAAGGGAAGAAAAACAAATCTATAATGACAGCTTGATGCTGAGATTGAGAAAGTGCAGTTGAGATTGATTGAAAAATGTCAGTAGTATACTTATATTCATTAACTACTACTGTGCACCAACTTAACTCCAAAATGCAGTGGCTGAATACATTTACCCTTGCTCAAAGTCTATAGGTCAATTCTGGCATCACTCAAGTAATTCCCTTGATTATAGATGGCTTGAAAATTTACAGTTAAGGTCTCAACTGGGTTTCTGCAATACTAATACTATAGTGGAGTTATTCCTCAGCTTATTCAGTTGATTAGTAGGCTTCTGTTTTATGTGGGTTGTTGGATTGAAGTCTTATTTCTTCATAAACTGTTAACCAAAAGACAATCTCAGTTTCTTGGTATCTGGGGCTCCCCACAGAAAATCTCACAATACTGAATCTGGCTTTATAGAGTAAGCAAGCAAGAAGATATGAGAATATTAGCAAGATGAGGATCACCACCTCCTATAATATACTCACAGATATAATGTTCCATGACCCTGCCCACAGTCTGTTTATTAGAATCAAGTCAGTAGGCGTGGCTAACACTTAAGAGGAGATTATATAAGGAACTGAATTCAGAAATGGAGATTATTAAGAGCCATTTCAGAAGCTCCTCACCCAGGAGGGAAATTTATGGGCTGGTGCAAATTCTATACAGTTTGATCAGGAATTGAAACTCCCAAGAAAGAACTCTTAAAATAGGTGCATTTTATTGTATGTAGAGAGCTGGACTTTTTCTCTTCTCAAGTAAAATTACAAGGAAAAGAAGAGAGATTAAGGAGTAATCTCCACATATCTCTGTTAAAGATGAAAGACGCACTTTGTCCTTTCAAATTCAACTAAATAGTCATCAAAGGAACACAATCTTCAAGTACAAAGAGGATGGTCAGACATTAATAGTGTTTAAGAGAGCTCAGCAGATTATTAGACAAAAAATGAGCAGAGAACTATTACCTCCCTCGGCAGAACAGAGGAAGTTGCAAGATGGAGAAATGTTAACTTTAACAGATAAACCAATTTATCTTGCATTACTGGGAGCACCACAGACCGTATGGTGTAAGACTGAGAGAAGAGAATTGATAGGTGTGTATTGTTCTGTATCTTACCCTACTAAGAAATATTCACCCTCATTCCAGTCACAAAATGGAAACTTATTTCCTACAGAAGGTCTAAACTGAACAGAATGATGCCCTGAAGGCAAAAATAAGGTAAGGTGCTGAAAATATTAAAACCTGAATACCTGACTTCAAACCTCACAGCAGCCTCCTCACTTGCTTTTGAAATGGCTGGTGTCTGCTACTTGACTCCAGAGAACATGTGGGAAATTTTCTCACTGGAAAAAATAATTGAGTTGCTCCAGAAAGTAAGCAAACTAAGCAAGCAAACCTAACCATTTTGATTCCTGCATGGAGCTCCTTGGGTTTTTGAGAATTTGTCAAATATTGAACTGTTTAAGCATCCTCTGGGATCTTGCTAAATAAAGTGCAGCACATGTATAATTCTGCACCATGGATTCAAAATGACATCAGAAGCTCAGACTCAGTCCTAGCCCAACCCCAGAGATTGTGGGAGAGCTTCCGGCTACCCTGCGCCAGCGGGAACTACTGGATCCAGCCCAGGCACAGCGTGGGTGAGACCCTCTTCCACCGCTTTGGACGCCCCACACCACTCCGCAGCACCTCCTCTACCCTGCCCACCGAGTAGGAATTTCTGCAGCGTTCCAGGAACCCCCAGACCCAGTCCTAGCCCAAGCTGGGGAGTGTGTGGGAGAGCTTCCTGCTACCCTGTGCTGGTGGGACCTGCTGGTCCAACCTCAGGCACACCGTGGATGACACCCATTTTCACCCTCTTGGGACACACCCCATCACTCCGTAGTACCAATCCACACCTGGCCTAGAGAGTAGGAATTCCTGTCGTGTTCTGGGAACCCCCAGATCCAGTCCCAGTCCAGGCCAGGTGAGTGAGCTGCCTCTCCCCCCTACTAAACCTTGTCCCCTACAGACTCAGCTTAAGTCTGACATACAAGCCTGAGGTGAAAACCATCAGCTGAAATCCCTGCAGAGAGTGTATGGAACAAAACCACCCAGATAGTCCTGGAGCAGAACACCTTGCCAGAGGGCCATAACAGGTTCACCCCCAAGGCAGCAACAGGAAGGAACTGAGCACAGCAGCCAGACCCAAACCAAGCACAGCTGGATAAATCCAAACTTTGTACATCTACACCTGAACTTCAGTAGGTGCTAAGGTTCTAACTGCAACAAAGATCTACAACAAAGGTCAGAAGACAGTGCTACACAAAATGACAATGAGAAGGAGCAAAATACAATCACAGAACCCAAGCCCACCCACAAGAAAAGTGCAGAGGACACTAACACAGAATAAATTGGGAATCACACAGCTGAAAGCAGTGAATCAATGGCTTCTGAAATAAAGAAAGAGCTGCAGAAAGGTATTGAGGAACTCAGATAGGAAACGAAAAAAGAAATCACTGAAATAATAACATCTGCAGTAAAGAATCAAATGCAGAAACATATGGAGGAAACCAAAGACCGACCCACAACAAGTGCAGAGGACACTAACTCAGCTCAAATGTATGAATTAATAGCTTTGATAGTAAAGAAGCAACAGCAGAAAGTCATAGAGGAACTCACGGTGGAACTCTTTCCTACTAGCTCAGCTCAAATATATGAATTAATACCGTTGATAATGAATAAGCAACAGCAGAAAGTTATAGAGGAACTCAGAGTGTAACTATTTTCTGAAATAAAAAAAGAATTCTCAAAAATCATAGCATCTGAAGAAAAGAATCAACTACAGAAATATAGGGAGGAAACCCAATCTGAAAAAAACACTTCAGTAAAAGAATTTATAACTGCTTCAAAAGAAAACATTGATTTAAAAAAAAAGAGAAGATTAGAAAAATGATGGATTCCTTGAATGAGCAATACAGGAAAGAAATTGATCACATGAAACAGAGTCAAAGAGATATAGAGAAAATTAAAATCTCAATCACAAGCTTGCAAAACCATTTAAGTGAATGTGAAGACAGAGTTTCAGATCTTGAAGACGCCGGTGCAGCTAGTGAAAAGAAAAGAAAGGATCTCTTAAAAATAACTAGGATGAAGGAAAAACTAATCCATCACTGCAAGATGATGCAAAGATGAACAATGTGAGAATAATAGGAATCAAAGAGAAAGAGGAGTCAACACAAAGGACAATAAAAAAAAAATATGGGCAGAAGTAATAGCAGAAAACTTCCCAAATATGAAGAAGCAATCTGATATTCAGGTAACTGAAGCATACAGAACACCAAGGAACCTCAACCCAGTGAAAAACACACTGAGGCATATAATAGTCAAGATCCCAGAAATTCAGCACAAGGACAATATACTGAAAGCCGCTAGAGAAACGAAGCAGATCATATTCAAAGGAAAACCCATCAGAATTACAGTCGACTTCTCTTCACAAACCATGAAGCCAAGAAGAGCATGGAGCAGAGTACTTCAATTCCTCTATGAAAACAAATTCCAGCCCAGACTACTATGCACTACAAAACTCTCTTTCAAGTTTGATGGAGAACTGATATACTTTCATGACAAGGAACAGCTAAAGATTTTCATGATGACAGAGCAAACCCTACACAGGCTCCTGAAAGATGTTCTAGAGAGGGACCAAAATGATCAGAACTCCACGAATGAGATCAGAAGCAACCAACTAAATAGGGCAAGCAATTACACACAGGAGAAAAAGAAGTAAATGACAAAAGGTAAATAACATGTCAATCGTAAGTCAACACTTCTCAATTCTAACCATCAATGTAAATGAACTCAATTCACCAATTAAGAAAAATAGACTGGCACAGTGGATTAGAAAACAAAATCCAACAATATGCTGTATACAAGAAACACATTTAACTCATGAAGATATTCATAGGCTGAAAGTCAAAGGTTGTAACACAATACTACATGCCCCAGTTCCTCAGAAAAAAGCAGGGGTAGCAATCCTATTCTCAGAGAGTCTCAACTTCAAATCAACAATGATCAAGTGAAACAAAGAAGGCCACTATATACTGGTTAGAGGAAAAATTCAAGAGGAAGAGGTAACACTCATAAATATGTATGCACCAAACACAGGAGCACCCAACTATATAAAACAAATCTTAATGGACATGAAAAATCTAATATCCAATACCACAATCTTAACAGGAGACTTTAACACCCAGTTATTCCCAAAAGATAGATCAACCAGACAAAAACTTACCAAACAAATAACAGAACTGAACCAGAGCTTGGAACAAATGGACTTGGTGGACATATACAGAGTGTTCCACCGAAACACAGATTAATACACTTTTTTCTCAGCTGCACATGGCTCATTTTCTAAATTACACCACATACTGGTCGATAGGTCATGCTTAAGTATATGTAAGAAACAGAAATTATTCCATGAACATTATCTGACCACAGTACAATGAAACTGGAAATAAATGACAAAAGAAACCAGAAAAAG
>NW_004524627.1:5777032-5795951 GCF_000260255.1 Octodon degus | reverse complement strand
AAATATTTTATCATATTCTGTAGGGACTTAAAGTTCCACATATCAATACTTGATGAAAAATACCTGTTCCATATTATGCCTAAGATTTTTGATATGCAGATAGTGAGGTTAAGCTTAACAGCCTAAGTTGTATGGTAATAACAATTAGCTTGTCTTCTGGATGGTTAACAACCTAAGTTTGCAGACCAAAATTATATGAAAAGGAGGGCTTCAAGGAAAGCCAACATTTTGGCCCTAGCGTTCCAAGGTCAATTAAGACTCAGGACATATGAGATCTTGTACTGTAACGTCATGTAACTCGGCAGTGTCCCAAATTTTCTGATCAAGGAGATTATTTGGCCAAAGAGGAAAGTGATCAGTGATGTAGAGTGTGCCTAAGGAGAGTCAAATGGAGAGAAAACATTCTCTGAGGCTTTCACAGAGAGCACATTGGCCAAGCAATGGCCGTGACTCATCCCCATGGCTGACACTGACAAAGGTTCTACAATCTGAGGTACAGGATCTCAGGATAAATCCTGAGGGGATTGCACTGACCTTATCAGACCCAAAAGATACAACTCTTATTGCATAGGTCCTGCTTTACCTTGGGCTTAACTACCCAGCAAGAAAATATAAAAATGAAATATAAGAAGTAAAGCCATGCTGTTATGTTGAGCTGTGGGGGACTCAGGTCAACAATTTCTGACATTGCCAGTGAAGCGCAAGACAGGATACTATTCTGGACTACTGAACTCTTTTAGAATATTTTGCTGTGTTTACACACCTATAATATTTAAATGATGGAACTTAACAAAAAAAAAGGGATACAGATGAATGTCCATTTTGTATCTGTGTATTCAAAGTGGTTAGGATAGATATATAGTTACATTCTCTTAATGAACATAGTGATTTGTTCTAATGGTGTTTGTAAATAGGATATCATATCTGCATCTTATACAGCAATTAACCATGAGAAAGAATGTATGCAATGTGTTAATTATTGTCCTAGAAATTTGATTTGAAACTGTCTCATTGCTATTTGTTTCTCAATAAAATTATGGAAAAAAAACCAAAATGGCATCCAACATTTGCAACATGTGTGCAGGTGAAACAAAGGTGTTTGACCCTTGAGCCACACTGTGAAAGTCAAGGCTCACTTGTTCTCCACTGGTGGAGGGGATACAGACTAACTCACTAGCATTCACCTGCATGGTGCTCCTCCCTTGCACAGGATTCACCTCCCATTTCACCTATCCAAACTCACTTCTGAGATCATCTCCAGGCCCCACACTCTTCACTCCATTTTATAAACATTCTTCTTTCAGCCTGAAATGCACAGTTTCTTCCCTTAGCATTTCCTCTTTTTCTTCCAGATTCCACACTTTCCTCTGAAGTTGTTTTTGGCTCCCTTAGATAGACTAAGTTCCTCAATTTCTGTTTCATAATACTTTGAGCTTACATCTATCACACCATCACCAATTTTTTTCTGAACTAAATACACACAAAGTGAAAGAAGGAAGAAAATGATACTAATAGAAACAGAAAATGAGTATATTCATTTCACATGAATCAATCTTTAGAACAAGGAAGATAATCAGGAATAAAAGGAACTTTACATACTGATAAAGGAGTAAACTCAACTAAGGAGACATGATATAACAATTCTGAGCATGCATGCACTTAATAACAGAACATCACATCTTTCTTTTGTTGGTACAAAACATTTGACAAAAATCAACTTAAAGAATTAGCAAGTATTTACAGTATTCTGGCTCACAGTGTCAGAAGTTACTGTCCCTGGTTAGCTAGTTCTCTTGCTGTGATACTATGGCAGAATAAAATATCATGGTGGAAGGGGCTGGAGGGTGCCAAAGGAGAGCTGCTCAGTTCATGGCAGCCAGGAAGAAGAGCTACAGGGGAAAGGACAAAAGAGAAAGGGGACAAGAACCACATAGAGTCCAGGGTCATGACCCCATTAAGCACTATTTACATAGGCTCTGCCTCCTGTTTCCATCACCTACTGACATTGTCACCAAATTATGATCCACTGCTGAAGTTAGAGCTTCATATTCCAGTCACTTCAAAAGCCCATTGGCTGGCAACCCAGCCTTCAGGACAGCCTTTTCATGGACATTTTTTAAACAAACACAATATGTGTCTTAATTTTATTCTTGTTGCTGAAACAAAATACTTGACACTCAAAGTTACAGGAATAAAGATTCATCTGACAGTTTGTAGAGTGTTCTGTTGATAGTTGGCTGGCTCCAAGGCAGAGTGTCATGGCACAGGGCACTGCAGATGAGAACTCATTCACAGAAGACAGAAGGCCACAAGCTACCCTTATATCATATCTAGGCTACTTACATTAGTCAATAACTTGATCGCAGAATTACACACCCTAGATCCAGCCACCTTTCAGTGGCTCCATTTATGGCTGCATGAGGCTTTGGGGAACATCTAGACACAAGCCATAACGATATTTGACACAACAATTGATATAATTACAAGAGTAAAGAAACAAATTGACTCATAATTGGAGACATAACAGTCCTCTTACAGTGAATGACATATCAAACAGGCAGAAAATCAGTAAGGATATAGTTAACTGTAAAGAATTATCATGCAATTTAATCTAATTGACATTAGTAGACTGTTTTTTCCAATAACAGCAGAATAATTTTTCCTCAAACCCACATAGAACATTCACCAAGACAAAACACATTCTGGGTCATTTACAGAAAGTACCTTAACAAATTTAAAGGAATGGAAATAAGTCAAAGTATGTTCTCAGACCACAATGGAATTAAATTTAGAAATCAATAACTGAAATCTGGAAAATCTCAAAATATTTTGAAACTAAACAATGTACTTCCAAGTAACACATAGATCAAAGAGAGATCTTAGAAGTATTTTGAAAGAAATGAAAATGCAATTTACCAAAACTTATGAAACATGCCAAAACCTTCGTAAGCTAAAGAAAGAACAGTAACTTAAGCCTAAAGTAGGCATTAAAAAATAATATAAATAAGAGAAGAAAATAATTAAGTCAGAATAACAACAGAGGAAATATTTAACAAAAGCTGGTTCTTTGAAAAGATTAATAAAGCTGAGTTTTATCAAAATGAAACAAAAAGGTGAAATACATTATTGAAATTAATAGTGAAAGTTCCTTACCACTTATCTGATAGACATTAATAAGAAAATAAAGGGGTATTATGAAAATCCTATGCCTAAAAATTGATAATGTAAATGAAATGGATTACTTCCTTAACAGACACAGGCTACCAAAATTTGCACAAAAAGAACTAGATTATGTAAATTGGCCTTTACCTATGAAAACAATTAGATAAATGCTTAATTACCACCTTTAAAAAAATTAGGCCCAGATGGATTTACTGGTGAATTCTATAAAATATATATAAGAGAAATATCAACTCTTAGAACTTCTTTCAGAAATAGTAGAAGGTATATTGCTGTTGTATGATGTTTTAGTTCTTCTGGAAAAATAACCAAGAAAGGAATAGCTGGGTTGGATGGGACCTCTATGGTGAAAGGGAAAGAAACTGCTCAGAGGGAAGAAACAACTGAGATGGGGAAAGAAGAAAAGAAAGAAAGAAGGAAGTTTAGTGTTATTCTTGGTGGCTAGCTGACTGCATTCACCAGCACTACTCCAAGCTCAGGTTGCATAGTGTGAAGAAGACCCTATTTCTTGAAAGTAGGACAGGGCAGGAGGCATCAGATTTTGGCTTATACTTCAGTATCAGGCACATAAAACTTTTGATGATCTTAAAAACACCCATTTGCAGCCTGTTCTCATGGACAGAATTTTTGGAGGAGGCACAGTGCCAGTTACAGAAACCACCCACTGAATTTCTATCCCAGCAAATATCAGCTTGCAGGGGTCTTGAAATGCAAGCCCATCATAGCAACAGGCAGCCCATAGCAATGTGGGCTTTGGTCCAACCCAAACATTATGCTAGGCTCAGTGGTCTGTGGGTATAAAGCATAACACATTTCTGATTGCCTTAAAATGATTTTTTTTCTGGAACCAAGCAGAATCCTATTGGGTGGTAACTGTGGATGAGCTATCCAGACCTACACTTTGCCCAGGGAGACCCTTGTGGGAATGTACTATCTTTTAATGTGATCTCTTGCTTCACTTTGAATAACAAACCACTTGAGGATTTGGAAGAAACCTGGGCTTGGATTGCCCTCTAGTGCTGAAACAATCACAACACATTAGGAGCAGACTCATCAATTCTGAGTTAAGATTGCAATCAGTGCTGAAATCAACAAAATGACTTGACTTTCAAAGAAAATAAGGAGATTTCTTGAAAGATAGAGAAAATACTGAACTAAATAGCTCATCATCAGATTCATCAATGATATTACATACCATGGAGCATTAAAAAGTTTCAGAGAACCATGACCTCTCCTAATAATTAAAATGAGGCAGCAGAAATCAGTCATAACTAATATGAGAGAACTTTTAGAGGGATATTTTCTTTTAAGCTTCTAAAAGCACATTAAATAAGCATCAAAAAACACAGAAAGGGGCTGGAGAGATGGCTCAGTGGTCTAAAGCACCTACTTAGAACAAGCTTGGCAAAGCATCGGGGACCGCGGTTCAATCCCCCAGCACCACATGCCAGCCAACCCCGCCCCCTGGTGTGCTGAGCTGGCCACACACAGCATTCTCTCTCTCTCTCTCTCTCTCTCTCTCTCTCTCTCTCTCTCTCTCTCTCAAATAAATAAAAAAAATTTAAAAAAAAACACAGAAAAACAATTAAATATTCTAACATTGTGGAATATAGCAGCAGTTTTTTAAAAGAAAAATCAAATTGAAATCCTTGAGCTGAAAAATACACTAAGCAAAATAAATATGACATAAGAAATCAATAGCAAACAAATCAAATACAGGAAAGAATGAGTGGGCTTAAATATAGGCTACTTGAAAAGACAGTATTGGAAGTGAAAAATAAGGATAAAAAATCTAGAAGAAATCTAGAACATTATGAAAACAGAAAATATATGGACTGTTTGGATTTAAGGATTTTAGACTATCAAGGGAATATTCAAAGGAGAGAAAGCTCGAAGAGTTAACAACAGAGTCTCCGAAGACCCAGATATCCAGTACTGGAAAATCAAAGTCATCAAACAGATTTAATGGACCAAATATTCCCTGATACATGTTATAAGCAAGTTCTCAAAAGTTTAGGACATGACAGCCAAAGAAAAAAAAATCATACATGAGAGTGCTCCAGTTTGCCTAACAGAAGACCTCTCAGAAAATACTTTACAGACCAGCACAGTCACATAGATTTTTTCATAATATTCAAGGGAAAAAACCAGTAACTGAGAATAATGTGCCTAGCAAAGCTATCTTTTGGAAATGGAGGGCTACATCTATACATTACAGAATTCCGTGATCCAATCATCTCCAGAAGCCCCACCTCTAAATACATGAGACTTTAGAAGACATTTTAGATTTTTTCATTATGTGGGGTTTTAAAATATTTATTAGTAGACATTTGCAGTACATAATAATTATTTTTGTTTTGGACAATGGATGTGTGTATATAACACTTCTTAATTCTTTATACTTTTCCTTCCTCCTCCTTTCCACCTCCACCTTTTATCTCTTGCTCTCCTTATTATTCACAAAAATCTATATCTATATCTATATCTATAAAGACCAAATGGTCCATATAGATATAGATATAGATAGATAAATAGCAACAGAAGTTCATTATATAATGACAATAAGGAATTTTTACACAAAAAGAAATAATTTTAAACAGATGAATCCAATATAGGAACACTAAAATTTATAAAGCAACTATTAACAAATGTAAAAGTACACATAATATCCCATACAATAATAGTAAGGAGCTAAATGTTATATTTCAGCAGTGGATGATTCATCATGACAGAAATTCAACAACAGCATAGTCAAATTGCATCCTTGACCAAAAGAACTTAAGAGACTTTAAAGAATATTCCTTTCAACAATTATAGAACATTCTCAACAGCACCACATAAAATATTCTCCAGAACAGGCATTATAGATCACATAACAAGGCTCAAAATTGTTTTAGATATGAAATAATATTGACAATCTTTTCTAAGCACAGTGAGGATTGAATCAAGGGCTTGGTGCAGACTAACCACATTCTGTGCAACTGAAGAAGAAAAGGAACACCAAGAAAAGGAACAGATAACATACTAAACTTATAGGATACAGCAAGTAAAGCTTATTATAATGCTTCATACATTGATAAATAAAAAGAAGGATCTCAAACAACCTACCACATCATCTCAAGAAGCAAGAGAAACAAGAATAAGCCAAACCACAATTAGAAGAAAAAGAGATCAGCATTGCTCAAAGGAGAGATAAATAAATGAAGACTTCAAAAATACAGCAGATGAATAACTGGTTTTCAAAAGCATTAAAAATATTAACAAACATTTAGATAGTCTAAGAAAAAGGAAGGGAAGATTTAAATCATAAAATCATAAATTAAAAGGATTGAAAAGGAAACATTAAAGCCAATACCACAGAGCTACAAAGAGTTGGTAAAATTTATTAAGACAACTGTGTGAAAAAAATATACATATAATATTTTTGAAAGCAGTTATTCATCTGTTGTATTTTTGAAGTCTTCATTTCATTTATCTCTTCTTTGAACATAATCTCTTTCCTCTAATTTTGGAAGAAAAGCTTTGGCTTCACTGCTAAAACTTACCAAACATTTATAGAAAAAATAACATTACTTCTTAAATTATTCCAAAATATTGAAGAGGAGGTAATTCTTCCAAATTGATTACACATGGCCATCCTTACCCCCTTACAAAAACCAAAGACACACTTTTGGCTACATTTTTCATTGCAGAGACAAAATACCTGACACCCAAAATTAAAATAACAAAGGTTTATTTTGGTTAATGCTTTGTACAGATTTCAGCCCATGGTCAGCCAACTCCAAGGCAAGGTGGCATGGCAGAGGGTCCTGGCACAGGAGAAATAGTCTATGGCAGGCAGAAGGCAGACAAATCAGTAGGTGACAAGTGAACTTCCTTTTATATCTGTGTCTTATCCAGGCTACCCACCCTTATAGCAGACAACACTCATACCCAGGGTGGGCCACCATTAATCATAGCATCACACATGAATCTGCCCCAGCATCACACCCTTTATCCCAGCATCACATCCTCAGATCCAGCCACCTCCAAAAAGCCCCACCTATCACGGCATGAGGCTTTGAAGAGACATCTAGATACAAGCCACAACATATAAACACAGTGAAAGAAAGTTACAAGCCAATATCTTCAATGAAAATAGATGCAAATGTTCTCTAAAAATACTACCAGCAAACTAAATTAGCAAGACATTAAATGTCTTCACCATCAAAAACATAGATGATTAGAAAAGATGGAGCATTAGAAATACTCAGAGAAGAGTCATTGAAAAATACAGATACTGTACTCTGAAACAGGGAGGGTAGCCATCTCCAGAATGGAAAATCATTTTGTAAGATGATCCATCTAGATCAAATAAAATATCTGAGTTGTTGAAATGGAGAAGTGGCACCATTTTTTGGCCACAGATTTCCCCCCTTCCCCCCACCCCCCAGGAAGAATGGTGTTTTGAGAACAGCTCTAACAACCTGAGGAAAGGAGCTGGAACTGCAGAGGTAAAAAAAAGATGGGATGCAAGGACACCCAACGTTTTGGCCCTAGCCTTTCAAGTCAGTCAGGACTCAGTATATAAGAGAACCTGTACTGTAACATCATGTAACTCAGTTTTGTCCCAAATTTTCTGATCAAGGAGATTATGGGGCCACAGAGGAAAGTGATCAATGATGTTGAGTGTGCCTAATGAGAGTCACATGGAGAGAAAGCATTCTCTCAGGCTTTCACAGAGAGCAAATTGGTCAAGCAATGACCATAACTCATCCTCATGACTGACACACTCACAAAGGATCTACAAACTTCAGTACAGGGTTTCAAGATAAATCCTGAGAGATTTGACTGACCTTATCAGATATATAAGTTACATTTCTTGTTATATAATTCTTGCTTTATCTTGGTCTTAACCATCCAGCAGAAAACTATAAAAATGAAGTATAAAATGTAAAGACCTATTAATATGCTGAGCTGTAAAAGGCCCAAGTCAACAACTTCTGACATTGCCAGCCTTAGAGAAAACTCACTACTATTATGGACTACTAGACTGTATTGGAATATTTTGTCGAATTCACGCACCTATAATATTTAAATGACAATGGAATACCCTTCTCTAACAAAACTAAACAAAAAAGAGGATACAAATGAGCAACCATTTTGTATCTGTATATTCAAAATAATTACAATAGGTATACAGCTACATTCTCTTAATTCAATGAATAGAAAAATGTGTTCTAATAGTGGTTGTGGACAGGATATCATGTCTGCATCTTGTACAATGAATAACCACTGAGACAACAAAATGCAATGTATTAATATTGAAACTGTCCTACTAATGGGTTTTGAAACTGCCTCATTGCTATTTGTTTCTCAATAAAATTATTAAATATATCTAATATATCTAATATATATATATATATGGCAGTAGGTTTATCATAGATAATGTAGATAATGTATCTGTGTAACATAGATAACTTTTATCTGATTAAGATCCTTCTATACCTGGTTTCTTTAGGATTTTTTTTGTTAAAGGAGATGGATTTTCATCAAAGACTTTTTGTGTTTCTATCAAGATGATCATGTGATATTTTTGATTGCTTATGTTCATGTACTGTATCACATTTATCGATTTTTGTGTGTTGAGCCCATCTTTGCATCCCTGAGAGGAAGCCTAATTGTTCATAATATGTGAGTTTTTGGTGAGTCATTGCATTCTGTTTGACAGTATTTTGTTGAGGATTTTTGTATCTGTATTTATTAAAGAGATTTGTCTGTAGTTCTTCTTTTCTTTTTTTGTCACTTTCTTATCTAGTTTTGGTATCAGAATAATGCTGTCTTTCAACAATGACATTCACAGTACTATTTCCCTTTCAATTTCATTACAATTTTAAGAAGTATTGGTGTAAAGTCTTCCCTAAATTTTCTATAGAATTCAATAGTGAATCCTTGGGCTTTTCTTAGTTGCTTTTTTTTTTTTTTTTTCAGAACAGGGGATTAAACTCAGGCCTTTGCACTTGCCAGGCAAGTGCTTATTCTCCTGAGCTATCTCTCCAGCCCCTCTAAGATTTTTATTACTTCCTCAGTTTTACTTCTGTTAATGGATTTTTCATGGTTTTTAAATCTTCTTTGTTTAGTCTTGGTAATTTATAAGTGTTTTAGGAATCTTTCCGTTTGTGTGGTTTTTTGAAATTTTCCAATTTTTTCACATACAGGCTTGGAAAGTAATTGTGAACATTTTTATTTTCGTGGTGTCCATTGTGATTTCCTTTTTTCATTTCTAATTGTGTTGATTTGGGTCTTTTTTCTACTTTTTTGTTTAGATTGGCTAAGTTTTGGTCTGTTTCATTTATTCTTTCAAATCGCTAATTCTTTGATTCTGTTATGGTTTGTGTCTAGTTGTCCCCCCAAAGCTTCATGCAGTCATGGGGTGGGGACTTCTAGAGTTTGAGATTACTCATAATCCACTGGAATTATGGGTGATCCAAAGCTGGGATTACTGGCCTGACTATTGCTAGGATTATGGGTGTGAGTGCTACACCCAGCCTGGGGCAGATAACCACAATGTAATGTAAGAGACAGAGAGACAGACTTTCTCTCTGTTGTCATTGTTCCTGCTACTCCTCTATTCTCTTGGTCTTTGCCACTGCCATGGAAGTTTGCTCTCTGCCATGTGCCACTCTGCCTAGGACACAGATGAATATGGACTGAAACCTCCATTAACTGTAAGCTAAATGAACCTTTCTTTTCTTCATTATGAGTGTTGGGTATCTGTCCTAGCAACAAGAGAAGAGTAACTGAGACAGGTTCATTGGTGAATTTTTTTCTTTTCAATTTCATTGACATCTACCATGATCTTTATGATTTTTTCCCTTTTTCCTAGTTTGGGTTTGGTTTGTTCTTGTTCTTCTAGATTCTAAAGGTACATCATTAGAATGTGTATTAGTGCATATTCTACCTTATGTAATGTAAGCATTCATAAGTCTCACTTCCTTCTTAGAACTGCTTTCATTGTATCCCATAAGTTCTTGTGTGTTGTATTGGCATTATCATTTAATTTTAGAAATTGTTGTATTTCTTCCTAGATTTCTTCTATGCCATTGTCTATTTAAGAGATTTTGCTTCATTGCCCTTCATTTGGCTACCTCCTGTGTTTTCTTTTGTCATTGTCTCTACTTTCCTTGTGCTATAACAATGTACCTGTAATAATTTCAATTCTTTCACCTTTAGTTACATTTTCTTTATTGTTTAGTATGTGGCCTATTTTGGAGAAAGTCCATGTGTTTCTGAGAAAAATGTGTATTATGGTTTGTCTTGTTTTTAGATGGAACACTCTGTTGATATTTAATAAATCCATTTGTATAAAGGTTTCATAGAACTCTAATGCATATTTGTCAAATTTTTGTCTAGTTGATCTACTTGTGATATACTGATATTGCAATCAGGTGTTACTATTATCCAGTCTTTTATGACCAATAGTAGTTGATTTATGAGGTTGAGTGCATCATTGTGCATTTACTGCTGTAGCATTCCTCCTGTATTTTTCCATTAACCAATATGTAGAGATCTTCTTTGGCTCTTTTGATAAGCTTTGGCTTGAAGTCCACTTTGAATATAGGATAAGTCCACCTGGCTCTTTCAGGGGATGGCTGTTACATGGAGCTTTTTTCATCCTTTGATTTCTATGAGTTTCTTTTTTAAGCTAAATGTGCTTCTAATATACAGAATACAATTGGATTTTGTTTCTTGATCTATTGTGCCAATTATGTCTTGATTGGTGAATTGAAACCACTCATATTGAGAAATTTTACTGACAGGTATTGTCTTACTCCTGCCATCGCCTTATTTTCTGGTAGCTGTTTTTTTCCCTTCATCTGCTTACCCTACCTGGTGTATCCCATTATGCCTTTTGTCCTTCTTGGCTTCATTGTCTCTTTATACTATATGCTTTAAGAAATTTTTAAATGCTTGTTTTGTGGTCATGAATTTTCTTTCCATGATCTTTCTCATGAAAATATCTTATTTATTTCCCCAACAATATTGAAAGATAGTATTTCAGCATATGTCAGCCTGGGGTGGAAATACTTCTCTTTTAGAGAACAAAACATTTCACTCCAAACTCTTCAAGTCTTCAAGGCTTGTGCTGAAAATCCTGCTGTAATTTGAATGAGTTTTCCTTTATTGTTGTTCTACTATTGTTTTACTATTGCTGCTTTTAAGATTGTTTACAAGCATTAGACTTCTGGGATTTTGAATATAATGTGTTATGAAGAGATTTTATCCTGATTGGCCATATTTTAGGTTTTACTTTCTTAATTTATTAATATGTTAAATTCCCTTCTCTTATTTGAAAAGTATTTCTCTATATTTTACTTTATTATTTTATTTTTTTCCATAATTTTATTAAGAAACAAATAGCAATGAGACAGTTTCAAATGAAATTGGTAAGACAGTTTCAATAATTAATGCATTGCATGCATCCTTCCTTGTGGTTAATTGCTGTATAAGATGCGGACATGATAGTCTATTTACAAACACTATTACAACAAATCCCTCTATTCATTAAGAGAATGCAACTATATATCTATCCTAACCATTTTGAATACACAGATACAAAGTGGACATTAATCTGCATCCCTTTTTTGTTTGTTTGTTTAGGTCTACTGTTTGCATATTATAGGTGTGTTAACTCAGCAAAATATTCTAAAAGAGTCCAGTAGTCCATAATAGTATTGGGTCTTCCAATTCATGGGCAATGTCAGAAATTGTTGACCTGAGTCCCCTACAGTTCAACATAACAGCATGGCTTTACTTCTTATACTTCATATTTATACTTTTCTGCTGCATAGTTAAGACCGAGGTAAAGCAGGACCTATGCAACAAGAGTTGTAGCTTTTGGGTCTGACGAGGTCAGTGAAATCAACTCAGGATTTATGCTGAGATAATGTACCTCAGATTGTAGAACCTCTGCCAGTGTCAGCCATGTGGATGAGTCATGGCCATTGCTTAGCCAATGTGCTCTCTGCGAAAGACTGAGAGAAAGTTTTCTCTCCATGTGGCTCTCCTTAGGCACACTCTATATCATCGATCACTTTCCTCTTTGGCTCCATAATCTCCTTGATCAGAAAATTTGGGACACTATCGAGTTATGTGACATTACAGTACATGTTCTCATATGTACTGAGTCTTAATTGACCTTGGAAGGCTAGGGCCAAAATGATGGCTTTCCTTGCAGTGCTCTTTTTTTCTAATTTTGGTTGGCAAACTTAGGTTGTTAACCCTCCAGAAGACGAGCTTATTGTTATTACCATACAACCTAGGCTGTTAAGGTTAACCTCACTATCTGTCTGAATATCAAACATCTTAGGCATAACATGGAACAGGTATTTTCATCAAGTATTGATATGTTGAACTTCAAGTCCCTACAGAATATGATGAAAAAAAACATTTAAAAATTAGAATATATTTTAAAAATAGGCATAAAAATTATATACTTCTTACGTTTACGCATAAGTCCAAAAATCTAACCATATACATCCTTGAAGCATGACAATCCCACAACATTCCTTTTCCTGTCTCTTGCTTTCATTCACCAACCCCTTCTTTTTGAACAATCATCTACACAAGAAACAGCACAGCAGCGACTGGCATGTCTTGAAAAGTAGCCCGTATTCAGAAGAACAGAATGACAGGCATTCCAAGCATGAAACTACTATTATAGATAACCACCTTCAATGCAGTTGCTTATTTCACAGGTATCAGTATATATAGTTAGTCAGGGTGAGAATCTTTCCAATTAACTGCTAGATTCAAAAATCTTCTGGAGATTCTCAGGATCATTGCCTTGCCCATCTTCTAAACATAACTATATGGCTGGTCACTGTCATATTTCCTAGCTCTTCTCCTTTTCCTCTCTTAAGTAGTTAGTCATCGAGTTCCTGCTTTCCTTTTACTTGAATTATACCTTTCTATTTGTCTTCATTCTTTTACGTTCTTATACTAGGGAAACTATATGATGTTTACACATGTGTGTCTGGTTTATTTCACTTATGAGTATATCTTCAAGTGGCATCCACGTCAATATAAAGGCTTTGAGTTTATCCTTCTTAAAAGCTGAATAATACTCCATTGTGTAAATATACCACATCTTTTCAACCATTCCTCAGGTGATGGGCATCTTGGTTATTTCCAAGATATGGCTATCACAAATTGTGCTGGTATAAAAATAGGAACACATATATCCCTATGATATGATGTTTTCACATCCTCCTGGAAAATTCCCAGTAGAGGAATAGCTGGTTTAAATGGGATTTCCAGTCCAACTTTCCTAAGGAGTCTCCACACTGATTTCCATAACGGCTGCACGAGTCTACATTCCCACCAGCATTGGAGAAGGGTTCCTTTTTCCCCACAGCCCATCCAACATTTGTTGTTGGGTGATTTCTTTATGATAGCCATTCTTTATGGGGTGAAATGACATCTCAATGTTGTTTTAATTTGCATTTCACGGATAGATAGTGATGTGGAATGTTTTTTCATATATTTATTACCTTCTTTAATTTCATCCTCTGAGAAGTTTGTGTTCATCTCAGATGCCCATTTCTGGACTAGATCTTTAAATTTTGAGGCCATAGTATTTTTTAGTTCTTTATAAGTTCTAGAGAGGAGACCTTTGTCTGAGTACTTATTTGTCATTAATTTTTCCAAATGTGTCGGTTGTCTTTTCACTTTGTTGTTAATTTCTTTTGATGTGAAAAAACTTCTTAGTAAGAGCAGGTTGCACTTGTTAATTCTTTCAACTGTGTCCCATGCGATTTGAATTTTGTTCATGAACTCTTTGCCTACCCCAATGTCTTCAAGAGTTCCTCCTACTTTCTCTTCCAGGAGAGAAGTGGTAAGTACACCCTTTTCATTTCTTATTGCTTGTATTTGAATTTTTTCTTTCCTGTTTTTGATGATGTTAGCTAAGGGCTTATCGATTTTACAAAATCTTTCAAACAAACAGCTTTTTGCTTTTCTTAATTCTTTGAATTGTTTTCTTTGTCTCAATTGTATTAATTTCTGCTCTAATCTTTGATTTCCTCCCATCTTTGGGCTCTGGGTTTGGTTGGCTCTTCCTTTTCTAGTTGTTGAAGGTGCAGCATTAGGGTAGTTATTTGTTGTTCTGTTTTCCTAATGTGTGAGTTCACAGCTATGAATTTCTTTCTGAGAACTGCTTTCATCGTATCCCATAAATTCCGATAAGTTGTGCTTGAATTTTCATTGAATTGTAGATATTGTTGAAATTCTTGTTTAATTTTGTCTGTGACCCATTGGTTGCTTAGTAGGGTGTCATTTAATTTCCATGTATTTAGGGTTTTTTCTGGTTTCTTTTGTCATTTATTTCCAATTTCATTGCACTGTGGTCAGATAGTTTTCATGGGATAATTTCTGTTTTCTTATATATAATTAAGTATGACCTATGGACCAGTATGTGGTTGATTTTAGAAAATGACCCATGTAGCTGTGTCCCATTGTGGCCCTTAAGAACAAAATGACCCATGTGCAGCTGAGAAAAATGTGTGTTCAGCTGTGTTTGGGTTATAACTCTCTGTTTATGTCCATCAAGTCCATTTGTTTCAAGCTCTACTTCAGTTCTGTTATTTCTTTGCTAATTTTTGGTCTGGTTGACCTATCTTTTGGGGATAAGTGGATGTTAAAATCTCCTGTTAAGATTGTGGTACTGGATATTAGATTTTTCATGTCCATTAAGATTTGCTTTATATAGTTGATTGCTTCCGTGTTTTGTGCATTCATATTTCTGAGTGTTACCTCTTCCTCTTGAATTTTTCCCCTAACCAGTATATAGTAGCCTTCCTTATTTTGCTTTATCATTCTTTGTTTGAAGTGGAGACTGTCTGAGAATAGGAATGCTACCCCTGCTTTCTTCTGAGGTACTGGGGCATGTATTATGGTGTTCCATCCTTGACTTTCAGCCTATGAATGTCTTTATGAGTTAAATGTGTTTCTTGTATACAGCATATTGTTGGATTTTATTTTCTAATCCACTATGCCAGTCTATTTCTCTTAATTGGTGAATTGAGTCCGTTTAGATTGATGGTTAGAATTAAGATGTATTGACTTATGATTGACGTGTTATTTACCTGCTGTAGTTTACCCCTTTTTCTCCTGTGTTTAATTGCCCTATTTAGTTGGTTGCTTCTGATCTCATCCGTGGAGTTCTGATGATTTTAGTCCCTCCCTAGAATATCTTTCAGTAACCTGTGTAGGGTTGGCTTTTTCATTATGAAATTCTTCAGTTGTTCTTTGTCATGGAAGCATTTCACTTCTCCATCAAACTTGAAAGAGAGTTTTGCAGGGTATAGTACTCTGGGCTGGAGTTTGTTTTCATAGAGGACTGGAAGTACTCTGCTCCATGTCTTTTTCCTTCATGGTTTGTGAAGAGAAGTTAGCCATAATTCTGATGGGTTTTCCCTTGAACGTGATCTGTGTCTTTTCTCCAGCGGCTTTCAGTAGATTACTCTTGTGCTTAATTTCTGGGATCTTGACTATTATATGTCTTGGTGTGTTTTTCATTGGGTTAAGCTTACTTGGCATTCTGTATTCTTCAGTTGCCTGTATGTCAGATTGTTTCCTCACATTTGTGAAGTTTTCTGCTATTACTTCTGCCCATCTTTTATTAATGTCATTTGTATTGACTCCTTCTTTCTCATTGATGCCTATTAGTCTCACATTGTTCATCTTTGCATCATCTTACAGGTGATGAATTATATTTTTTCTGCATCCTAGTTGTTTTTAAGAGATCCTTTCTTACCTTTTCACTAGCTGCACCAGCATATTCAAGATCTGAAACTCTGTCTTCACTTTCACTTAAATGGTTTTGCAAGCTTGTGATTGAAATTTAAATTCCTCTATATCTCTTTGACTCTGCTTCATGCAATCAATTTCTTTCTTGATTTGCTCATTCAAGAAATCCATCTTTTTTCTAACATCCTCTATTTTTTTCATCAATGTCTTCTTTAGAGGCAGTTATAAATTCTTTTACTGCAGTGTTTTTTTCAGATTGGGTTTCCTCCCTATGTTTCTGTAGTTGATTCTTTAGTTCAGATGCTCTAAGTTTACAGAATTCTTTTTTTTATTTCAGAAAGTTCTGCTCTGAGTTCCTTTATAACTTTCTGCTGTTGCTTATTTACTATCAACGCTATTAATTTGTACATTTGAGCTAAGCTTGTAGAAAAGAATTCTACTCCGAATTCCTCTATAACTTTCTGCTGTTGCTTATTTACTATCAACACTATTAATTCATTCATTTGAGCTGACCTAGTGTACTCTGTACTTGTTCTGGTAGGCATTGGGTTTCCTCCATATGTTTCTGCATTTGATTCTTTACTGCAGATGTTATTAATTTAGGGATTTCTTTTTTCATTTCCAATCTGAGTTCCTCTATACCTTTCTGCAGCTCTTTTTTTATTTCAGAAGCTCTTGATCCATTGATTTCAGCTGTGTGATTCCCAGTTTGTTCTGTGTTAGTGTCTTCTGCACTTGTTATGGGTGGGCTTGGGTTCAGAGATTGCATTTTGCTCCTTCTCATTGTCACTTTGTGTAGCACTGTCTTCTGACCTTTGTTGTAGATCTTGTTGCAGTTATAACCTTAGCACCTACTGAAGTTCAGGTGCAGATCCATAAAGTTTGGATTTATCCTGTTGTGCCTGGCTGGGGTCTGGCTGCTGTGCTCAGATCCTTCCTGCTGCTGCCCTTGAGGGTGAACCTGGTGTGCCCCTCTGGCAAGATATTCTGCTCCTGGACTAGCTGGTTGGTTCTGTCCCCTACCCTCTCTGCAGGGATTGTAGCTGCAGGGTTTCACCCCAGGCCTGTATGCCAGGCCTGAGCTGAGTCTAGAGGGGACAATGTGGAGTAGGCGGGAGAGGCAACTCTCCCACACACTCACTGGGCCTGGGCTAGGACTGGATCTGTGGGTTCCCGGAACACAGTAGAAATTCCTGCTCAGCAGGCAGGGTAGGGGAGGTACTATGGAGTGTTGGGGGGCGTCCCAAGGGGGTGGAAGAGGGTCTCACCCACCTCTCTATATTTTAAATTATTTCCCTTTATTGGAAGAGGTTTCTGCTATTATTTCAGTAAATGAGATTTTGCTTCTGCTGCTGTTTTCTGATTTTCTACTAATTCAAATTAGTCTTAGTGTAGTCTTCTTTGTGGCACTAGAAACTTTTGGACACAGTTTTCATATTAGTTTGTTGCTTTGAAGGTATTTTCATTAATTTATCACCAAGAATAGCCCCATCTTCTAGTGCCCCATATCCACTTCTCCAGGAATGGGCTATAATATTGTTAATGACTCCAAAGCAATCCAGATAATGGTATCCTCCAGAAAAAAAAATTAATAGCATCAGCTATTCACATTAGGCATAGTATTAAAATCAGAATTAAATCTCCTCCAACACACACTATATAAAAGAGGCCATTAATTATAGTGCTGTCGGGGCCAGGGAGATGGCTCAGTAGAATAAGTGCTTCCCTGGCAAGCGCAAGGGCCTGAGTTCAATCCCCGGTTCTGAAAAAAATAAATTATAGTGCTGTGGTGATTGACAACTGGTGACACAGAATGAGCACACTGGTGAGTCATCATGGTGCTGAGTGTGGAAGAGCCCACCTGAAGATTGTTGTCAACAACAACCTTGCTGCGATGATCTTAGCATCCTGCTGTCTTAGTCTTCAGAATAGTCCCAACATGACTCTTGTTGTAGAACTTTATGGAGATAAACTGCTAGTTGGTATCTGAAAGAAGTGGAGAAAATGACTCAGCAAAAAGCAAGTCCAGTCCAGTACTAGTGTTGCAGGCAGCCAAGTTACATAGAAATATTATAGGCACTCAGACAGGGCCAGGACCTTGAAGGAAATACCACAAAAGATATCTTGCACCACTGGGAGGGATGGATGCTCCCTCCATGGGCTAGACCTAAAGACCAGAGTTCAAATAAATGCCGACTTCCCTAAAGATTGGCATCTGAGATTGATCAACACGCTGAAGGAGCCAGAAGAATCGTTAATCCGAATACTGCTGCATGGCTACCTCATAAAATCCTATTCTACATTCATGCCTGCTTGCTATGTGGCTCACTTCCCCATTTGGTCCTGGATTTAATCAATTTTACCTGAGCAATGGTGCTTATAATCCCATTGGGTGATCATAGTTCTGTCCCACCCCACATCCACCTAAGCGAGTTCCCATGTTCCTTAAACCCACCTCATTGCATGGTTTTACTCTATAAAAGTCCCTGAAAGAGACACCTTCCCAGGAACTACCTGCTCAGGCTCCCTTCCTGTCCCCCTCTTGGATGGGAGATTTCTTTCCCTCAATAAATATATTCTGCTCATAACCTCCATTTGTTCCTAAAATTCATTCTTCAGTTTTAGAGAACACGAACTTGTGCAGGTCAGGTCCAGAGATCATTTTTCCCTATGTCATTTGGAGGTTCCCTATATCATTTGGAGATCACCCACTGGAGATCAGCTTTTCTCCATGTATCATTTTTTTCAAAGTTTTATTGATAAACAGATAGCAATGAGACAGTTTCAAATCCAATCGAAAGTTCATTTTCAACAAATAATACACTGCATATATTCTTCTTAGTGGTTAATTGCTGTACAAGAAGTGGACTTGTGATCCTATTTACAAACACCATTAGAACAAATCATTCTATTCATTAAGAGAATGCACCTATATATCTATCCTAACCAC
>NW_004524627.1:5771105-5774363 GCF_000260255.1 Octodon degus | reverse complement strand
GTACCTCAGATTGTAGAACCTTTGTCAGTGTCAGCCATGTGGATGAGTCACAGCCATTACTTTTAGTATATTTTGCTGAGTTAACATACCTATAATATTCAAATAACAGAACTAATCAAAAAAGAGGATACAGATGAATGTTCATTTTGTATCTGTGTATTCAAAGTGGTTATGATAGATATATAGTTACATTCTCTTAATGAATAGAGTGATTTTTTCTAATGGTGTTTGTAAATAGGATATCATGTCAGCATCTTGTACAGCAATTAACCACTAGGAGGAATGTATGCAATGTGTCAATTATTGAAACTGTCCTGCCAATTTGATTTGAAACTGTCTCATTTCTATTTGTTTATCAATAAAAATATGGGGAAATAAATAAATAAATGCAAAAAATATATATTCTAAAAAAGTTCAGTAGTCCATAATAGTATTGGGTCTTCTGCTTCACTGGCAATGTCAGAAATTGTTGACCTGAGTCCCCTACAGCTCAACAGAACAGCATAGCTTTACTTCTTATATTTCATTTTCATACTTTTCTGCTGGATGTTTAAGACCAAGGTAAAGCAGGAACTATGCAACAAGAGTTGTATTTTTTGGGTCTGATAAGGTCAGTGAAATCCCCTCAGGATTTATCCTGAGATCCTGTACCTCAGATTGTAAAACCTTTGTCAGTGTCAGCCTTGTGGATGAGTCACAGTCATTGCTTGGTCAATGTGCTCTCTGTGAAAGCCTGAGAGAATGTTTTCTCTCCATGTGAATCTCCTTAGGCACACTCTACATCATCGATCACTTTCCACTTTGGCCCCATAATCTCTTTGATCAGCAAATTTGGGTCAATTCACATTTTTATGCAATAGTTATGCTTCTTTCTGCAGATGTTCTGGTCACTGGACCAATTGTAACTTACGTTCATGAATATTCAATAAGAATAAGTGCAGGTTTTGTGAGATATTTTAGGAGATAGGAATTGTACCCCAGTTTGAGGGTGGATAGGCTGATGGAATCTTGTCTCCCTTCTCTTCAACAGGAGCATCCACCTGCTCTGGAGAGGGCTACTCAGGGATACCTGGGTGGAGGAATCAATTAGAAAGAAGGTCGGAATGCCTAGAAAAGTAATTTCTATTGAATTCCAGGTTATCTCACAAAGTCTCTTACTACTTTAGAGTGCTTCATTAGGCACTGGAAGATGTTTGATCCTTACATGCTGAAAAAGAGCTGTGCAATCCAAATGAAATGCAGAGGAAAATATCAACTATGATGCTAGTTTATAACTAAAAAGATGATGGCAAAAGGAAAATGGTAAAAATGTCTTATGTTCAGATTTTGTTTGCATTAAAATGTTTATTGTTATTTAAGTTTTAAAATGTAGATTTGAGCAACAGGAGAACCAGGCTGTCTAGACTTGTGTGCCATTACTGAAAGTAAGGTTTCCCTTATTTACCTTTTTAAAGGGTGGGCTTCTAAAATAGCTGTAATACAGACATCTTCAAGGCTACACCCATTCTTAGCTGGGTTTATACAAGCTCCTCAAGGAGAGAATAACTTTTAAAGAAGTAAATAGGCAATTTCGAACTTCCAGAGTTCATGTGCCTTAGATGACACTGATAAGTACATTCATGTCTTTTAGAGGATTTATTCAGACTTATGAACTAAATTTGAAAGATATAATGTTAATCTTAAACCAAGCTCTGACTTCTAGTAAAAGGCAGTATTACAATTACAAGCTACTATTGCATTTAGAAAGGAATATTATATTGTTGTAAGGAGTCAAAAGATGGACAACCAGTGGAATTACCTGTTCCCACCAGAACACAAGCAGTCAGAGCCCTGCTGACCTAATAGTGGGGCAAGAGACTAGAAAAGACATTTTCTTTCAAGTGTTGTCTTCTTGAAGGTCTAAGAACTAGATCCAGCCTTCAGTAATTAAATTTTATCTATTTACTAGGAGAAAGATGAACACCCCTCTGATTTCTTGTAATGTTTAATAGAGGCACCGGTAAGACATATTTCCTGAGATGCTAATTAAACAGAGGTACAGATTACTCTTACAGATAAGTTCAAGAGCTACAAGAGATAGCTTTTTGTTCCAGACAACTCATTTGATACTTTGGTAAAAACTGTTTAAGTGTCCTATAATCAAAACTGGGAGAAAACCCAGGAGAGAAAGCAGAGAGATTAAAAAAAAAATGATTGCCTTTATTGTGGCCTCAAAACAGACACTAAGTCTGATTCTCTTGGCTCCAAGAAGCATCAGATGACAATGCAGTTCATCTACTGATGAGGTTCATCTGCTACTTCTCTCAGAAGCCAGGCCAGCATAAGAGGGACTGCCTTAAGAGGCCCAAAAACCATGCCCTGACTGCCAAGGCAGCCATTAAGAGTGAGACTGCACTCTGAGGTGGAGGCCCCAGAGTTCAGATTCAGCTTCCCAGATAGTCCAGTAGGACTGAAGGGCCCTGGGCCTGCCTCCTTTCTCTGGCCAGACTGTTATCTCTACCTGCCATCTCCATGGAGAAGCCCTGAGTAATCATTGCTAGAGGGAAGCCCAGCCTATTACTGGACATTGGCACAGGTCTCTTTGCCCTTCTCCAACCCTGACCTTCTTTCCAGTCATTGTACCTCAATAGAGACAAACTTTAGAGGATATATTGCTTTAGCTGTAATTGAGATACTACAATATATTCAGGTTACTTACTAAACAATGATGCTTAGACTGATTATTTGCAAATGTAATATACTATTGTTCATGTACAAGATTTAAAATATATTTCATTGGTTTAATCTGACTGAATGCTATGTATTTTGTGATAAGTGTATACATTCATCTGGTTGATTTTTAATATAACTCAGGTATTTCATGCTGATAGTTAATACAGGTGTGATTTCTCTTAACTACAGCTAGAGGCACTTATAGCAAACTGTCAAACTCCATAAATAAAGGGGTCTAAAAGCTAGTAAGTTACAATTGCTAGGTCTCAAAAAAGGCTTATAAATGCGCCTGTTAGCTCAAATGTTCATGCTTTGATTATAATGTATTCTAATCACTCAGAAAATTTGTTCTTTCCTAGAAGATCATGCAGGTAAAATCTAAAACCAAAAAACTTATATGTTGCTCAGTGGGCCCCAGATATCTGACACAAGCTGTAGAAATAAGAAGAGTTAAAAAAAAAAAATAGGGGCCGGGGAGATGGTTCAGTGGAATAAGCGCTTCCCTGGCAAGCGCAAGGACCTGAGTTCAATCCCCGGTTCCACAAA
>NW_004524627.1:5768935-5771005 GCF_000260255.1 Octodon degus | reverse complement strand
GAACTCGGCAGCAAATCCTACTTGGCCTCCATGTATCATTTTGAAGGTTCTACGATGATCATTGGATGGAGGTATGAATTTGCTTTTCTTTCAAAAATTCTGGATTGGGACTTACTTAGGTAACAAATTTTATGCTTCAAATATTGATATGTCTTTGCTCATTGCTCATAATTGTTCATGTTTTGCCTCATACAATTTGCCTCAAGTAATTTGGTTAAAATTGCTTACAACTGTTTATGCATTGTCTCTTACATGATTTTATTAAAATGGTGGCCAAAATGTTGTTGGTAAATCTAAGTTAAAACATGGAAATATTGCAACGTTATTATATTTCTTTAATGGGACATTTTATGACTGTTCTGCACTTGTATATGTTGTGTTTGAACTAGATGCTGAATGTACTGGTATTCCTTGCTTGAATTTAGACAATAGTGCTAGAAAGAGTAAAGTTATAAAGCTTCCTAGTGGACTTTATGTAAACTCCCATAACATGGGACTTTTAGCCAGCTCAGACTTAGAAAATATACATGTCTGTATATGAAACACAGGACTCCTTTTGCCAACTAAATGGCATTAGGTCAGCAACAATTCTTAAAGACATGGACGACAGGTTTCACTGAGAGAGATTGGTTCTGATCCTCTTCTACATGCTAGAGGAAATAGCAGGCCTGATCTGTTTCAGTTTCCTTTCTTTGACCTTATTCCTAATTTTCCCACCTCTTTTTACTTTCCTTTTTAGAGGCATATGAAATTAGGAAAACTCTAACTGTTCCAACTAAGTGAAGACCTTAGAAAATTAGCATTTGTTAATGCTGAAAACAGGGAAGTCATTTTAGAGAAAGGACACATACCCTGTCTCTGGGTCAGATGAAATGAAGAGGACTATGCATTTTTATATGTGTTCTCCATCCAGGAAGAACACATATAAAAGGCATGTCTGGGCGGGTCTCCTTTGGGAGGCTAAACCTGATACACAGTGGAGAAAATCGACTTCTGGGTGACACCAGAAGGAGCTATCTCCAAAAGCAGCACACTTATGGGATCAAAACACATTTAGTGTGAGGGAGGATTCAACCTTTTCTCCTAGGTCCAGTCATCATTTAGGTGCATAAGAGATAAGTTATGGACTTTAAAACCTTTAGTGCTAGGTAATCTTGTCCAGGATTTTACTTATCCCTTATAGAACTTGGAAAAACAGTGGTTACTCTGCCAGCTAGTAAATGCTTTTAGAGCAGCTGCCACTCTTTGAAGCAGAGAATAGGTTTCCCAGCCATTCTTTGGTAAATCCCCATTGAAGCCTATGGCTGATGTAATGTTGACCAGAGAAATTGCTGGTACATGTTGGTAACTGTTGGTACATCCTTTCTGGAGACTGATCTCTGGTTGTATGAGCCAATAGAAACTGAGAACACCTGAGAGGTCATGGGCAGGGCTACTCTCTGGCAGACACCTAAAGGTGCTTGGTGGAAACTGGCTCTTGACCACTGAAAAATCTCCACTTACCTATTGTACTTTTTCTCTCTTTTTACTAGTAAACTAGAAATTTGACTTGAGATTTCTGATAGAACAACTTAATGAGTCACTATTTCAGAAATTAGGCTGAGGCAGTTTACAATACTTTACATTCCATAGTGGCTATTAGGGGAAAGTGATTTATATCTCTGCCTTACATATTAACTAAGAGTAAGATTTTTGCCAGCTGTATTGTCTTTACCAACATGTAAAATGTGATTGCTAGATGATAAATATAAGTTGCACCTATGAGCTCCAAGGTTAAATCTTCTCTAGTTGCTAAACATGTTTATCTAAAAAAATAAATTAAATAAATAAAAATGTTTATCTAGGTAATTAGATAAAAAAACAAGTGTCAGAAGACTTGGCTCAGTGCATGGGGTCAAATCCCTCTGGTCAGTGGTTCTACATTTCTCTAGAAGAGACCTTTGTAGACTGAGAAGTGCTTTACTTTCAATTCACATTTTTTTCATAATTTTATTTATTTTTTTTATTTTGTTTTGTTTTTTTTGTTTGTTTTTTTTTTATTTTTCAACAAATAATACACTCCATATATTC
>NW_004524627.1:5761702-5763204 GCF_000260255.1 Octodon degus | reverse complement strand
GAATTAATTGGTCTCAGTTGAGGTGTTTCTAGAAAGGATACAGAATGGAATTGTAGAGGGAAAATAAGAATGGGGATACTATCAGCCTACAGGAAATGGGAAAGAGTTATGCTTTCCTGGATCCAGACACAGAGAAAGGACATTTCAAGCAAAGATGTTCAAAGCTGCTATAGAAGGAAAAAGAAAGTGTTTATGATGGAGTCAGAGAAGTTTCAGATTGAGGTGGTCATGTGCCTTCCCTCTGAGCCTGAGGGAAACTATGTTAACTGCCAATATAAGGAGAAGCCTGTGAAACTTCCAATAGATGCTTATACAGATTTGTCAGTAATTACCCAGCCAGTGGCCTACTTGCAAACTGGAAAATACTCAGTGTTTTCCCTAGGCCCAGGAATTCAGGTGCCCCAGTAATAGGAAAGCCCAGTTTGTTTGAAACAATACACAAAGTTGAGACCCAGTGCACATGCCCGGGCGAGTGAGTGAGACGACCCAGGGCCACAGGATCCCGAACAGACCCAGAGCACAGGCCCAGAGAGTGAGTGAGATGACCTGGAGCCCGGCGGGATCCTGAACAGACCCAGAGCACAGGCCCAGCAAGTAAGTGAGATGACCAGGCAGCAGGATCCTGAAGAGACCCAAAGCGCAGTCCCGGAGAGTGAGTGAGATGACCTGGGGCCATCCGGATCCTGAATAGACCAAGAGCGCAGGCCCCACCAGTGAGTGAGATCACCCGGGCCAGTGGATCCACATTCGACCCAGGCTGCAGGCCCAGCAGGGAACCCTTCAGCAGAACTCCATGCAAAGAGGCTAGAGGCAAGACCCACCCAGCAGATTCAGGAGCAGAACATCCTCCCAGAGAGACACAAAGGATTCAACTCTAATGCTTGCAACAGAAAGAAGTGGAGCACAGCAGCCAGAACCAAATAACACCCATCTGGAAGAATCTGAACTTCGTAGATCTGGACCTGGTGCTAAGGTAATAACTCTATCTAAGCTCTACACCAAAGGTCAGAAGACAGTGGTATACAAAATGACAAAGAGAAGCAATAAAATGCAGTCTCAGGCCCTGAGTCCACCCAGTACAAATGCAGAAGACACTAGCATTGAGGAAACTGAAAATCACACACCAGATATCTCTGAAATAATAGCATTGACAGTAAGAATCAACTGCAGAAAGGTATAGAAGAAATCAGATCAGAAATAATTTCGGAACTAAAAAATGTAGTGGTAACTATAATCAAAGAAGTACTAAGTGCTTCTAAAGAATACACTGATAAAAAAAAAAGAAGAATACAAAAATGATGGAACACCTGAATAAACAATTTAGGAAAGAAATAGAATCTATGAAACAGGTTCAAAGTGTTATACAGGAAATTAAAACTTCAATCACAAGCTGGCAAAACCATTTGCGTGAAAGTGAAAATAGACTTTCTGACCTGAAAGACACCATTGCAGCTAGTGAAAAAGTAAGAAAAGATCTCTTTAAAACAACTAGGATGCAGGAA
>NW_004524627.1:5733187-5751808 GCF_000260255.1 Octodon degus | reverse complement strand
GTAAAAAAAAAAAAAACTGTTAGAAGTGCTGGTCATTTATTTACCATTCCAGTATTTATCTTATGTTTTACTCTAGTACTTCTTTGCTATCATGAAAAGTTTTTCTGAACTCAATTGTTTGGAAACATTTAATTTTCTGAATATTATTTAATCTTAATTTTTGTTCTAAGATTTATACTATACCTTTGACTTACAATTTATTTAAAAGACATTGTATGATATCTTCTCCTAGTATTAGAAACTTTAAAAAGTATATTTCCATTTTCTGTTGACTTAAAAAAAAACAGAGGTTTGTACCTGTGTTGTTTATTTATTATTTCTTACCTATATCTTATAATATGAGATACTACTTTGGCAGTAACAATACACAATGTACTAACCATTGTTACTCTCCTAAAATCTTGTTTTGAGATTTTGTACCATTGTTTTTATTTTTTTCTTTAAAATAAAAATAACTGATGTCAAAAATAAAAATTAATTAATTAATTAATTAAATTAACTCCACATTTAAAAAAAAGATACACAAAGGCCATGGAAGATTTAAAAAAAAAAGGGATTAAACCTCACATTTAAGGGATATTTGCTAATGGACGTACACAAAGTTCTAACTCATCTTTTTCACTATTATCCTGTTGTGATTATTTGACCCAGGCATATTTATTTTTTTCAGCTTTGTCTTCTCCAGATTCAAAGCTATACCTCTACCCAAAATAAAAATGCCTGGTATCTATCAAGGGCCTTTAGATAGAACCTCTGAAGAGTATATCTGACTGCCAATCAACAACTATGACACCTTTCAGCTTGAAGAAGCCAGACTGGTCATCGCCCATTGTTCCCTCGTGGCAGTTGTGGTTACTTCTTCAGCGGGGAGAATGTCACAGGCAGCCGAGTTAAATAGAAATATTATAGGCAGTCAAACAGGGCCAGGCCCTTGAAAGAAATTCCACAGAAGACAAGATATCTTGCAACACTGGGAGGGGTGGATGCTCCCTCCATGGGCCAGACCTAAAGACTAGAGATCAAACAAATGCTAACCTCCCTAAAGATTGGCATCTGAGATTGATCATCATGCTGAGGGAGCCAGAAGAATCATTAATCTGAATACTACTGGATGGCTACCTCATAAAATCCTGTTCTACATTCATGCCTGCTTGCTACATGATTCACTTCCCCATTTGGTCCTGGACTTAATTTTACCTGAGCAATGGTGCTTGTAATCCCATTGGGTGATCATAGTTTTGTCCCACCGCACACCCACCTAAGTGGTTTTCCGTGTTCCCACCACCTTAAACCCACCTCACTGCATGGTTTTACTCTATAAAAGTCCCTGGAAGAGACACCTTCCCAGGAACTACCTGCTCGGGGCCCCTTCCTGTCCTCCTCTTGGATGGGAGCTTTCTTTCCCTCAATAAATATATTCTGCTCATAACCTCCTTTTGTTCCTAAAATTCATTCTTCAGTTTTAGAGAACACGAACTTGCAGGTCAGACCCAGAGATCACTTTTCCCTATGCCACTTGGAGGTTCCCTATATCATTTGGAGGTCACCCACTAGAGATCAGATTTTCTCCCTTTATCACTAGTGGCTTCCCTTCCCACTAGAAGGCTTTATCACTAGAAGGCTGCTTCTAAGCAGCCTTCCTTGGGGAGTTTCTCTCCAGGTGCCAGGCTTGGGTGTACACAGGCTGACCCAGAAAACTGACACCTCTCAGGGGAGCAGCTGGAAGGAATGAAGCACAGGAGGGAAGCTGGCTGGATGAGGGGAAAACAACTCTCTGTGAAGAAAAGTGGCTCCAACCACAAGTGACATTTGGCATTTACAAAGGAAGCAGCCATAGACAGGAGATCACAGCTGGTTTGACTTACCAATAACAAACCCAATTCCTATTTCTTGTTGCTTGTCTTCTATCCATAAACACAGATGAAGACACCCCCAGACACATATTCAAATTATTCCAGGGATCTGTGTGGAACCTGGGGGGTGGCCTTCTAAAGAGTTGCCAGACAGATGGCTGTGAGAGGAAAGGATTGCCCTGTGTCCTCTCCATGGCTCCACCCTGCACCCTGGACAATGCACCAGGAAGTGGTAAGGAAGGGAGACCCAAGAAGGCATGACAGTAGGGAGTGGGGGTGCTGCAAGAGAAAGACACAGTATCAAAGGTTAGGAGCTTTTCTCTTCCAGAACATTTGGGAAAAATAATTCTGGTAAGTTGCTTTGGTCTGCAACTCCCTCAAGAGCTCATTTGACAGCTTCTTGAGATGCTAGTAGTCACTGACAGATGCATCTTGTAAATCTGTTTACTACATTTGTCTGGCCTTTCCTTTTTTCTGGTGGGGTGTACAGAGGTATAGGGCTGGCCTTCTGCAATAATGAGTCATTCCAGGTAGCAGAAGGGAATCAGAGGAGCAAGAGTTACACATAATCAGTTGTTTCCTAAAAAGACTGAGCTAGCAAATCTGGGCTAGGGGCCCTCACTTCTAGAGATCAGACATGCATTTCCATGGAGTGCTGCCCCACACAGCCAGACTGCAGGCTACATGTGCCCATTCTTGAGAAAGGACACTCCCACCCACCCCAAACCAGGTAGGATGATTCCATTGGCTTTGGGTACATGGTGCCCTTTCATTGGAAATTCGTTTTAAGAAATCCTGGATTCCTGACATGAATCCCAGGAATGTGACAGTCTCGCAAAAGGAATAAGTGAGCCTCCCACACAAGGTCACTCCTGCACATTCTTGTGCTTCTGCAGAAACAGGCTAGAACAAACAGTCTTCACTGTCTGTGCTCCTTGTTCACCACCCACCTGTTCCTAAGGTCATAGTCTGGACCTCAAACCCTGGAATTTTGGGAGGGGCTGGATGGAGCCCAGAGACCCTCCTGCTTAGAGCCCCAGCTGGTTGGGAGGTTTATCACCCATTGCTATCTTTCAGCATTCCTCAATGCAGCTTAAATCTATTAATCCCTTATCTCATCATCACAGGCTAAATGAAAGCATCCGCCCCTAAGCTTCCTCCCTTTGCAACAAAAATCTTTTACCTCTTGCTCACCCTGGGGTAGCTGACCTCTGATGTTTCCAAGAACTTTTTCTCCAGCTTCCTGTGAAGTTGGTCTAATGAATCCCCAGGGAGTCTGCTGAGGAAGAAAATGAAGACTGGGTAGCTTCCTCTTCCAGACATGCTAGACGCCCACTGGGTGAATGCTGCATCCATAAAATGAGCCTTCTGGGGCCACCTTGAGGCCCAGAAATCTTCCATTGTTATCTCAATATCTGGGTCCAGGAGGAATTTTCCTATGTCAGGAGCCCTGTTTTTTGAGCACAGAAAGGTTAGAAAGGGGCATCACCAACAACAAAGGAAGCCAGAGACACCAGAACTGAGATGGATATGTGCAGGAGTGTTCGAGAGACGGGACACAGAGGCTAAGACCAGAAGGAAGCTGCAGTTTTCCTGAGGCTGCCACACTGGTGCCCAATCCTCAGGACACAAGAAGCCCCTAAATGTCTTTCTTGCAACCATTGGCAGAGCCGGCTGGCAGGGGAATGGGGGAGTATGGCTGACTTCCATGCTCCAGAGGGATGAGAAGCCCTGTAGTGGTTGTGAGGTTCAGCAGGCACCACCTCCAAAGGCAGCCTCCCTCCTCTCCTCATCCTCTCAGGTACATTTCTATTTGGATATTGAAGAGGCCTCAAACTTGAAGGACCAGAAACACCAGCTATGCTTTCAGTGTAGCCAGAATCTCCCAGCTACTCAGAAGCCTGAGGATTGCAAGTTTGAGGCAAAACTGTGTAACTAAGTGAAACTTTGTCTCAAATTAAAAATTAAAAAAGGTTGCACCTCAGTAGCAGAGTCTCCCCAGGCTCAATCTCCAATATTATCAAAATAGATTATGGGTAATATTCAACATTTCCACAACTTCCAATCTTTCTCCAGAAGTAACCTCACACTCCATACCCTTACTTCCACAGCCAGATTTCTACACAGCCTCCCAAATGAAGCTCATAAAACATAAACCAGAGTACATGATTCTTGTGCTAAAATCCTCTAAAGGCTGCTCACATCACATAGGATAAAAGCCAAAATCATTTCAAATGGCCTGTAAGGAAAACTGGAAGGAAGTGAGACTCAGACCTCCAGGAAAAGTGTCCCATGGTGCAAGCCATGAGGAAAGAATGTGCTCGGGATGTCTGCTCAAGAGCAAAGCCGCTGCACTTCTGTCTGACTGCTTTAATTATCACTCATCTGTAGTGGGCAGCACAGTGTATGAGCCAATTCTTAACAGTCTCCCCCACTCAAATATTTATCTACTTAGGACCTCCCAAACTGACCTGATTTGAATATGAGCAAATGTAATACTCAGTTAAGGACAGAGACAGGACCATGCTTGGCTAGGATGGTCCCCAAATCCAATGACTAATGTCCTAGGAAAAGAAGAAACAGACCCACAGAGGGAAACAGAACCAGGCCACACAGAAATAGAAGTAAGCAGGGGTTAAGGTAGCTGCCACCACCACAGAGGAATACCTGAGGCCTTCGTTTGCAAAAAGCAGCAGGGAAAAATTGTCCCCTATGGCTTTCAGAGGGAGGAACACCCTACTGACACTTGGACTTTCAGCTTCCACCTTTTTCCAGAAATGTACAAAAATAAATGTCAATTATTTTAAGCCACCAAGTCCACGATAATTTTTTACAACCCTAAGAAAGCCATCATCCTCCCTCACTCATTTAGATCCAGCCACTCCGGTCTCCCCATACTCACCTGTGCAAAGGCAAGCCAGAAGAATGCTGTGAGTGCCTGTGCCATTTTCCCAAGGCTCTTCATCTCTCTGAGCATCACATATTTTCTTGGCATAAGCACAGGACAACCACTGCATTTGCCCCCGTTCTGACAGAGAACGTTTCTTCCAATCAGTGATAGAGCCTCCCATGGGACAGCAGAAGTGCTTCTCACAAGATTACCACAGGTCTCTCCAGAGCTGCTGAACCTTCCCTCAGAGTGCCTGATGGAAAAATCCTCTCCTCATAAGGCACCTGAATGCTACTGGGAGCTGCAGAGCTGGACCAGTCCCCAGACAGAATCCACCCCACATTTATTTAACAAAATTGCTCTTACAATCCTGTTCATACTCACTGTAGTGCCAACAGTCACTCTTAATCAACATTTTGCAATACAAATGGGCTGTTAACATGGCAAACTACTTGCATTTGACACCATCAAATACACTACACAAACTGACTTAGATTCACACTGGTTAGACAACATTTCTTCCCCAGAACCACATCCTTTGATTGGAAACTTAGTTCTGGACGTCCTTTAATTTAATGGATGCCTCCCTCCAGACTCACATACACTACCTACTTGTAGTTAGTCTTGGGGTGGGAGTGGGAGGGTGGGAAGTAGTCATCATTTTAGAGCTAGAAAGGAGATCCTAACTCTAATACTCTTTTTGTTTATTTTTTCTCTCTTTTGTAAAAAAGAGGAGGTCAGGGTCAAGGTCAAGTTATTTGCCCAGGTATGATGCAGGTAGCTTGGGAAGGCCCCTACCTTCTTCCCAAGGCTCTCCTCCAGCCTTCTCTACACTTCATCCCTTCTGCAAGCTTTTTGCTTGTTCTGTTGACCACACAGGCACAATGGGAGGGTTTTCTGATGACCCTTTTTTTTTCCTTGTGGAGCTGTTCCTTTTGATCTACCAACAGGAAAGCTGCCTGATTTCATGCATAGCCACCTTCTGAACCACAGAAGTTAAGTTTGCAGGATCCTTTTTCTTATTTATTATGTCTTTTACAGCCCTTCAAAGACAGAAAACAACAACTATTTCCAATCTGATCCAAAACCACAGGATTGTTTTTAATTCCATTCATCAGTATCTCATTCACCCCAAGAGACAAAGGGATGTTTCCATATTTACATAATGGGCTCATCAGTCTCAAGCTCCACTGGGCTCTCTTTGACATGGTGGCAATTGTTTCCCCACAAGCTTCCAAGTTTACTGTAAAGGCCAGCAAGGTCTCAGATACCGAGAGAACATACTTTTTATGTTTTCATAAACTCCATAAAACTGTAATTGGATCAAACTTTGCATTCAAAAGCACATTCTTCAAGAATATTTTATATGCACATAAAACATAGAGAAAATGTTAACATTATGATCTTAACTGTTTGCACATTGGAACTAGCTAAAAGTTAGGAAAATGTATTCCATCTGTTCTCTTCTTTGAAACTACATTATTCTGAGAACACAGAAGAACTCTGCAGGGGAGTTTGACACTGCCCTAGCCAGCTCCTATTATCAGGTGATGGGAGACTGGGGGTGGGGGGTGGATGGTCTCACAGAGCAGCTGCTTTTTGTGTATTGTTGGCCAAATCATGATATAGCTGATTAAGGGACCTTGGCTCCACCTGTCAAGGCAAAGAAGGGCTGGTCCTGTGGCCATGTGATCTCTGTGGCCCAGGGTCTCACCTCAGGGGCCTGAGGATCCACTGAGGGTCACTTCACCTGTCCTGGCTCCTAGTAGGTTTCATGGGCCATGCAGACAGGGAAATACAAGTTATCCTATAGACCTTACAGGTTGTTTACCCAAGACTAACTATTAGGCATTTATTAGCTCTCATTATCAAGTGCAAGCAGCCTAATTAGTTCAAGCTGACCTGGGGTAGTGGAAAAGAGGGAAATAAGGAAACAATATGAGCAACAGCTGACACTGGCTTTCCCTGAGGGCATGATTGCCCAATGCCCTTGTTTTATCTGTTAGTAAAGCAAATTAGACCCCTCATTTTCACATTTGTGAACTGCACATATGCCAGGAGAGAAACCTGGGGAGGCAGGGAAAGAAGACCCAGGAGTAGGGGTAGAGAAGCTGGCTTCCACCAAGAGGCCTCTCTTGCAGAACAAACCCCATCTTCCTACCATCACAACTATCGTTGGTGGGATGGCTAGGCTCACAAACAAGGTCAAATGCAATTGGATCCCTTTGGAGGATGGAGGCCCAAGTGGGGAATATAACTGCACTAAGAAACTGTCCTCTTAAAGCTATTGGCTCTGGTTCTACCTTCTGAGGAGATTCCATAGTCTGAAAAGTTCTCTTTTTTTTAAAGAGAATAATCTGAGAAATTCTTGGACAAGAGTTTTAAATGTAGTCCATGGTAATACAAAAAGAGAGAATTTTTCCCATCAATAATAAAACTCGAGAATGACCTAGAAGATTTGTTAAAAAGTTGACTTGAACTTTACTCAAGATCCTACAGAATCTCTGTAGCATTCAGCTTTATCTTGTCCAGATAAAATGCCCAATATATACAATTTAAAAGAAGAAAGATTTACTTTGGCTCACAGTTTCAGAGGATGTGGTCCACAGTTGCCTGGCTCTAAGGCAGAAGCATAGTGGAATGGCCTGGTGGACAACAGCTGTTCAACCCAGGGCAGAGCACAGTGTAAGGGCTAGAGTCTGCAGAAGGAGTTGAGGACAAGAATATACCTTCTATGAATGGTCCCCAATGACACTTCCTCCAAATAGGCCCCATTTCCTAACCACACATTCAGCTATGAACACATTGATGAATTAATCCACCAGTGAGGTTAACATCCCATGATCTAAGTCTTCTTTGGGGTGATGTTTTTAATCCTAACTATAATAATCTCTTAGCATGTTGTCAAGGGTCTGTACCTCACCACAGCCCTAGGGACTACATGAAGACACACTTAAAAAAAGAGAGAACAAATTGCATGGTAAGGACTCCATTCATCATAGTTCTAGCTAGGTAACAAAAAGAAACAAAGTTTGTAGCCTTAGGGACCTATGTGAGTGTGAGTGGTTCAAAATAGGGAGAAGCAGGAAAGAGAGCCTGGGGATCTGAGAGCGCAGCAGGTCCAAGCACCACAGAGCTCAGCTGAACAGCCAGAAAAACATGCAGCAACCACGCACAAAGCCAGGCTTCCTCCCAGGGGAAGGAAGTGGTAGGAGTATGTGGGGAGGGTTTGTGATCCCATATGAGGAGCATGAAATGTTTCTCAGAATATATGACACCTATGCAAGAGCCAAAGAGAGAGAAATTAAGAAAGGCAGTCCAGGCAAAGGAGGATTTAGCCAGAATATAAAATTTGTGTGTAGCTCTAGATGTAGAAGACAGGTCAATAAATTTGTATCTTGAAAATGGCTTAGAATGGTGAACCCTTCATTTGTGATGATGGATGTTACATAAAATAGCTGCTGTGTGATCCAAAGATGAGTGGTTAGCCCAGGACCGTATAGTCAGGGTACATCTAGCTGATATGTTCCATCATGGAAGATATAGCATGAAGTTTTTGTTGTTGTTATTGCTTTGTTTTGGTTTTGGTGGAACTGGGGATTGAACTCAGGCCCTTTCACTTGCCAGCCAAGAGCTTATTCTACTGAGCTATCTCCCCAGCCCCCATCATGAAGTTTTATAGTCACAGAATAAATACATTTATCAATGACATTAGTAGAACCATCAGGTAGTCAGGCTACAGCAAGGCAGAAAACTGTCAGCTGTTATCTTACTGCTCTCTTAGCTTTAGGGTTGGTGGAAGCTAGAGGTGTGCTAAGCTTAGTAATACATTCTGAGAAGTTTATCTCTCAGTCATGAGACTGTTAGGTCAGATACACAAGTTAAGGTACTCAGGTATAAAGCCAAGTTATCCTGAGATAATTTTGGCTCCTGATCTACAATATTCCATCTCTTCACAGTTCTGCTGTTCTAGTCAGATGAGGTCAAGCTGCCTGTAAGATTTTTAACATAGATGTGGCTCCTTTGGAGATCTTCAGCTCTCTTAAGGTTGCAGGAAGTGGGCTGAAAATGTCTGTGAGCATCTTTTCTAAAGTGGACTTTCTCCTCAAGAAGAGTGAGAGGTCGCTGTGAGAGAGACAGGGCATCCTGGCTCTGATTTGGAGGAGTGCTAATAGAGCAGGAGTGGCAGTAGAGAGACCAGTCTGGAGGGAGTTGTGCTTCTTTCTCTCTTCAGACTCAGGTGAGATGTGTTCTTGTGGTGCTGTCACACCACTGATCTCCAGAAGGGTGCAAGTGTTCCCAGAGGTGCTCTCTGGCCCCTTAGGCTAATCAACCCTGGACCATTTGAAACCCAATGGGTGTGCACAGGAGGTTACACACTACACCAAAAGGAGGCACAGCCTCCTCCCTGAATGTTTAAGAAATAATAATCCTGTGTAAACTGAGAAAACACACCATTCCCTCCTGCAGTTGCCTCAGAGGTTCCAGAGAGAAACAGGTCATAGGAAGACTCTACAGGCTCCATGTCTAAGGCTTGGTGTTTATCCAGGAAAATAAGTTGAGAGGAACTCTAACCCACTTTCATTCCATCAGTTCTGTGAGCCTCCTGCATTGTGTCTTCAGTACTGGTTCAGTGTGCTAAGCTTGTCCCTGTGTCTCTCACTTTCGATCTGTGGACACCCCACCATTATTAGCACCTAAAAAGCACTGCAGGAAAGGTATACTGTGTCAAAGTTGGTAAGTTCTGCAGTGCTGGGGAGCAAATTCAGGGCATCTGGCATACTATACAAGGGTTCTATCACTGACTACATCCCCAGGGCTTTTCAAATTTTATTTTGAGACAGAGTCCCCCTAAGTTACCCAGATAGGCCTCAAACTTGAATCTTTGTGCTTCAGCCTCATGAGTTATAGGCATGAGCCATCATGCCCAGCTTGCTGTTAACTCTTTGGGGACCTCAGCTTCCTCATTTAAGGAATAGGAAAATACAGGGCTTGAGAGATAGCTCAGTGATCTAAGCACTTGCATGACAAGCACAAGGTCCCCAGTACCATATGCTGTGCCAGCCCCAAAACTGGGCATGGTGGCATGTGCCTGTAATACCAGCACTGGGGAGGCTGAGACAGAAGAATCACTATAAGTCCAAACTGCATAGCAAGACCCTGTATCAAAAAAAGAAAAAAAAAAAGAAAGAAATAGGAAAATATATCCACCTGTGCTATTTCACTGATTTATGGGAAGCAAACAGGTAGTACATGTAGGAGCACATTATCTATGGCATGCATGTGGTTATTATTCATGAAACACTTATCTATAGATAATGAATTCTATGTTAAGTAAAAGAAAATGAGAGGCTAAATGATGAGTATTAAATTCTATCAATTGGTGATTTACCTATAAAACACATCCACATACCTCTTCTCTTTCCACTTTCATAATATTTCACCAGAAAGACGACTTCCTCACCTTTACAGATGAGGAACTGAGTAGGTAGCTTCCATGAACTCCTATGCAGTGGGGAGTGGAACACAATAAGTTGTGTTCCAGTGTCCCTGTCCTCCACTCCCTACTGCACCCAAGCACACCTCGCTGCCCCTGTCAGAAGCTCACTGGCTCTGGGAAATGTGCTGTGATTGATGAGATGTCAGCTTCTGAGTCTGACTTGCAGCACATGACGTGCAGCACGGCTGGCGCATCTGCTCTCATCTTCCATCGCCCACTGCTCAGTGTTGGGAGGGACTTGAGAGCTGCTGCTGAGACAGTTTCCCAGCGGTGGGTGGTGGTGGCAGATGTATGTCAGGAAATTCTTCTTTCCTTCTTCCTACCTGATGCTGAGTGGGGCATTCTGCTAGGCCCTGGGAAAAGATTCAGAACATTAAGAACATGAGGCTTCATGGGGGGTCCCTGAAGAGAGGGGACTGTCCTTGTGAGAAGATGCTATGATTTCTTAGACCCCAGTGGGAAGCTGGCACTATGATAGAAGAGTTAGAAATACTGGCTACTTTCCACATCTAGCTTATGATTACCACAAATTGCCTATTAGAAATGAGTGAATATTTTTAAAATTAAAATATGTGCATGCATATAACAAAGTAAATAGTTTAGAAATGCTTACAATGAAAAGCCACACTGTCATTTTATATTCCCACCCACCCACAGTGTGACCTCCAAAATCTGGCTTTTCTTCCTCTGGTGTGCACTTTATCACACTGGAGAAAGTGCTCCTACCACTGTTTCTCAAATTATCCATCATAATCAGTAGCTATTGGTAATCTTATGAGTCATACTCACAAGGAGACTTGAGTTCATTTACTCTCCTTGCTTTTTGATTTCTTCCCAGCATTTGACACTTATGTTACTGTTTTTGTTCTTTATTGATGTACTGATTTCATTGTATGTTTTTTCTTGTGGTGCTAGGGACTGAATCCAGGGTCTTTGCACTAAGCTATGTCCCTATCCCTTTCTTATTTCTTTAGCCAGGATCTTGCAAAGTCACTAAGTGGCACACGCTGGGTTTCAACTTGCCATCCTCCTGCCTCAGCCTCCCAGATCACTGTGATTACAGGCATAGATCACCATGTCCTTAGATCATACAAACACCTATTCATCATCCCGTCCCCTGTCAGCAGTGTCTCCCATCATGAGCATGTCAGCACCCATCACTCTGCTCCCAGTTGGGTAGTTATGACCTGACCCTCACAGAAGGGAGGTCTCCGCTGGCATATGGGCACCTTCCAGGATTCAGTCCTGTAAATCCAACCCACAGTCTGCACCTGGGCTTAAATCTAAGGAGAAAAACAAAGATGAAGATGACAAAATCCTTGTGTGCAAGGTGGTCATGAGCTGGTGGTGAAGGTGAGCCTTTCATGTCACCAGTAAGTCTTTAGCTGGAAGAAAATTTACAGCACAATGTCTGTTAAGAAGACAATCTTCACTGTCAGCTAAATTCATTGGTCTCCTCTAAATGCAGATCATAATCTTGACACAGCCTTGTCCAATCTGCAGCCTGCCCTTTTTTGCTCTTGGTTTTTAAAAAATTTTAATAATCTTTATAAATAAATTTTCTTGGTTACATTTATCAACTGTATTACATATTTTATAAGCAGCCCAAGACAACTGTTCTTTACTCAAAAAAGCAGGGGGTAAAAAAGGTGGGCACATCAACAGGCATGTTCACTCAGCAGATATTGATTGAGTACCTGCTGTTGGCCACGCTGGGCTGCAAATCCATCTGAAAATAAAAACAAATCAAACATGGCCCTGTTCCATTTAGGGTGAAAGATATACATGCATACATTTGTCACACAGGTAGATATATTGTATTGTTTAATAAAATGTGCATAATATAGAGTACAGACACTTTAAGCAAAGTTTACAAAAAAAGAATGTGAAAGAAAATAGTAGGCCTTAAGAAAAGGCCTCTGAAGGGCACTTCCTAAGTATAGGATACCCTTCCCTTCACTTGCTGTGTTTGAGCAATTAGGGTTATGAACAGTTTCTGTTCCTTATAAGTGTGAAAGAATTCAACCATCAAAAGCATCCAAGGAGCCGGGGAGATGGCTCAGTAGAATAAGCATTTGTCTGGCAAGCGCAAGGGCCTGAGTTCAATCCCCGGTTTCGAAAAAAAAAAAAAAGCATCCAAGTGGGGGCCTGCCCCTTAGCTCAGTTCTTTAAGTGACTGCTTCAACAAAGCAGTCAGGCTCAGGTTGCTGTGGTTCGATCCCCACAACTCCAGCCAGCCAAACATGCCCTGAAGAAATTCAGAGCCAAAAAACAAAAAGCATCCAAGTGATTTATACATCTTTCATCCCCTTTCCATACACTCTCATGCCTCCAAATATTGAAATTTTTTAATCATTGTCTTAGTTACTTTGTTGCTGAGACAAAATACCGAACACCTGAAAGTTAAAGGAGGAAGTTTATTTCATCTCACAGTTTGTAGCTAATCTGCTGACTCCAATTTAGGATAGCCACAACAATGGATATCTCAGAGAAGCAATCCATGGCAGAGCAGGCAGAAGGCAGCAAAGCAGGGAGGTGGCAGTCAGCCTGCTTTTCCCTTCATACCATCCTGGCTGCAAGCCCTTCAATTGGTGCCACCCCACTGAGACAAGGTGGGGCTTCTATTATTCACACCCTTATTAATACAGTGTTAATGCAAGGGGGTTGAGGGAGCCACAACCTTCCCTTTATTCAGTTATAAACACAGCATCACAACACAATGATTATCCACAATTAAGCTTAGGAAACCCCACTGCCAGATCATGGATGCCAGGGAAAGGCAGAGTGGAAAGCACCTGGATTAGAGGTATCTGATCTCTTAACTACTGGAAGCCTGAGATATCAAAGGTTCCTCTTCCTCCTTTTTCTCTTTGCTCCTCTGCTGGCTCCTCCTGCTACTGTCCCATGACCTTGAGTAAATATAGCTACTTACTACTCACTGTGAGGTGTATGCTTGGCAGTTCTTTCCTTAGCATACACAATAACCTGGACTATTTTTGGCTCACTCAACAGTATCATGCCCAGAATCCACATTCACACACCCTAATCCAGCCACCTTTGAAACTCCCCATGTGTGGCCACATGGAGCTTTGGGGATGCATTCAGATATAAGCCATAACAATCACTATCAACTGAAGAAGCAGAGATTATAGTAACCATGTTCTTCTTTTCATTTTATTAAACAAAATCAATTTAACAGGTACTATACTGAATGTCAACATCATGCTATAGGTTAGGAATAGAAAAGTGATCCAAACCTGCACAGACATGAACAAGTTGATGACCTTTAAGTTTTACTTTGTTTTAAACTTGTAACATTTTCTTTATAAATTTATTGATGATGTATTTCATTTCTTAGGGAACTTTCCCAGTTTTTTACATTGGTATCCATATAATACTCCACTATAGTAGACCGATGGTCTCACTTTCCTCTATTGCCATGGAATTATATAAAGCAAGGACTACCTATATAATCTTATATGGACACAAAAACAGTGCACAGACCACTTGGCCTTCCATCCCTCTCTGCCTCATTCCTGCCTTCTCAGCAGCCCAAAGCTCCACACCCACACTGTAGATAAATCAGACTGAAACTTAGAGCTGGGGTATGGCTCAGTGCTATGGCATGCACTTAGTACATATACAAGGTTCTGGGTTCAAGGCCTGCACCAAAATACAAAAATATAATGAAAATTTATGAAGGTCTGTCCAGTGAATTTCACAGAAGGAGATAAAAGAAATGTTTGAGCAGAAACACCAACGTGGCCCATACATTATTAGGACATACATGCAGAGCTGGAATACCCTATGGGCTACAGTGCCACTAGAGTTGCCACCCCTCTGAGCTAATCTACAGTTTATATATAGCTCTAAGGTAAACAGCAAAAAGCAGAAGCAAAAGGCATATCCTTGGGGAAAGTTCTGTGTCCTCTGCTCCCCTCTAGTCCTCACTGGGAGTTCCACTGGTTTTAGCAAGCTCTGTCCAGCCACAGCAGTGGGTCACCCTATTTTGCTGCTGCCTGGCACCTTACCTTGGCACCTAGCAAGGACTTCTGGGTAGCCACACAGTGGCACACTACAAAATGTAATTACTTTGGCTAGGGTTTGGAGGCCCATTCTCCCTACAATGTCTGTTCAAATTTTTCTCCATGATCAGATAACATAAAGGCAAGGACTTTATATAAGGCCTTCTATCACAGGTTTATACACATTTTCTTTATTTTACACTCATCTCTCAGACATTTCCTTAGGGAAATTCTCCTGGTCATTTGGTATGACCCTAGATCATGATTTTATGGTTGTACAGTATTTTGTGGTGTGGGTACATCTTTATCTATTCAACCATTTCCCTATTAAAAAACTTGTTTGTTTCACCATTCTTTCTCCAAGTAGCACTGCAGCAAATATCTATGCACTCATAAATGTGATACATTAGCCTTTATGCAATAAACTCTTAAAAGTATAATGTTTGTTACTATAGTTTGACTTAACATTCCCCAAAGGTCCGTGTGTTGCCCTAACCTGTGGCACACCCAGAAGTGATAGAATCTGAAGAGGCAGGACCCAGGGAAGGATTTAGATCCATCTGACTGTGGCTTCAAGAGAGATCATAGGACCACTGTCTCTTGTTGGTTTCCCAACCACCAACAGGTGAGCAGCCCTTTCTACCAATTGCATGTGCCACTATGGACAGTATACCTCACCAGAGCCCTAAAAGCAGCCCAGTTGACCCAGCATGAAACAGAATCCCCAAGGCAGGACCAGAATAAACATTTCCTCTTTTTAAAGTTGATTGGATTATGTAATGTGTTACAATAGCAGAAAGCTAACACATTCATTTTCAAAGAGTATGTAATATATGTTTTTTTCTTAATTTTATTGAGAAACAAATAGCAATGAGACAGTTTAAAAACTGATTAGTAGGACAGTTTCAATAATTAATACACTCAATATTGTTGTTTTTGTTGTTTTTGTAGTGGTTACTCATTGTACAAGATGCAGACATGACATCCTGTCCAAACGCTATTAGAACAAATCTTCTTATTCATTGAATTAAGAGAATGTAGCTGTATATCTATCCTAACTACTTTGAATATACAGATACAAAATGGTCCTTCATTTGTATCCCCCTTTTTTGTTTAGTTTTGGCAGAGATGGGTAACCCCTTGCCATTTAAATATTGTAGGTGCATGAATTCAGCAAAATAATCCAATATAGTCCATAATAGTAGTGGGTTATCCATAGGACTGGCAATGTCAGAAGTTGTTAACTTGAGCCTTTTACAGCTCAGCACATTAATGGGGCTGTACTTTTTATACTTTGTTTTTATACGCTTCTGCTGGATGGTTAAGACCAAGATAAAGCAAGACCTACATAACAAGAAATGTAACTTTTGTATCTCACAAGGTCAGTCAAATCCCCTCAGGATTAGCCTGAAACCCTGTATCGCAGTCTGTAGAACCTTTGTCAGTGTCAGCCATGTTATAAATTTTTAATAGACATTTGGGTTTTTGTTGTTGTTGTTTAGTTCTTTTATGTATTTAGTATATGGTCTACAGGGTCTCACTACGCAGATCAGACTCATAGTGATCTTCCTGTTTTCAGCCCTCCAAGAGCTGGGATTATAGGCATTCACCACTGTACCCAGTCTGAATCACAGTCTCAGCATGCCCTGGGGGATAAGGCCAGCACTGCACACAGGGGATCAAACCCCAGCAGTTGTGTCTGCCTAAGCAGGTGCTTTAATCTGCTGAGCTATCTGGCTGGCCCTTTTCTTTTTCTTTTATTTTTTTGAGACAGGGTCTCATTATGCAGTTCAGACTGGTCTTGATGTCACTATATTGCCCAGGCTGACCTCAAACTCACAATAATTCTCCTGCCTCAGTCTCTCAGGTATTAAAGGTGTCTGCCACCACCCTGAGATAAGATACTAACACTTTGCATTTCCATAAACAGTTGTTGATATGACTTCACTTACAGTCCTAACAGCAATGTCTGAGTTCTTTTGAATTTTGTTAATTTAACAGAAATAAGCTGATAATTTGCTGTTGCTTCACTTTGCATTTTCCTGATTACTAGTAAGTTTGAGCATTTTTTCAGTAAGTTTGAGCATTTTTCAGTAGAAAATATATGCTACATTTTTCAGTAGTATATATTCCCTTAATTGCATATTTAAACACACTGCCTAATTTTCTGTCACTCTGAATGTCTTTTGTTAGAGTTCTTTGTATATTCCAGAAATTAAATTTTTGACATTGGCATTACAAATATGTTCCGGATCTTTTAATATCTATGGATTTATTTATGCAAATATTAATGTACAAATTGTACACTTTTTTTAATTGTAAACTTGTAAGTCATTTCTTTGTTTTTGTCTTTGGTTAGTCGATCTTGGTTGTGAGGATCTCCTTAACTCATGTAGTCTACATTTTGTGGGAATATTTTTATTATTTTCTTTTACATTTGCATTACATTAGTCCTTAGTCCATCTGGGATTTATTCTGTGTTTGACATGAGAATGGGATCTTTTTTTTCTAGCAGATGGATATCCAGTTTTACTAGTCCCAGTAAACACTCATACTTTTCCCTCTAAATGAAACCACAACATTTGCCTTATAAAAATTTACTTGTTCTCTGACATCTAACTCTGGGCTGTCAGCTCTGCTGCACCAACTTATTTGCCTGTTCTTATACCAACATTGTGGGCTGAGCTAGATCTCCCTCGAAGCCTTGTGTGCCTGCTTATGAGGGTTCAGGTGTGTCTGGGTCATGGGTGTAAATATGAATTAAGGATGTACACCAGCCAAATCAGTCTACTGCTTGGCTTAGCATTGTTCTGGGAGGCATCAACCAATAAGCTTGTACTTGCACAGTGTAAAAGACATAGGGAGGCTGGCTGGTTGCTTCTTCTTACTTGCCACGCTATGGGCTGTTTCCTCTCTACAATGACCCTTTGCAATGTCTCCGAGTCTTGGAGCCAGCCAACTATGTATTGAAACCCCTACAAATTGTGAGATAAATTACACCTTTCCTCCTTTAAATTGTAAGTATTGGGTATTTTGTACCAGCAACAAGAAAGTAACAATAATAAACACAATATTGGTTTCATTATAGAGCAGTTTTTTTGCACATATTGTACATTAAGCAGGTTCTCCTCCATTGTTTTCTTTTTCTATGGTTTTCACACTCTTTAATATTTTTCATGTGAAATTTAAAATCTGTTTAACCAGTTCTAAGGAAAACATAATCAAAATCTTAAATTTCAGTAAGTAGTCACCTATGTGTGAGCTTTGAGGATTATCACTGTATTATTTTATCCTCTCACCCAATAATTTAATATCAATCACCATATATGTAGATCTTACCTACATCCTTTATTTTTTAGGTCTTTTTCTTTTGAGACTGGGCCTCACCATGTAGTTCAAGATGGCCTCAAACTCAGTATGTAACCCAGGCTGACCTGAACTCATGGTGATCCTTCCACCTCAGCCTTCTGAGTGCTGGAATTCAGACATGCATCACCATGCCCAGCAGGTTTTACCTGTCTTTTAGTGAGATATGTTATTCTTGTAATATAGCATCTAAATTTTCGCAGTTAACTGATGTTGGCATTATTTTAAGTGATATACTTTTTTTCCATTTCCATTAATACATTATTGCTGGCCTAGTCAAAAATATTAGTTTTTTATAAAATAATCTTGCATCAAAATTCATTTATTAAATCCAGCATGGTTTTGTTTTTGTAAGATTCCTTGGGCTTTCTTATTATACAACTTTATTAGTAGCAGAAAGGAATTATTTTATCTATTCATTCCCAGTGCTTATGCCTGTTATTTAATTTTCTTGCCTTATTAAATTTGCTAAAATCTCCAAGACGATGTTAAATAATAATGGTGATTGCAAGCATCCCACTGTCTAGTTTTTATTGTAATTGAAATAATCATGTCTTTTATTGTAGGATAGTATTTTCTTTGGCTTTAGTAGTTTTTTATTCAAGATATTCCTTCTTTTTATTGTATGACTGATAAATGTAGTAACTTGTCTAATACTTTCTTGACAAGTACTGTAGTGATTACATGATTATTCTTTTTTCCTTTTTAAAAAGCTTATTTTCTATTCTCTTTTAAGAGAATGAAAGTAGTAAAAAACACATTAGAAACAATACAGAATTTCACTAAACAAAATAGTATGAATGCAACAATGGTTCTTATATTGCATAATGTCTTCAAATTAGTTGTTTAGATTATGAAATATAAGCATGCAAAATTGGTTTTAAAAATGAAATTATAAGAAATACAAAAGAGAAAAAAAATGAATCATTAACTGCTCCTTTCAATAGACCAGAAGAAATCAATGGTACAATTATCTAAACTACTGTG
>NW_004524627.1:5727424-5733087 GCF_000260255.1 Octodon degus | reverse complement strand
CATTTAGAACCAAGCATTAACTGTTCCTTTCAAAAGACCAGCAGAAATTGGCAGTACAACTATCTATATATATATATATATGCATAAATGTATCTTTTTCCCTTCCTTCCTCTTTTTACCCTTTTCCTCATCCTAGTTGTTCCTCCCCCGCCATGCACAGATTCTTTACCTATCATCTATCCATTGTACTTTTTAGATTTTATTTGCTGTTTCAGGTTGTTACACTAGGGAGACAATACAATGTTTATACATGCAAGTCTGGTTTATTTCACTTATGAGTATGATCTCTAGTTGCATCCAATCCATTTACCTATAAAATCCTCAAGTATGTCTTTTTTATACCAAATAATACTCTATCATATAAAAATACCACATCTTTTTATCTATTTCTCAGTTGATGGTCATCTGGGTTGTTTCCAAGATTTAGCTATGAAAATTTGTGCTGCTATAAACATGGGTATCCATATATTATTCTGATGTAATGTTTTCAGTTTTTTTGGGAAAATATCTAGGAGGGGAATATCTGAGTTGAATGGGACCTCCAATCCTAGATTTGTGAGGAATCTCTACAACTATACCCCAACCAACAGTGAAGGGTTCATTTTCCCCACACCCTCTCTAGCATTTATTACTGGTTGATTTCTTAATGTTATTCATTCTGTCTGGAGTGAGATGGAATCTCAGTGTTTTAATTTTCATTTCTTCAATGATTGATGACGTTAAATGTTTTTCATATATTTATTTGCCATTTGTACTTTTTCATCTGAAAAGTGTATATTCATCTCAGATGCCCATTTTCAGATTGTTTCTTTGAATTCAGGGGACCTGATTTTTCCTAATTCTTTATATTTTCTAGATAGAAGTGTTTCATCTGAGGGACAGTTGCCTAAAATTTTTTCCCAATTTATGGTTTTCTTTTTACTCTCCTGGTAATTTTTTTTTTTTGATGTGCAAAAGCTGTTGATTATTTGAAGTATCTCCCATGCAGTTTGATTTTTTTTCCTGAACTCTATACCTAGTCCTATGTCTTCAGGATTTCTATATACTTTCTCCTCCAATAGATTTAATGTTTCTGTTGTAATATTTAAAGATCTGATCTATTTTGACTTTAGTTTAGTGCATGGTGATTTTCTGTTCTTTTCTTGTGTTCCTATTTCAGTAAATAATTTATTTCTAGGTACTTTATTTTTAAATTTCCCTGTCTGCTGGGCAGGGGATGCAGCCCAGCAGTACAGCACCTGCCCTGGTGGTTTGGGGGTTTTTTTGGTCAATTAATATAAAGGTTTAATAAATACATACAGTAATATAAAGGTTTCATAAACATATACGTAAAATTTAGATTTATGTATATTGAATGCATCAATGTCATTGATAATGTTATACAGCTCCTTTATGTTCTAATTTTGAGAAATACTGTGTAGACTGCGATGGACAGGAAACAAATGGGGACCCCCTGAGGTTCACTCCCTCCTCCCTCCTCACAGCTTAGCAAACACAAGTCAGCTAGACCAAACAACCTTTTTTTTTTTTTTTTTTTTTGGTGGAACTGAGGATTGAACTCAGGTCCTTGCACTTGCCAGGGAAGCGCTTATTCCATAGAGCCATCTCCCTGGCCCCAACAACCTTCTGTGATCGGGTAAGACCATTCCCTACGTACACTTCTAGCACTAATCGTGGATCCTGGTGGCTTGAGACACATTTCTAATTTCTTGTAGCAGGCAGATTCCTTAGCTTGTCTCAGGCTAACCTGTCCACACAGTGTGAGGCAGAAGTGGGCATGTTCTCTCCAGGGCTATGATGCCCATCTAGCCATGAGGAACCTGGTGCATTCATATGCTGTGGGGTAGGAGTGGCAGAGAACCATAAGTGCTTATGCTGCTGAGCTATCTCCCCAGCTGCCATTTCTTTTATTATTCATGCTGCTTTCTTCTAATTATAGTTCTTCTAAATAGCATATAGATAAGGTTTTCTTTTAATCTATTATGATGAATAATATATTTAAAAAACAGTTTCAAATTATTTCCTCTAATGTGATGATTAATACAGCTCATTTCAGTCTTTATATATTTGTTCATAACTTACTTTACATTGTTGTTTCATTTTTTTCTATGTTCCCTTTTACTAGTTTCATGAAATTGACTTTTTATCTTGATAATTTGGAGGTTCTGCTGGTAAGTATTCCTTACAAGTTCCATGACTAGTAACTGCTCATTTTTATTCTCTTTCAAACACATGATATAATGCTAATGTTGTCATTAAGTAAAGTACCTATTTCCTCTACTGAGATGTTGCATTCTCCAACAATAATACTATAGACCTTCTCAAACACCCACTTTTTCTCATTCTTGTCCTGTTTTCCTCAGAGTTAATGAGGAAAACTCCTCCCTCTACTCAAATATACCCACAAAATCTAGGTTTGGATGAAATCACATAAAATTTCTCCTTTTAGTATTTCCCTTCTGTTTCAAAAGGGTTCATTTACCATTCATAGTATTCTGAAAACTGGACATTATTAAATGGAATTTGGTGATACTAAAGAATGTCCTGGGATGGTGCACATTTTGGATATGAAATATTCCTAAAAACAGTGTGCTAGAGGCTGGGTCCCAAACTATGGCCCTAGAAGGAGATGGTGGAAATAAAGCTGGAGCCTAATGAGAGTCTCAGGTGCTTGAAGGTATACCCTGGGAGAGAAGGGGACCCTGCTCTCCTTCTCCATTTCTCTTTTTTTCACTTTGTACCCTAAGGTGCGAAGTTTGGCTCTACTGTATGATAACATCATGAAGAGCCACCATGGGCTCAAAGAAAGGGAAAAATTGATGCTGAACTGAAAACCCAAAACCATAAGCCATGGTAGCCTGCCCTTCCTAAGATGACTGTCTCAGGTAAGCCTTTTCTTTTCTTTTCTTTTCTTTTTTTTGTAGGACAGTTTCAATAATTAACAAATTATATACATTCCTCTTAGTGGTTAATTGCTGTACAAGATGCAGACATGAGATCCTATTTACAAAAACCATTAGAAAAAGTCCCTCTATCCATTAAGAGAATGTAACTATATATCTATCCTAACCACTTTGAATACACAGATACAAAATGGACATTCATCTGTATACCCTTTCTTTGTTAAGTTCCGTTATTTGATTATTATAGGTGTGTAAACTCAGCAAAATATTCTAAAAGAGTCCAGTAGCCCATAATAGTATTGGGTCTTCCGCTTGACTGGCAGTGTCAGAAATTGTTGACATGAGTCCCCTACAGCTCAACATAACACCATGGCTTTACTTCTTATATTTTTTTTCATACTTTTCTGCTGGATGGTTAAGACCAAGGTAAAGCAGGACCTATGCAGGAAGAGTTGTAGCTATTTGGTCTGAGGTCAGTGAAATCCCCTCAGGATTTATCCTGACATCCTGTACTTCAGATTGTAGAACCTTTGTCAGTGTCAGCCATGTGGATGAGTCATGGCCATTGCTTGGCCAATGTGCTCTCTGTGAAAGACAGAGAGAAAGTTTTCACTCCATGTGACTCTCCTGAGGTACACTCTACATCATCAATCACTTTCCTCTTTGGCCCCATAATCTCCTTGATCAGAAAATTTGGGACACTGCCGAGTTACATGACGTTACAGTACAAGTTCTCATATGTCCTGAGTCTTAATTGACCTTCAAAGGCTAGGGCCAAAATGTTGGCTTTCCTTGCAGCCCACCTTTTTCTCTAATTTTGGTCTGCAAACGTAGGTTGTTAACCATCCCAAAGACAATCTTATTGTTATTACCATGCAACTTAGTCTGTTAAGCTTAACTTCACTATCTGTCTGAATATCAAACACCTTAGGCATAACATGGAACAGGTATTTTTCATCAAGTATTGACAGGCTGTACTTTAAGTCCCTACAAAATATGATAAAAAATTATAAATTAGAATATATTTTTAAAATAAGCATAAAGAATTATATACTTCTTATGTTTACACATAAGTCCAAAATTCTAACCATATACAACCTTGAAGCTGGACAGTCCCACAGTATTCCTTTTCCTGTCTTTTGCTTTAATTCACCACCCCCTTCTTTTTGAAAACCATCTACCCAAGAGACAGCATAGCAGCAACTGGCATGTCATGACAAGCAATCCGTATTCAGAAGACCAGAATGGCAGGCACTCCAAGCATGAAACTACTATTACAGATTACCATCTGCAGTGCAATTGCTTAGTTCACAGGTATCAGTATATATAGTTAGTCAGGGTGAGAATCTTTCCAATTAACTGCTAGATTCAAAAATCTTCTGGAGATTCTCAGAATCATTGCCTTGCCCATCTTCTACATATAACTGTATGACTTGATATTGTCTGTTTCCTAGCTCTTCTCCTTTCCCTCTCTTGATTAATTAGTCCTTGAGGTACTGCTTTCCTTTTACTTGTATTATACCTTTCTATTTGTATTTCTTACACATGTGTGTCTGGTTTATTTCACTTATGAGTATATGTTCAAGTGGCATTCACTTCAATATAAAGACTTCAAGTTTATCATTCTTTTTTTTTTTAAAAGAAATCTTCATTTTATTTTCAATACATTGCACATGTAGAAACAGACAAGAATGAAAATGCATTTGCAATTATAAAATAATCTAATTTCATATTGCATGTTTTATGCCTTAAGGTAACTCCCAATTGATCACTCCAATGATGGAATGTGCTTCCTCTTGGGAAAGACAAAATAAAACACAGTGAAGCACAGGAACAAGAAAGTCAGCTCTGAAGTATTGGAACTGACCAGGCTCAGGCAGCAAGCAACTGCTTACAATGAGTGAGATTTCAGAAAACATCTCAACCCTGTCATAGACATCTCTACGAATTTGCTTAAGAGTTCAGATAACACAGGCTGATTCATTGTATGCTGAAAAATCCACTGTGGCTTCAGTGATAAGCTGTATATGATAGCTTAACACTGTCCTGGAAGCAAAACAATTTATTCCTTACCTTTTCCTTCAATTCTTTTTTTTCCCATAATTTTATTGATAAACAAATAGCAATGAGACAGTTGCAAATCAAATCAGTAGGACAGTTTCAATAATTAACACACTGCATACATTCTTCCTAGTGGTTAATTGCTGTACAACATGCGGGCTTGATGTCCTGTTTACAAACACCATTAGAACAAATCATTCTATTCATTAAGAGAATGTAACTATATATGTATCCAAACCACTTTGAATACACAGATACAATCGTCTGTATACCCTTTTTTGTTAAGTTCCATTATTTGAATATTATAGGTGTGTTAACTCAGCACAATATTCTAAAAGAGTCCAGTAGGGTGTAATAGTATTGGGTCTTCCGCTTTACTGGCAATGTCAGAAATTGTTGACCTGAGTCCCCCACAGCTCAACATGACAACATGGCTTTACTTCTCATATTTCATTTTTATACTTTTCTGCTAGATGGCCAAGACCAAGGTAAAGCAGGACCTATGCAACAAAAGTTGTATCATTTGGGTCTGGTAAGGTCAGTGACATCCCCTCAGGATTTATCCCAAGATCCTGCACCTCAGATTGTAGAACTTTTGTCAGTGTCAGCCATGAGTCACGGCCATTGCTTGGCCAATGTGCTCTCTGTGAAAGCCTGAGAGAATGTTTTCTCTCCATGTGACTCTCCTTAGGCACACTC
>NW_004524627.1:5725457-5725989 GCF_000260255.1 Octodon degus | reverse complement strand
TAAAGGCTTCGAGTTTATCATTCTTAATAGCTGAATAATACTCCATTGTGTAAAAATACCACATCTTTTTCAACCATTCCTCAAGTGATGGGCATATTGGTTGTTTCCAAGATTTGGCTATCACAAATTGTGCTGCTATAAACATAGGCACACATATATCCCTGTAATATGATGTTTTCAGATGCTCTGGGAAAATTTCCAGTAGAGGAATAGCTGGTTTAAAGGGTATTTCCAGTCCAACTTTTCTCAGGAGTCTCCATACTGGTTTCCATAATGGTTGCACCAATCTACATTCCCACCAGCAGTTAAGAAGGGCTCCTTTTTCCCCTCAGCCTCTCCAACATTTGTTGTTGGGTGATTTCTTTACGATAGCCATTCTTTCTGAGGTGAGATGATATCTCAGTGTTGTTTTAATTTGCATTTCGCTGATGGCTAGCGATGTGGAGCATTTTTTCATATATTTATTCACTTCTTTAATTTCTTCTTCTGAGAAGTGTGTGTTCATCATGGATGCCCATTTCTGGATTGGGTC
>NW_004524627.1:5724650-5725357 GCF_000260255.1 Octodon degus | reverse complement strand
TACAAGTTCTCATATGTCCTGAGTCTTAATTGACTTTAGAGGGCTAGGGCCTAAATGTTGGCTTTCCTTGCAGCCCTCCTTTTTCTCTAATTTTTGTCTGCCAACTCAGGTTGTTCACTATCCAGAAGACAAGCTTATCCATCCTCAAATATGTGGTCTTACCAGACCTTTCCCAGATTTGCTCTAAATTCAAGTTAGTAGCCTAAATAACTGGAGCCAGAGGGGGTCAAGGAGGAAAAACCATTGAAGATCTTTCTTCTGTTAAAGAGACACACAGGCCCTAAGCATCTCTAACATCCTTGATTTATTATTTTTTAATATTAAATATGAATTTAGAAGAACAAAATTACATGACACTTGTCTGCAAAAAATGTTTGTAAGCAATTAGCCTAGCCTTCCTACATTTGGGAATAAAGTTGTGAACTTCATAACTTTGTAAAGCAAGATATAAAGCAAATACAAGAGAAAAATAAAGTACTTTTACCAATGGAAAAAAAAGACAAGCTTATTGTTATTGCCATACAACTTAGGCTGTTAAGCTTAACCTCACTATCTGTCTGCATATCAAACATCTTAGGTGTAATACGGAACAGGTACTTTTCATCAAGTATCGATATGTTGAACTTTAAGTCCCTACAGAATATGATAAAAAACATTAAAAATTAGAATATATTTTAAAAATAGGCATAAAGAATTATATACTTCTT
>NW_004524627.1:5717143-5723220 GCF_000260255.1 Octodon degus | reverse complement strand
TCCTACTTTCTCTTCCAGGAGATTTAGTGTCTGTGTTTTAATGTTTAGATCTTTAATCCATTTTGACTTTAGTTTAGTGCATGGTGATAGACCTGGGTCAATTAGTTTTCAGCATGTAGAGAGCCAGTTTTTGCAGCACCATTTGTTAAAGAAGTTATCTTTCTTCCAGTGAATATGTTTGGCTCCTTTGTCAAAGATAAGGTGGATGATTGTGTTCATAGGGGCTTCAGCATCTTCTAATCTAGTCCATTGATTCTCAGGTCTATTTTGTTTCCAGTACCATGCTGATTTTATGACAGAAGCCTTGTAGTATAATTTCAAGTCAGGAATTGTAATGCCTCCTGCCTTTTCTTTATTGCCCAGTATTGCCTTTGCTATCTAGGTCTCTTCTGGTTCCAGATAAATCTTAGGAATGATTTCTCAACCTCTGTGAGGTATGTTGGTGTGGAGAGCTGCGAAGGACCATGCCTACAAGATGGCGCTGGTTTCCGCCTTCCACCCCCTGTGGGTGAGCGCTCTCTGTGCATAACAACTCCTTATATGGCCAGGGCTGCAGTCATGATTCGCTTCCGCATATGCTGGACCCATGGGCAATCCCCACGTGGCGCACTGGGATTGGGCTCAGGAGTATATATTAGCCAAGGGCTGGGGGATTGGAAAAGAAGTAAAAAGATGTAAGGGGCCTGAACAAACCGCTGAAGGAAGAGCTGTGTGTTGTGTCTTCCTTGCTGGTGAGGAAGCGCACGACAAGTGGTGGCCCATACGGGGACTCCATCTCAAGACATCAGCTCAGAACCTTCAGCGGTCAGGGGGTGCACCGGTAAGTCCCCGGGTAAGTTGGGGATCTGCGACAAAAGTGGGGTTTAAGGCTCCTATCTGCAGATAAAGTAGGAGCGCCAAGGTTCGCCTACGAGCGAATCCAGTTTGCCTATGAGCGAACTCCAAAGTGAAAGTATAAGTTGAATCATGGGCACGTCTACTTTGCACCCAATTTTTTGGCTCTACAAGAGCTACTTCATTCTAAAAAGCTTAAACTAAAGAAGAAAACCTTAGAGAGGATGGTCCAGTTGGAGCTTTCCTTGGCATATCCTGTTTTTCAGGACGCCCAAGGTAATAGATACCATGAGCCCCTGGACTTCAAGATGATAAAGTCCTTGGCTGAGTCTGTTAGAACCAACGCATTTCAGCCGCATTCACTGTCTCCCAGGTGGAAGCCTTTATACGCTACTGCATGACCCCTGGGGATTGGAGTGGTGTAGCCCGAGCGTGCTTGAGCCCTGGGCAATATCTTGATTGGAGAACCTTTCTAATTGAGTTTGCAGGTGAGGAAGCAGCTGCCAATCAAGCTGCAGGTAACCCTGCATGGGATAGAGATATGCTGTTAGGTCAAGGTCATTTTGCTAATCAGCAGATGGGTTATCCAGCTCAGGTCTATGCGCAAATCAATGGGATTGCCATCAGGGCCTGGAAATCCTTACCAAATAGAGGGGAAGTGGGAGGCAACCTCACTAAGATCATACAGGGCCCTACTGAGACGTTTTCAGACTTTGTGGCCCACATGATAGAGTCTGCAGGGAAGGTCTTTGGGAACGTGGAGGGCGCGAGCCCTGGACACTCAACTGCAGCTTAATGCACAATTGAAGGGGGGACTCCTGATAGTCAACCAAAGGATTGATTTAATTCAAGAACAAGTAGATGTCCTTTGGCAGGTGGCACAGCTTGGCTGTGAATGGAAGTACCCTGGGCTATGTATTACTAGTGTGCAGTTCGATAATTTCACTCGTGCAGCTAATCTGTCTCACCAGCTTTCCACCCACCTTATAGGACAATGGAATAGTACCATTGACGCCCTTCTGGAGCAATTGAGGGTGGCAATCACTGCAGTGAATTCGACCCACATGGATACCGGATTCGCAGAAGGACTAGCATCCTTACTCACAAAAGCCATGGACCACTTGAAGGAATGGGCGGGAGTGGGGGCCCTGACTGTCATGATAGTGCTGCTCTCCCTGGCGTGTTTGTGGTGTATCTGTCACATGAGGTCTCAGCGGCGGCGGGATGCAGTCATGATAACCCAAGCCTTTGCGGCCGTCGAGATTGGACAGTCCCCCGGTGCTTGGCTGGCCACCCTGGCCAAGTAGCCAGCCAAGTAGCACAGGCTGTGAGGCAAAGCACTGCACTTGGCACCCAGTGGAGCTGGAAGGCCAAGAATGGTACGTCTGATTGCATGTGGGTTTGATGCCCTAAACTCCCCACCTCTGCGGAAAACGGGTATCGGGCAAGTTGCATTGTCTCTGGGCGGAGAACGCCTGGGCCACAATCTAGGTCTCTTCTGGTTCCAGATAAATCTTAGGAATGATTTCTCAACCTCTGTGAGGTATGTTGGTGTGGAGAGCTGCGAAGGACCATGCCTACAAGATGGCGCTGGTTTCCGCCTTCCACCCCCTGTGGGTGAGCGCTCTCTGTGCATAACAACTCCTTATATGGCCAGGGCTGCAGTCATGATTCACTTCCGCATATGCTGGACCCATGGGCAATCCCCACGTGGTGCACTGGGATTGGGCTTGGGAGTATATATTAGCCAAGGGCTGGGGGATTGGAAAAGAAGTAACAAGATGTAAGGGGCCTGAATAAACCACTGAAGGAAGAGCTGTGTGTTGCATCTTCCTTGCTGGAGAGGAAGCATGTGACATGTTGGTGGTAGTCTGATAGGGATTGCATTAAATCTGTACAGAAATTTTGGGAGTATGGCCATCTTCACAATGTTGGTTCTTCCTATCCAAGAGCATGGAATATCTTTCCATTTTCTGAAATCCTCTATGATCTCATTTTTCATAGTACTGTAATTTTCCTTGAAAAGATCTTTGACTTCTTTAGTTAGATGAATTCCAAAGTATTTCATTTTCCTCAGCGCTATTGTAAAAGATATTGTTTCTCTAACTTCCCTCTCAGTGTGTTTGTTATCTGTGTAGAGGAATTCTATTGACTTTTGGGTATTGACTTTATAACCTTCTATGCTACTGAATTTCTGTATTAATTCTAGTAGCTCTCTCGGGTTTCTTTTGTGGAGATGGAATGCTAACACAGGTCCTGACTCATAAAATGCACCTCAAAGGTGTCGGTGTTGGCATTTGAAAGGTCCTCAGAGTCTAAATACACTCAACTTTAATGACTTCTAAAACATATATTCTGTGCTAATGTCACTTAATGAAAGATCAACAGGACATATTAGATAAAGTGCAGAGAGTGGTCATCGTAAGCTAGCAGTGTGAGCACACAGGCATGAAAGAGAGAAGGAATAACAGAGGTGTGTGGGGAAGATGAGGAGAAACCAATATTCTTCCCCAGGAAAAATTGAAGAAGGTAACTTCTCTCATCCACCTGTTTAATACAATATATATTTACAATTGGTCTATTGTAAGCTAGGCAGTCCCTGAGGGCTCTTCTAGACCTAGGAAGGTGCAGGACTATGAAGCTTCAGAGGAGCATCTACCTGACAAGGCAGGAATCTGACACAAGTATCTTTAGAGGAAGTAACACTAAAGCTGAAAGCTGTATGATGAAAATGCACAGCCAGGTAAAGGCAGGATAGGGGAACAAAAAAGTTGAATATCTAGACACACACAAGTATCTAGAATGATGGCAACCTGAGGACATCCAAGGATCTCAATGAACTTTATTTTTCCCTATTGACTTCTGAATTTTCTACTTTTGAATTATCCTGCTTTTCCTCCATGTGCTATGAGGCTGGTTAAAGACACCCTTGCTTCATGAGGCTAGCTGGTTCTAAACACTCTTGGTGACAGTCCTGGCATGCAGGCCCATACTGATGGACTTTGCCAGGACATTTTATTCCTGTTCCTGTAAGCTCCTCCTGTCTCCCCCAGGGAATAAACTGAACCAGCCCCTTGTCTTTTTTTTTAAATCTTATCCCATCTTTAATGAGTTTTGCAGAAATTTCTCCAGGTTTGGGGATGCTAGATATTGCTATATTCTTTTGGTCATTTTGTTAATAGGTGCAGAAAGAGGAGTTTTAAACACTTTCTCAGAAAGCCTTCATAACTGCACATTATTGCATTGCAAAGCATCATGGTGTCTTGAGGACTTCTCACTGCAATTCTTAGTACTGCACTGAAACATACATTTTTGCCCACAGACACCAACACATAACTCTCTTTACAACAGCCAAGAAATAAAGAACTGGATTAACAAGCATGACAAAACTATTAGGTGGTAGCTTCTTTTGCTAGGTCCAAGAGACTGTATTATTAGAACTACTACAATGACAAGATTAGAAAATCTAAAATTTGATGTTGGAGAAAAAAAAAATGTCTTTACAGCTGACAACATTTCCATGTGGATGAGCTGAGGGGCTGTGGTAACCTTTGTATGTCACAGGCTCTGCCTTTGTCTTTACGACCAATCACCCTAACTGCTTCGTGTGAGGTGAACTCTACTGCCCTTGTGATTCTCATGGACAACTTGAAAAAACAAAAACAGTCCACACTAATGGGAAAACTGAACCTTACTGGCAGCATGAAAGCTAAGTGTCCAGGAAGGGGGTTGCTGGCAGTGACACCTGAAAGTCAACATGTTAGCAAAGTTGTCACAAACTGAACCCTGTGATGAAGATGAGTTACAAAAGAGCTCAACTTTCTAAGAAAGTTTATCATTCTACCTGACATTGTGAGAAATGCTAGGTCTTCTGGGTGTAACTATTCTTACCCTCTAGAAAAACTTTTTTCTATATTTTAGGGAAGGGTCTACAGGGTGTTTAGAGTCTCACTACTATATTGGACTCATAGTGGTTCTCCTATCAACAGACTCCCAAGTGCTGGGATTACAGGAACATGCCACCATGCCCTGTCTCAACTGCCATCTCAGCATGCCCCGGGGGTGGGGCCAGCACAGCAGGCCCAGGAATCGAACCCCCTGTCCCCTGCACCTGTTTGCAGGCACTTTAATCCATCTAGGAAATCTTTTAAAAGCCAGAAAAAGATAAATTGCTCACAATACTTAAACAGGCTTAAAAAATTCATATATATGTCCAGCTGTTTAAAGCTCTGGGATCTATGATTCCTTTGATAACAAAAATTTTAATCATTTAGAATATGATTAAATCTAAAATTCATAACTTTTGAATAAACTGCCACTTTGAAGTGAGTAGACTGAATCTGTGGTAATTCTGAGTAAAACAAATTCTACATAATACAATTTTATGTTTAATCTAATAAAACAGGGCTGGGAATGTGACTCAGAGGCAGAGTGCTTGCTTAGCATGTGCATAGCCAAGGCTTCAACCCCCAACATAAAAAAAGTTAAAACTGACAAAGTTACTTCAGAAATATAGGAAGGCATTCTTTTTTAAAGAATTCTTTATATTTTAATCTTCTCAAATTTGCAATTTTTCTTCTAGAGTTTCCAGACTTTTCTGAAAATTAAGCCACCTCAAAAATCATGGTAAAAAAGTAGCAAGACTAGGTACAGTAGGAATGATGTAATACCAGCCATTATGGAGGCTGAGATAAGAGGAATACAAGTGTTGAAGAAAAATTCAGTGAGATAAACACTAACAAGAGACCAAGAATGGGAACAAATCAGGCTTTTATCACCAGCTGGATGATGAATGTCAACTGTGTACTGGGTTTTTATCCCTTTACATGTAACCATGGTAACCACATTACCTTATTTTGGAATTTTACAAAAAAGTCACAACGTTTTTATTTCCCAGGGGGCTTTTTAGTATGGTTAAAGTTTGGCTTAACTATAATTTGTTTCAACTGTTTGCTCCTTAGGTTAGTGATTTGTTCTCCTTTGTGAGTGTTGTGGGTTTTATGGTTAAAGAAGAGGGAAGGGAGTGAGGAATGAATTCACCTAAAGTTTAAGTGACTTCTACACTGAAGTTAAAAAGAAAATGGAGTCTCTTTTGCCCCATCACAAACTCAAAGCCAGCCTGGTAAAGCTGGCAAGAGTGTAGAAATGAAAAGAGACAGGTGTGCAGGTAGCGCTAGAGTATGCCTAGGTTTAATCGAGAGAGAGACAGAGAGAGAGAGAGAGAGAGAGAGAGAGAGAGAGAG
>NW_004524627.1:5714707-5717043 GCF_000260255.1 Octodon degus | reverse complement strand
AGAAGAAGAAGAAGAAGAAGAAGAAGAAGAAGAAGAGGAAGAGGAAGAGGAAGAGGAGGAGGACGACGACGAGGAGGACGAGGAGAAAGAGGAGGAGGAGGAGGGAGAGAGGAAAGTTGGGGAAAGAAGAAAATAAAAAAGGGAAGAGGCTAGGACAGGAAAGGAGAGGTGAGGTGAGGTGAGGCAAGGCAAGAAAGAGAGAGCTGTAAGCAGAGCTGGGAATGGACCTATCAGAATGCTGACTCTAAGACTCCAAGAGTAATGTCTCTTTTCTTCACATTCTTTAAAACTTAATGTAAATTTTTTTCTACTGAGCTATCTTCCTGGCTCTTAATGTAAATTTTTTAAAAAATTGTATGAAATACATTTGGGTGGGGGTACACATGTGAACATGAATGATGTGATTGTTTAGCTTTGTAACATAGCTGTTACTTACAATACCCTGCCCTTTGATACACAAATTCAGACAACCAGAAGATTTGCTTCTAGAAGACTTGAAATTTCAGCAAAACCAAAGCCAACTGGTGTGAAAACATAGACATCTATTTCTCTAAATCATCTGAATTTCTCCCTGGAGCATGTCAACCCATCTACATAAGACATGGAGGAAGTATTCTCTGGCAATTCAATAGCTTTCCCATGAGGTGAGGGAGAAGGAGGGAAAGGAAGGTTTCCTGCCTTGGTCAAAGGTGTTCTAGGTTCATCCTTCCAGGTCCAATGCTGTCCTGGTTCCACACCAACCCTGGGCACAAGGTAGGAGGTTCTGTGGCCTCATTCACACTTCTGAGGCTCCTAGAAAAATCCTATGCATCTGCCTCTCACCTTGCCTGGGGATCCACTTAGATTTACTCTCTGAGGAGACCCCATGCTTCAGACCAGAGGTTGTCAAGGTTAGGGATCTCCTGTGGGATCTTGAATGCCCCACAGAGACCCACGGGCTGAAGGCTTCATCATCAGCTCAGAGTGCTACTGGAAGATGGTGGTCATGAGGTGGGATCTAGTGAGAGGAAAGCAGGTCAATGGGACATGTCATTGGAAGGGGTATTGGGGTCCTGCTTCTTGTTCTTCTCTCTTTGCTTCCAGGAAACTTCAGACACATGTTCCTGCTAGGATCTACTGCACCACCACAGCCCCAAGGCAATGAGTCAACAGCTATGAACCGAAGTCTCCAAAACTGTAAGCTGAAGTAAATTTTCCTCATTTTAAATCAATTATTTTAGTTATTTTGTCATAGTAACCAAAAGCTGACACACTCATAGACACATAAATCATTAAAAGATAAATAAAAACAAAGATGAAGCTGGAATTGCCAATGTTATCTAAGTTGTTATCTAAGGATATAAAAATTGTTATCTAAGGATATAAAAATCTTACAACTATTTAAAACATTTTATCTTTTAAAACAGAAATGTCTGTACCAAAATAGTTAAGAATATATAATCTCAACATCAGTACCAATGTTTTAAATTGCCCACTTCCCATTTCATGAGTCACTTGCTCCATGGTCCTTACTTTTCTCCTTTTTCCAGAATATAGGAAAACATCATCACAATCCAGGCCTCATCTGCCTGACCAAGTTTGGAAGCCACTACTCTTGATGTATCTTGGTCACAAACTTTCCTGCTGAATGCTAAATACTATAACCTACAGCAACCATCACATATCTCAAGGTAGCAATGTCAAGCACTGATGAAGCCCAGGGCAAGAGAACCATCATATTATCATGGAAAGAGGGATCCGGGGACAAAGACATCCCTCACATTTTCAAATCTTCCTTTCCTCCTCTATCCTCAGGCATGATGCATCTGTCCACTTCAAACATGGGCAGTCCAGAAGATTTTATCTCAGCTGAAGTTTCTATCTTCTCTCCTGTCCTCACTTTTCTCAGCCAAACATAGGATGCCTGCAAAAAACCTACTAAGCACTTGCACATGAGGAAACTTGCAAGTTTAAAGTTAATAACCTTCACAAAGTAACTTGACCCAGGGAGGCTCTGGAATGCAGCTGTTGTTGAACTCTATGGCCACTTCTACATAACCCCTCACAAGGTCTCAATGGTATTGAGTTCAGCTGTCCATCGTGGTAACAGATTGATAACACAGTTTTGGACTCATTTCTCTCTCTCTCTCTCTCTCTCTCTCTCTCTCTCTCTCTCTCTCTCTCTCTCTCCTTCTCTATCTCTGTCTCTCTGTCTCTCTTTCTGTCTGTCTCTCTCCTTCTCTGTCTCTGTCTCTCTCTCCCTGTCTGTCTCTGTCTCTGTCTCTATTTGTCTCTGTCTCTTTATCTCTGTCTGTCTCTGTCTCTCTCTATCTCTGTGTCTCTGTCTCTCTGTCTCC